>NW_005054393.1:890975-1031971 GCF_000277835.1 Geospiza fortis | reverse complement strand
ACCCTAGAAGCAGCTCTGGTCCATGTGCAGTGGTGAGAGCACTGGACACGGAAGGAAGATGTCACAACGGCAGATGTTCTCCGGGTGGTGCCACGAGTGACATGGAAACACACAAGGTTTCAACGGTTTCCTGGGGAAGCCTATGGCACAAGAAGGACTCGTCTCCTCTTGATGAACTGAGAATTGATTACCTAAAGTGTGGTGATGGACCGAGAGTTGGTGATTTTGGGGGATGGATGTATTGGAAATTTGGTGGAGGAGGAAATGGTTTTGGAAAGTTTTCATTTTCCCTGTGTGTTTCTTTTTACTTAGAGTTGTAGTTTAGTTAATAAAGTTTTCTTTTCTTTATTTCTAAGTGGGGGCCTGCTTTGCTTATTCCTGGTCACATCTCACAGCAGAAACCAGGAAGAATGTATTTTCATGGGGGCAATGGCATTGCGCCAGCGTCAAACCATGACAAGTGTAATAAACTTATATATTTTCCCTACTCTTTCTGTCTCTGGTGAATATTTCAAGAAAGATAGTTGGATTTAAAACCATGATAGTTCACCTATTAGGGCAATGACATGATCTGTACCTCAATTTTTGAGGAGGCTAAACCAGACCTTATTATGAATAGGGAAAGGTTTTACTGTCAAGTTTTTTCAAAATGTCAGCTGGATACATGTCATTAAGAATAAGGTTGGGTTTTTTTTTTCATTAATGTAACCTTTAAAAGGTCATGAGCCTCCTCATATGGGGGCTACTTTTTGACAAAGAACTTTGAAATTAACATGTCAATTGTGTGTGGTAAATTATATGCATGTATACATACTGTGTTTGGAGGACATTTGTAGGCACAAAGACTCAAAAAATGGATTGCAATGAAGGGTAAGAGAAAGGATTTAAGTCCCAGAGTACAATCTACATTTTATTCATGTTATAGTAATCTTCACATTGATTTGAGGAGATGTTGCATTCTACCCAAAATAAGGCGTGGTTACCAAACTCTAAGCACATGTACTTGTTACACTTGCCCACATTTGAGTCCATCTGAAGACTGATTTCAGCTGCATCAGTGTATTAGTATACTGTATTAAATGCATGTAATATAAACTTACATGAGTCACTTTTATTGATTTAAATTTTGACTGTAATACTTTTTTGCATACATTTTTACAATGAATAGTAGGAACAATGCTGCAAGCAAGCATTCACACATTTCTTTCCCTGACATCATTAGATATTTGCATGAGCAGGGAGGTTGGACTACATGACCTCCAGTGAATCCTTCTAGCCTTAGCCATTCTGCAACTCTGGAATTCTGTGAATTACTGAAGCATTGCACTATATACTTACATATTTTAAGCAATACTCTTACTGCTGTAATTACAAGAATCACTCAATTTTATGATCAGTTGCAAGTTTAGAAATGCACATGTTTAAGTATCTGCCTATGTAAAATTGCACATGTTCCAGATTTTGGAAATGAGGGATACAATCATGTGTTCCAAAAGGTAAGCAAGTGACAGCTATCGAACTACCAGAGATAATTACAAATTATTTCCTGTTTCTACCCTACCCCTTCAATCTTCAGTACTACACAGGGTGCAACTTAATCTGAAAGGTTCTGGCACACTGAATTGTGAGACTCCATCAGAACATGATATCCAATGCAACAGATAATTAGCTGATAAGAAACGATGGATATTGCAGTGTAACTCGCTCTGCTTTCCCTGACACTGGCATACATGAGTTTACACAAGCATAAAAACTATTGCAAAACATTCATCAGGCCATTTGTTCATAAGCAAGTGAAAATAGTTCATCTATTCAATAGACAAGGAGAAAATATTATAAGCCAAAGAGTGGACAGAAATCAGGATGCCCCAAAGCCTTCCTGGAGTCCTACCAAAGAAACTTTGGTGTGAGGACATTGGCTTTCCACAGCCAACATTTTACAGTCCCTCTGGATTTGAGTGAGCAACCTTAAACACAACCTTAAAGTACTTAGATTTTTAAAAGAGGGTGTTGGACTGAAATGCTTAACCATAAAGACCAGTTTGTCTTTCTTCTAAATCAACAGTTGTGTCCACTTAAGAGGCACCAAAGGGGCACTGTGGTTTTATTTTAAAGGTTTAAAAAGAGAAGCAGTGAAAGAAATATATCCTCATATTTCCTTAAAATTGCTACTACTTCAGGAGCTTCTGAAGCACTGGACTGTTTTATTAAAATTGCCTCTTGGTAGTATAATAGTGTTGCCAAAAATTACTGCTCACTGCAGTGATTAAAAAGTTACTCTTTTTCTTAGAAAAGCTTTCAATTGTTTAGTCTGTCCCCCCAGCAGTAGCAAGTGAGCAAAGGGCATGTTTTTAAAAACTAATTAAGATGAATAAAAAGCTTAGCACAATTGAATTGGACCCCTGTCTTCCCCCAGTAAATACATCTAATATCACATACTTACATGTAATATCACATACTAAGAGAGAAAGAGAGAAGGAGAGAAGGAGAGAGAGAGAGAAGGAGAGAAGGAGAGAAAGAATGTAATTGTTCCCCATCTCATTGTATGTGTTACTAAGCCGTGATGCCAGCCACATGCTGATTATCTCTCCTGTTACATAAAGCGCTCTGCTCTCCTGCAGTGCCAATTGCCTGCCCTGTGGTCTGTATCCTGTTACATAAAATGTTATCCTGTACCACCAATGTGCTGTGCCAAAGTGCTATTCTTTCCTACCATGCTCCCAGTTTTTGGAGCTCAGACGCCCTTTGTTTTCATGCCCGCTTCTGCCCACAACTAAGCCACCTAATGATTAAAACAAAACAAAAATACTTCTCACTAAACAGTGATTTTTTTAGTTATACTGTAAAACAAGAAACAATGCAAATTACTGTTGCTCAGGGATTCTGGAGGATATGAGAGTGCTACATGAAAAATCCCATTAGAGACAGAGTTGCTGCAAGGCCCTCTGTGACTCAGATGTTGCACCTTCACACTTCTATCATTTATGGTCAATCTGAAAGATGCAGTTTTATTTGTCTTAACATTTTCCAAAGGCAATCCTCAGATCAGCTCTACTGCTTGAGATGAAAGTACCCTTGGAGTAAAACAGACCAAAAATAGCTGTCTCTCACAATGTATAGCAATAACACATTATCAAAGAGTGCTGCTGCTCCAGCAATCTGTAAACATGCTACATCATCAAAACAGAGCAGGAGTGATGATGTGTTACTGGAAAGATGGCAGCAGTATAAGAAGAGCACATCTACAAGCAGAGCACACCTGACTACAGACAGACAGTCAACTCACTGGTCTTTTGGGTGGTCTAGCAGAAATGACACTACTAAATCAGCTGCACTGGCGCTACTGTTTCTGGCAATCAGAAATGGCAAGTCTTACATGTACAAAGGTAAAGGTTAGGCAAGGGGTCTCCTAGTTGAGGAGAGACAAAAGAGAAATTGAATAATCAAATTTTTGTGAGGCCACAGAAAACAGAATCTGATCTCCCAGGGCTTCTGGCCTTTTCTACAACAGTGCTTTGAAGGGAGCATCAGCACTATATATTATTCCCTGAATGAGGCTAAGGGACGTTTTAGTATAAATCTTACAATTTGTTAGTTTCAGCATTTTTAAAATATTTCTCAGATCTCAAATAACAGTCTTGTGTTTAGTAACATGTTCATCAAATATCAATGCAATCTATCATCAGGAGCAAAGAAATCCCCCAAACAAGAGCAAAAACAGCTCTTCCTGGTCACTCTTGCTAACATAAGGACCATGATTAACTCAAAGGAAGAGATTTCAGCTTCACAGAACTGAGCAGCCTCAATTCCAGTCACATGAAGAAGGCTAGGGAAGGAAGATGCATTATTTTTTCATTCCAATGGTCTCTTGAGACTTACTGCAAAGACATGGCGAAAAGTCCTGATGCCAGACATAAAGCACGCAAAACGGTTTGTAAATATCAGTTTCCCCGCAGTTCTAAATCATAGCTCATACAACAAGAGGCAACTACCAAAAAAAAAAAAAAAAGAAAAAAAGAAAATAGAGAAAGTAAAGCCCAAATAGAACCTTTTCACACTAACAGTCTTAGAAATTGCTATTGGTGGATTCTGTTTCTGTGAAAACCTGAACAGTATCTTGCAATATTTAAACTGAAAGTTTGCAAGAAAATAATGGCAAGTCTCTATTGAAAAGATTAAAAGGGTTCAAGATTCTCTTAGTTTATACAGAGAAACTAGCAGGAAAACAATATTCTTGCCTTCATCCAAAACCCACAGCAGACACTTTCTATTTGTTACCACTAGCTTTGAATTGGAATGAACATTGCTTAACTTTTGTGCTACAATGACTCTCTTCTAGAATCATACAAGAAAACACATTGGCTGTGAAGACAGTTTAATGGGGAAAAAAAGGAAAAAATCAATGGTAGATAGTAGCCTTATGGTTTATAAACATGATGGAAATGATTTTGTCTGTTTAACTTGAAATAGCCTAATCAGTGTGTCTTTTCTGAACAAACTTTCTGCTGTAATGCCTTCTCCTGCACTATACATTGTGTCATACTACACCATACATTCTTTATACCCCACTATCGCATCCCTAGGGTCAAAGGCAGAAGATAGAAAAATTCCTGGAATAATATCCCCAATAAATTACTACTAACTATTATAATTCAATGTGGGCATATAAACGGCACTTTAAAGAAAATTGAATTTGTTGAAAATTAAAGCAAACCTGGTGTTACTTTGAACAAGAGGCTCATTGATTGTTTTCAGATTTCCATAATAAAATGGGCTTTTTTGTTTTATGTTTTACATACCCTCTGAGGAAAGGAATTGTACCTCAAAACATATGGCTGTTCAGAATCTTTATTTTTAAATACAATCCTCCATGCTCATAAAACCCTGATTGGAAGCCAAGGAATTTATACCAAGGTGCATAACAGCAAGCCTGAAAGAAGGCTAAAGATGAAGAAAAACAGAGCTTTCACTCATTAATTAAAATAAATAAGAAGAGAGCCTAGAAGTGAAAGTGACCTTAATCTGGGGACAAATATCTGTGGTTTAATTTAATGACATCTTCTCACTATATGTGGGTGCACAGGCACTGAAATACACTAGAAGACAGACTAATAAACCGGCATTTATTTTGTGTAGCAGGCATATTTTTTTCAGTCTACATCATAGTCCTTTTCTTTTCTTGCTGTATTATGTTACACTGAGAGCACGAAGAAAGGATTCTTCTATCTGAATTTTAGGGAACATTTTCATGCACACCTTTTCTTCAAAAACACATGTTCTGTTAGAACAACAAGCTTATATGTCTTACTTTAAACTGTGTTAAATAACCTAGAACATTGTTAAATATGCTCTTATAATATATGCCATGACTGAGTGGCCTCACTAGGATTCAGTGTATGCCTTGAGTGTACTTCAGACCTGTGTATTATACCACCTGTGAAGTGTGCTTCTAATCCACTAATGCACACACAGATAAGCTTTTTATTATTGGGAAAATGGTTCATTTCACATTACAAAAAAAAAAAAAATTTAAAACCTCATTTTTGGTTGGGTTTATGCAGCTTCTTCTTTTATTACAAAAAGTCATTCCAGGTAAGGAGCTACAGCATGAAGACTATAATTGTGTTTTAACTAGGTTGCCCAAAACCTTGTTTTTTCCTGTTGGCTAATGATTTCTTTTCCTTCTCTCTGCCCTTAACTGGGAAATCTTTAGTACTTGTCTGTGATGTATTCTGTATTTATCATTTCATTAAAAGGTGAGACTAATATGCCAGAGGGGGCACAGAGCTGTAGCTTAGAAGAAAAAAATGACTATGTAGTAAGAATCAATTAAAAATACTGTCCCTTTAAAAGGAGATTCCTGCCCCCCTTCCTTGCTCTATTGTCTATCACGTTCTCATACATTAATACCTTATGTCAACACATCAGATTCTTTCCATATGCACAAGCATAGTCTGATGGAGACGTGAAACCTCTGCCTGCATGACCAAGAAGAGCACTGGTGTGATTTTTATAGAGGCTCACACCAGCAGACAGAGTGTAGAGCTGAATAGTGAAAATCCACACCCAGAAACTGAGCCCTTATATTTGCAAATGTTTTCTGGTATTTCAGATCTGTCTCCTCCTGGTAATCCCTTTGGACTTGGCAACCACCAACTTTCTTGCGGGCCTAAGAGCAGGTGAAGAGGAGGAACTGGAGAATACTGCACTTCAAGGACATTCATATTACACTAAGGCACCAGCAATTAACAGTCTGCCTGCATGCACAAAAAGCTAGTTTGTCCAATCAAAATTGCACAGTTAAGCTGCATGCACAACAGTTTTATGAACAATCCTGGACTTCACAAGTTTTGGAAGTTGGGCTCAGCAACTATAAAATTATACACTTGATATATATTAGTAAGCACAGTAAACAGAGTATAATTAGAACAGAATACAATGTACTATTTTTCACTGCTTTTTATTCTTACTTCCCTAGAGCTACAAAATGAGTTTCTAATGAGCTTTGGGTAGTCACATAAATAGAAAACCTAACGTTGTAATGCCTGATAGTGATCTAAACTGCTTAGATATGTTTTGTATTACACCACAAAACAGTGGTTTGTTCATGGAATGGAACAAAAAAAATCGTGTTACTCATACTTTGGCCCTAGGCATGCATGTGTTGAAACCATAATCCCCCAATGTATTTCAGAATATGTTTGGACAACCTAGCTTTCTCTGTGAAAATGACCCAAAAGGAAAAACCCCTATCCATTAAAAACATAAATTACTGAGACCTCAATGTTTAAGTGTAGCCTACAGCACATAAAGAAAAATTCCAATACACTGCCTATTTTCCCAGTTAAAAAAGAATAAGGAAGATGAGAAGGATGTATTCAGGAACCATATAGAAAGCTGTAAACTAGCTGTGTATGGATAAACATTCTATACAGCAGAAACCAAATATTCTATGTCAATGCAAGAAATCTACTTATTAAATGATCTTCTAACATGGTTGTACCGATATATACTGGTTTCACATCCAGGGGTTCTCCCTTAAGATTTTCAACAGCCACTCTGTTTTTCTCTGGTGGGGAGAATAACATGAAAACTCAGAGAATACTGACAATAACATAAAGCATTTTTTCCCACTCTAGCAAATTCCCTACAGGTATTAGGTAGAATCCTGTACACAAAGCATAAGTATCATTACCTTTACACCACCTCTACAAGGCAGAAGGATTAACAGACAAGTGGACAGGCAGGCTGACAGACGGACAGAGAGATGAACAGAGACTAAGTGAATTACCAAGAGTCAAACAATGAATGCGCTGCAGTCAAGAAATGGATCCAGATACCACAAGCTCTTTTCTAGTGCTTTAAATAAAATGTCATCTTCAAGAGGCAATATTTCTTTACCAGGTAACAACTAATACACTTACATTAGTAGTTGTTTATTTTTTCTGTAGAAGCTGAATCATAGAATTGTTAAGGTCGGTAAAGACCTCTAAGACTACTGAATCCAATGACAATCCCAGAACCATCAGGTTCACCACTAAACCATATCCCCAAGTACCACATCCACATGTTTTTTGAACACTTGGGACAGCATTTCTACCACTTATCTGGGAAGCTGGTTCCAATGCCTGGACACCCATTCAGTGAAGAAATTATTTCTAATATCCAATCCAAACCTTCCCTGGTTCAATTTAAGACCGTTTCCTCTCATCCTGGCACTTGTTACCTGGGAGAAGAAGTTGACCCCCCACCTCACTACAACCTCCTTTCAGGTAGTTGTAGAGAGTGATAATGTACTCCTCCAGTCTCCTTTTCTCCAGGCTCCCTCAGCCCCTCCTCATCACACCTGTGCTTCAGACCTTTCCCCAGCTCCATTGCCATTCTCTGGGCTTTCTCTGGCACCTCCATGTCTTTCTTGCAATGAGGGGCCCAAAACTGAACACAGGATTTGAGGTGCAGCCTCACCACTGCTGAGTACAGGGGGACAATCACTTTCCTGGTCCTGTTGGTCATACTTTTCTTGATATAGGTCAGGATGCCATTAGCCTTCTTGGCCACCTGGGCACAGCTGCTGAGAACCAGCACAAGCTGGTCCTTTTCCACTGGGCAGCTTTTCCAGTCACTCTTCTCCCAGCCTGGAGCTCCAAAAGAGGTTGTTGTGACCCAAGGTCCTTCACCTTATTGAGCTTTGACCCATCAACACAGACTTTCCAGATTCCTGAAGCTTCAGTAGATTATTTTTTAGCTGCTTAAATGCTTATTTTTTGCTTATGGACCAGAACTGGAGGTTAAAAACAAAGCATAGATTTGAGAAGGTGTAGATGTAAACATCTACCTCAATGTTCTTCAAAAATATGGTTTCATGCATTTCCTTCCTTTCCCAAGCTGCGAATCAGAAACAAAAACCAAAATTTTAAAAACACAGATTCCCATTAGCATTCTGTTCTTGGTTTAATGCTTTTTGGTTTTGCTTCTTTGAGGTAATTCAAGAAATAAGCAGTCTTTTTATTGTTTATATGAACATTGCTTGCAGGTAAATAGAAAAAGTGCTAACATTTGATTGAAACTCACAAGGATAAAAAGGTCAACTCCTAATCATAGAAGGTTTACTACAACATGGTACATTAAAATTAGGGGGAAAAAAAGTCACAGTGATTCATTCTGTTGCTTCTTTATTACAGGAAAATAGAACAAAAAAGTGAAAATATTGCCTTGAAATTATAAAATCTCCTTTGGGATGGGCTCCATTTTGGTTTACATGCAGCATCATTTTACACAGCATTGGCTGTGAAAAGGGATTTTTCAACTGGTCTTTAATGGAATTTATGCCAGTTTTAAGGCCTTTTGCATAGCCAAAGGAGCACAAAGAGCCTTGATGCAAATGAAAATCTGTTCTTTAATGTGCACACTACTCAAAGTAATAAAAGTTTTATTATTTTTTAAGTTATGTGCACCCACTGTGCAATATCAAATATGCATGTTGTAAACACAGTGGACCAAGTTCAGACATGATGTAAGCATGTGTAACTAAACTGACTTCAAAGGAACCACTTGTGAAACAGAATACTGCTTAGCATGGCCATGAATTGCAGGATTCGTGCTAAATTCCTGGATCATGTTATTTTAAATAGATTTTTTTTTAGCAGGATAGTGTTACACTGCATCAGAAATAAAGGAGAACTGGGCTGTCAGTAATCTGTGGGGTCAAGTATCAAAAGAATTGTTTGACTTCATGCAAGACACACAAAACATTTCAAGCAGACTGAAAAGAGCAGAGAAGGAGCACACTGAAATGTCATTTCAGAGCAAGAATGGCCACCACTGCTTTAAACAAGAAAAAGCTAATAGTTCATGTATGCTAGTGGTGTACATAAGAAAAGCAATTACTATTCCAGAGAGAGGGCAAGGAGCAGGACCCACCAGTCCTGGGAGATGGGACCAAAATCAGGGAAATGTCATTGAATCAGACCAGCCAGAACACTGTCACAGGCACTAATACACAGAGAGCAGCAAAGCAGGTAATAGATGGTATTGATCTCATGGATCACTTTACACATCTCCACTCACTCTTAAAGTTTTAATCTTGCATCTATTTCACTGCCTGGCTACATTCTTAGCAACCAAAATGCTTCTGGAAAATATACAATGAAACTGCAACTTGTAATACAACTAGTTACTTTTTTTTTTTTTGTGAAAGAAAACTAGGGCATTAGACAATTCACAAAGACATTTCATCATGGATCATCAATCTGCAAACTAGGAGCCTGAAATCAAGTGGAAAAGAAACTCAGCAGAGAAACCACAGGGAAGCAATATTGCTGGGAAAAAAAAAAAACATTCAGGAATGGAACCAAAAGAGATGGTCAAAGAAAAAAGGCTTTTCTGATGAATAATGAAATGGAACTGCCTTTTTACACAGAGGAGACTCATTCCCAAGTGCTGCCCTTTTAGCAATGTTGGTCAATGAAGACTTCATCTGGTAAAGCTAATGCAATGTTTGGAGAGAAGTTTTTCTGACTTACGGGACAAAGGCATGTGAAAGTTGGACAGCTTGCTGCATCCTTTCAAATCCCACCAAAATCACTGTTTTGCTGTGAAAAACTCCAGAGGCACTTTATTTTTTAAATCTTAAAGTTGCAAAAGCAGTTCAATTCCATGGAACAAGAGAGGATTTCTTTCAGCAATAAGGGAGATGTTACAAGTGTTCTTTCCTCACAACATGAGCAAGTGGCTGACTTCCTACTCCTTTTCTGTCAAAAGATATGGCGACAGGAATAACCTGTGCCCTGGGTAAGAATGCAGAAACCCAACATATAGACATTTTGCAACTCAGTTTGAAAAAATCACCTAAGATGTCTTGCCAAATTAAGATCAGGTATGAATTTCAAAGTAATGTGAAAAAGAACATCTAGTAAATACTCATACAGATAGAAAAGCTATGTCTTCAAATGCCAAGTATTAATATATGAGAACAGTCCTAAATGGTCACACCACACTGGAAAATAACTGAGAGAGAGGACAACTCCCAAAGCGTCACATACCAATTAACTTTTAAATGGTATTTTTTGGCCTCAAGAGCATTATAGCTGATGTAACATCTGAATTTCACCTATGGCAAAACTCTTCCTGTTTGAACATGTTTGGTGGTCTCCAGGTTTTGATAATATCCTGAGGTTTGTACATCTTGCTACTTAAGTGATATTTTTACCCAGTCAAGGACTGTAAGAACACGCAATGTACAAGAGAGTAATGAAATCACACTTCTAAACACTGATTCTGGACACTCAGAAAATAAATGAAGCTTGTTTTGACATGCTTCATGCCTTAGAATTGTGCCTGAGAGCACCTTATCTTCAAAATTAATACATAGATTATCCATTAAGGTTTGACACTGCTCATATAACCTCTGCATGCATAGTTCCTCATGGAATAATGTAGTCATGAGTGTATTAGTACCCTCTTTCAGCCAAGAAATTTAAAACTCATCTTTTAAAACATCAGCCATTTCTTGGAGTCACTAAAGACTATCCACTAACTGACCTCAGAAAAAAGGGCTGTAGCTACATTTATATACTTGACCCCTAAAAAAACAGGAAATAAATGTTTGGTGTTTTTTATATTCTCATACTTATACAACAGTGAGTTTTCAGTGTGTGGCCTGTTAGAGACAGTATAAAGGCCTGAGCCTCAAGCTGCCATAGTTCTACAATTCCAGGCACTTCTAGTATCACAGAATATTATTCAATAAATGAAATATACACATACATGGAAAGATGAGCACACTGGATTCTAAAACTATTCTGCGTATACAGCTTTGGGATGACCGTACATTAACAAAGTATGTGATCACAAATAAGCTGATAATTAGGAGGCTTAAGCAGGCCAAATTTTATTTTAAAGACTGCATAATTTGCAATTCAGACCTATATTACAATGTGAAGAGATAGACTGCTACAATTTGAATACTCAGTTATAGAGCACCTACTGGTTAACTGTCCTCTCTCCCTGGAATTCAGCAAAGGCAATTGCAGAGTCCTGTGCCTGGGAAAGAATAACCCCCTGCACCAGTGCAGTCTGGGGGCCAAACTGCTGGAAAGCAGTTCTGCAGAGAAGGACCTGTGGGTCCTGTTGAACAACAAGCTGTCCATGAGCCTGCAGTGAGCCCATACCAGTGGCCAAGGCAGCCAATGGTCTCCTTGGGTGCATTAGGAAGTGCATGGTCAGCAGGTCAGTGGAGGTGATCCTGACCCTCTGCTCAGCCAGACCCTCTACACAGCCACATCTGGAGTGCTGTGTCCACTTCTGGGCTCTTCAGCACAAGAGAGACAGGGAGCTCCTGGTGCAGGTCCAATGGAGAGCAATGAAGATGAATAAGGGACTGGATCATCTCTCTTATTAGGACAGGCTGAGGGAGCTGGGCCTGTTCAGCCTTGAAAAGAGACAACTAAAAGGGAACCTCATTAATGTTCATAACTACCTGAAGGGCGGATGTCAAGAGGATGAAGCCAGGCTCTTCTTGATGGTACCAAGCAACAGGACAAGAGGCAACAGGCAGAGACTGAGGCACAGGAAATTCCAGCTGAACATCAGGAAGAATTTCCTTATTTTGCAGGTGATTGAGCATTAGAACAGATTGCCCAGGGAGGTTGTGGAGTCTCCCTCACTGGAGATATCCAAGAATGGTCTGGACACTTTTCTGTGCCATGTCCTCTGGGATGACCTTGCTTAAGCAGGGAGGTTGGACCTGATGACCAACTGTGGTCCCTTCTGACTGTATCTATTCTGTGATTCTGTGATTAATTTTTAAAATTCTGAATGCCTTTGAATGGCAAATTGTTGTCTCTATGTAACTCAGTATTCATCTATTTGCCAATATTTTACCATTTTTATGTTCTCTCATGCCAAGACAAACGCTTCTCTGTGTATTTAAATGTCTTTTAAATATCACAATACTGAATCCTAAATAATTATAAAAAGGAAGCCTATGAAGAGTAAGATGTCATTCTGAATTTTGTTACAAATTCATAGTGTTGAATGATTTGCATGATGCTTTACTTCTGCAGTCTTGCTTGAAATAAAAGTGTCAAAAGCATTCCCAGCTATTTTACAGAATGTCACTGTTTGTGCTTTTACTTCTAAGTAGGAAGCAATGAAAGAAGAAAATCTAAATTTGCCCTCTCAGGTATAATTCCCCATGCTCTCTTTCTTGAAGGAACATATCAGGGAGAAGTGAGAAATATGATTTTAAAGATTAATTCTAAGAAGAATTTAAATTATTCATTGCTTTTAGCTTGATGATCATGCTACAAAGGGAAAGCAAGAGGTAGAATTCAATTCACATTACTCAACTACTCAGAACAGCCTTTAAAATCATGACTCTGAGACCAGATCAGCTCTAAAGGGAGGAGGCAGATACTGGGGACAGCACAAAAGGGCCTGTGGAGATCTAATCTAGCACCTCTCCTCTGCTGTTACTCATCATAGGGAGAATTTAGTTTGTTTCCAGGCCTCAGCCAGATCAGAAGGGCAAAGCCAGGAGTGGAAAGAGAAGGGACAGGGAGGTCCCCTAGACAGCTGCTTGAGTATGAGGTGCCCCCAGTACATGCTGGGAGGCATCTCAACTGTTTTCTTGCAAAATGAATTTTGTAGCCTTGCAGTCTGGAATTGAATACATGCACAAATGACAACCAAGCATACACTGTTAGGGTAATTCTGAAGACAACAGACTGCACAGCTAAAACTCTGAAACTTCTTGGTATTAAAAATAATTCTTAATGATATAACAGTCAGGAAGACAAAGAAAATAAGGGATGGTGTGTCCTATCAGGTTCCCAGGCTGCTTGACTTGCTCTTCTCACTTTTTGAAAATCATCAACTTCTTGAAGAGACCAACTCATCAGGTTGTTCTAACAATGATACTTGAAAGGGTTTATTTTCCTGATGCCTCAATGTATTTGTTTGTATTATTTTGTTTACATTTATTTGTTTGTTATTATTCATGTTCTGAAGTATACTGTACAATAAACTTAATTCAGAAGACTTGCTATGGATTGATCTTTTACATGTGTCACAAGTAAAATCTTAAACCTTCCCATGATTCAAAAGAAATGGGGAAGGGGGAAAGTGTGGATCACATTAACTTAATTCAGAGAAATGATGTAAAAATCCCTGGGATTAGACAGATGCATGCAGGTTCTCTCATACAGACCCAAACCAGATTTGTGCTAACAAGATTAAATTTCATACCTTGGGATGTTTGGGACTTCTGTAGCACGCCTCTATTTAGATAAATGTTCTTTACTTCCATGGGTCTAACTGCATGAGCAACAATGGCTTGTGAGTTTGCATATGTAAAGGTGCCACTATAAGACACAATAAAATATGTCTGCCCAACCCTAATACATACTTAACAAGAGTCCTTGAGGAAATTAAATCAGAAAGGCTAGCACAGAATCTTAAGAGCAATAGGAATGAACCAGGAAGTATAAAAATTTTCTTTACTTCCATGGGTCTAACTGCATGAGCAACAATGGCTTGTGAGTTTGCATATGTAAAGGTGCCACTATAAGACACAATAAAATATGTCTGCCCAACCCTAATACATACTTAACAAGAGTCCTTGAGGAAATTAAATCAGAAAGGCTAGCACAGAATCTTAAGAGCAATAGGAATGAACCAGGAAGTATAAAAATTTATATTATATATATTATATATATTATATATATTATATATATTATATATATTATATATATTATATATATTATATATATTATACTGCAAGGAATCCCTGGGCACACAGAGCTTCCTTTGAACTTTCTGATGTTTTGTGGAGCCTCAAACTCCTCCTGAGGCAGGCTGGGGTGTGTTTGTACAGCCTGAGCCGTGAGCTGAGGCCAGGCACACGGGAGGAACAGCGATGCTGAGCCAAGGTGTGCCTGTGCTCAGGTGACAGATGGCTCCTGGCACAGGTGCCACCTCCCTGGCTGCCCTCCAGCACTGATTCATACCTGCCTGGCACATCTCCAGGGGTGTCAGGTTTATCTGCAGTCCCTCAGCCTCCTCTGATGTGCCCTGCCAAAGGAACCCACTCAGCACCAGAAGAAAGAGCAGAGCAGGAGGGTTTGGGGTGCAGCCCGTCTGCATTTGCTGAAATGAGAGGAATTCCCAGGATGGGCTCCCTGGATGTATTTATTTGGGCTTTCTCAGGCTGTAATCTCTCCCAGACATGTGTCTGCAGCAGCAGATAACACCAAGGCCAGCATTTCCCTGCTCACTCAGGGCACTTTTAACACTGCTGAAATAACCCAGACTGAGCCTGTGCCAGGCCTTAAAACAACTTCTCTGAGACAATGGAGAAACACTCATGGAGATCAGCTTGGAATGGAGAAGAGGGGGACCAGGCTATCCCAAAAGTCATTTCCCATCAATTTCTAGCTTCATTCCAGAAACCTGACACTGCATTTCCTGCTGGAAGAAATCTTTCTGCCTCACTCACCTCTACCTTTTGTAGTTTCTGGTGTTGCTTTTGCTGATCCTGTTGGTTTTTGGTGAACAAAGGGGAGTTGGGGGTCAAATAAAACCCTTCCAACTGCTTCCCTTCCCACAGCTGATGGGCAGAGGGGCTACAGCTCCTTGTCCTGATCCTCAGCACAGAGCTGAGGCTGTACAAACACACCCCAGCCTGCCTTAGGAGGAGTTTAAGACTCCACAAAACATCAGAAAGCTCAAGAGGAGGAGAATGGAAGCTCTGGGTGCCCAGAGATTCCTTGTAGGAATATCCTCCAGAGCTTCCCAGGACAGGAGGGACTTGAGCTCCAGTTCTTGCTGAGGGCTGTGAACACAAACTTTGCCTTTGGATCAGTATTCTTTAATATAATATATATATACATAATATTATTTAATATAGTAGTATATATTATATTAATCAATATATATAATATATAATATATTATATATATTATATATATAATAAAAGAAGGAATGCTCAAAACAAAATAATGATTCATGTTTGAAAAAAAACACATCAACATAAAAATCATTACTTATGCAAAGTGAGGACTAGCTGCTATTTGATAAGGCTAAATTATTTGCATTCTCCATGCAGGAAACTTTGGAAATTGACATACATTTATCACAGAATTACAATCTTGAAGTTAATCCTTCAGCATGGATGCTGACCATGTCACATCTTGACAAGTGCCTAAAAATCTTTAAGCAGTTTGTTTGCAAAACCAAAAATCTGTTCTGCTAAAGTCTTTCATAGTAACCTTCTCCCTTTTTCTTAAAATGTATTTTGCTGTACTGTAACAGAAAAAAATGCTTCTTCAAGTTTTTGCTAAGCAAATAAACATTGTTGGGAAAAAACCCCCCAAATCTATGTATGTATGTATGTATGTATGCATCTATCTATCTATCTATCTATCTATCTATCTATCTATCTATCTATCTATCTAATCTCAGAATGCAGATAAAAATAACAGCTGCATTTACTTCAGCAGCTAGTGGTATTTGCAGACTCCAAAGTAGACTGAAGAACTCCAAAGTATTTTTACCCATCTCAGTGGAGTTACACAAAGCATGCACCATTAGAACAAGTGGAATAATCTAGTCTGGAATTCCATATCTTGAAATAATTAAAATTCAAACGTATTAGCATTAATAAATAATATTTTAAGGAAAACATTGCGTTTAAGTCCCACTGCAAGCTTGAACTGTGCAACATCACTTCTCTGGAGTTCAACTGTTCTCGGAAGCCCTAGATAATAAAGATATTCAGGTGAGGTAAAGGGTATAGCCTTTGAAATGCTATATTATACCTCCTAGAAGAGTGAATGTACATTGCACTTTTACCTTGCACAGGCTGTACATACACTGTCAAATACAGAAGTGACATTTACAATAAGAAGTTGACATTTGTTATTTCACTTGGAGACAATTTCTTTCACTTAGACAATTTCTTTTATCTCATGCTATACATGTTCTAAGCGAATCAAGATACTACAGAGAGTGAGTTCCCATCAAGTACTCTCAAATCTTGCTAAAACAAAGAGACAGAACACGAGATAAGAAAAAGCACAGGTACAATATATGTGGGCATTGGCATGGAATGTACACTTCTCCAAAATTAGCTAGGCATATGTAGGAATGATGGAATGTTGTCTTCTCTGAAGCTGGCATAGATAATTTCAGTTATTATGAAGGCCAGATGGTCTCATTACTCTTCATAAGCTATGTGGTAAGCCAGAACTTCCTCAAGGCTTCAAATGCTTTCCCTATGACGGACCTAAATCACGTCAACAGAGAAAGGCTTGGGATGCTTGATTTCAGGTTTTCTTGCTTCCTTGGTCACAGCAAGATATTCATGGATTCTGCTGATCTGATCAGAAATTCCAGTTCTGAAGGCATCTGGAGGTATTCCAAGGAAGTCTGCTTTTTTTTAAGGAACACTTTCAGATATTGTGAACTAGCAGCCATAATTATGACTAAAAATGTCAGATTCAGTGCAAATTTCCAAGTAAAATATTCACAGTTATTTCAGGATTGGCTACATTCAGGTTCACAAGTCAGAAGAACAAGCAAATTCACTCAAATTCAGCCTGTAAGCACAACATCAACATCATTAGGAAAAGGCTGAATGCTCATTCAATAATGCCTCAGCCACTAGCTTCAGAACATCATAAGTACTTTCCTTTCTTCCTCATTACAAAAAGAGGAGAGAAGAGAAATAATTTCACTGTAATTTTTTGCAGCTTTCTTTTGGATGGGGTCTGTAGACTATTTCAAGATGAAATAGTCTCATTTTCTCATGAGAAAATGAGTTGTATTTAAATGATTCTAGAAGATTTTTTTTTAACATGACCATTGCTAAATAGATGATGAATCATGCCTGCTACTGATCACTGTTTTCTGTCCATTCCCGAAAACTGTTTCAGCTATAACAGATTTTATAAGATCAGATAACAGATTTTATAAGATTTTTGCATATTTCTGTACAGAACAGCATACACATTTGTTTGTATATAACAGACATATTATCAATCCAGAAAGAGTTTTAACTTTCTTATGCCAGTATAGAAGTGTAGTCAGTTGGTAAGAATTACTTCAATATGAAAAATAAAACTGTGACAGAGTATTCCAGTTGGATCATTTTAATATGAAACAGGAAGATCTACAGAGAAATAGGTACTAAAATAATGAGTTTATAAATTCATAGTGATTGCTATATGTCCCTTGATAGCATCTAAATCAATTGAAGCTGTTAAAGAAAAAAAACCAGCAACTTTCACATAGAGTGGTAAAAATACTGCTAGTTAATTCCCAAACTCCTGCCTAGCCACTCTGAATTGAATCTGTTTAAAGGACTCTACCAGACGGAAGACATGACTCAATGTACAAATTTCATAGATATCAAAGAAAATTATTCATTATGTTCATTATTTATATTGATTCTTTTGACTGCTCTTCCAGAGGCATATGCCTAATTCAGGTTGTGAAGAATGGCAGACTTTCCCCAATTAGAACACCACCAGAGTTTAGAAGTTTCTGTGAATTTTCTCAAGCCCAAAGAACAGACTTCACAGATGGAATTATGTTATTAGTTAAACTTCAAGCATGCCTAAGTCTTGCCTCTCCATTTTTGTGTTGGGTTTTCTTGCGATTTTTTGTTTCTTGGGTTTTTTTGAGTTTTTTAGAAAGTACTACAAGATGTTTGAGGATTGACATTGAGTAAATGGGAATGTCTTGAGAGGCTATATGAAGTACTTGCTACATACATACACTCTGTAAAATGTAGTCCAAATGCTAATTCTCATCTATATACTCCTGTACATATATATGGGTAACATTACTGCAGACAAACATTACTGCTAGGAAAAGTTACCCATCATAGTATAAACAGTTATCCCAAAGCATAGATATTTTTCAGTTGTAAAATCCTTAATCCTCCCAGATGAATTATGGAGGAGGGAGCAGGAGAAGGAAAAGGAGAAGGGGAAGAGGAAATTATGGGGAAATGGAGTACCTCTAAAGAAACCAGTTCCACAAAGTCATAAACAGAGAAGATAAAAAGTGTTTAATTCAACACAAAGTCAACTTTTTCGATTGGGGAAAAAAAATCCTGGCAAGAAACAATTCCCTAATGCTTCAATTTTTCCCCAGATAATAACCATCAGATCCTGCGCTACTTCTTACGAGCACAATTTCCTCATTGTTAGCAGCTGTTCATTGGGTAGCATTGCACAACTGGCCAGGTGCATTATGAAGGGAATGAACAAGGAGAGAGGGTTGTCTGCCTCCAAAGCATCAGATGGACTAATAATATTCTTCAATACAGCAGTAATTGGCCCACTTCCTAAGCTACATTTGAGTTTTACTGAACGTAAATAAACAGCGGTGGGAAAAGGACACCCACAGTCCCGGACAAAGTCAGAAATCTTCAGGCATCTGTTGGGTTGTTTTTCTGCCTCCACCTACCCGGAAGTTGGGAACTGCAAGATTATGTGGTCTTTTTTTTTTCCTCCTAGCTTCCTGAGGATTCCCAGGAAAGCCTCAGGGGACTGGGCCAGTTGCTCTGGGGACAGGCAACAAGCTGGCTCACATGCAGTCCTGTCACACTATACACTGTGGCAGCTGATATTAAAATGAACAAACAGAAGTTATCCTGAAACTCTCTAAATTGATTGCTGTGAATTTATATTTTCAACTTCTCTGTGCTCTACTTAAAAGAATTTTTGATGTGATGAGCATTTATTTTTAGCAGTTTTTCCATACCAGTTCAAAAGCTACAGCTGTTTTTGCACTGCTTTCACCGTAGACTGTTAAATGGATGATTCCACCATGACTTTGCTCAGGAATAATCAGTGGATACAAGTCCAGGCATGTTTATAGTAATGAGAACTACTGAAATACTTGAACTTTAAGAACACTTTATCAACAGTATATTGCCCTTAATACCCTGTGCAAAATATATAAGGCACACAAAAATGACTAGCACCCAAGAAAAGAATAACAACAAGGATCAAAATACTTATGGTGTATGTAAACGTGAACATATCTTAAATCTAAGGTCTTGTCTGTAATGGTTGAAATTCAAACACAGGCCTCATGTTTTTTGTTAATTTGAAACGATCTGATTTTTTATATAATAACTCAGTTGAAATGGGAAAGATATTAAAAAATCAGACTCAAACAGGACACTTTCAAGGAAAAGTCTGAAAAATAAGATATAATCCTTAAGGTCTATGATCTAACATATAACATGATGAAAACTGAGCATGAAAAACTTATTTTAACCCTGCTTTGACAGAGGATAATGTATCTTGCAGAATCACTTGTGCTTCTAATACAAATGTATATCAAAACTCAGTGAATTGGTCCCCTAACATTATGTTGTCTGCACAGACACACGTTCAGACCTAGAACACCAAGAGCTAAATTAGGTGATTAGAGGATGAAACACACAGTGTCCCACTTGCTATACATGCTGTCCCATGCATGTCTTGCTGATCTCTAACTACATGGATTCAGATTATAAACTTCATAATATGATAAGATCATACATACAGAGCTTTCGATTGGTTTTACTGCTTTTATCACTGCGGAAAATAGAGAAATAGAAAGGAAGAGACCTACGAACTATTACATAAGTAATGGAAGACACAAGTTTTAAATAAAATTTGTCTTTACCACCTCAAAAAGATACCATATTTTCATATTTCATCCACCAAATCATGTGTGAAAATTGTATCTCAATAATATTTAAACAAACCTCTACCAAAAATTGGAAAGTTTGAGAGAATTTTATCTGATACACTGACTTTAAATTATTTTTGTTTGTCTTCAAATATCTTTCTATTGAATTTTTATCACTTTTATTGTATTTTTTGGTTGTTTTCCATTTTCTTTTATGCATATTTAAACTACACTTTTGCAATGTTAAGACTGAAAGTTTGAAGTTGCTCTCCTTTTTAGAAATCCCTAATAATGTTGCACTTGTGATGGGAACCAATAAACAGCTGTTAACAACAAGCACTTTATGCTTTTAAGAAGTAGCTAAATATCTGACAGCTATTCCCTTGAGAAGTACTAAAGCCGAGTAGTTCACTATTGTACTCAACTCAAATGCAGACAGATTTGTCACCAAGTACAAGAGAATGACAAGAAATAATTTAACCCATGCTCTTTAACATCATTTAAATGTTTGATTGCAATTTTCCTATTTGAATACCTAAATGAACAGTCTAATTAAACACCTCAATTCATGTTGGTATGGCCTAATTGGCTCTTGTGGATAAAGCAGACAAATTGCAATACCTGCGTCAGTAGGTGCTAATACCTATAAATTTACAACAATTTCTAAAGCCCAATGATAAAGATTATTCAAGCTAATGTTTGATTTTGGCCCTAAAAATTTTGTACCTCAAGGCATAAACAATCAGATTTTTACTTTACATTACTTTTACTATGGACTACACAAGCCTTAACTTGGTTAATTTCATCTAGTTGCAATTTAAATTAGATTAGTCAATTTTTTCCTTTTAGATCATGAAATGAGTAGAAAGATTTATCTCAACCTAACCTATTTCTCCCAGTGGCCAAAGTGACTATATCTGTCTTTTAACTGGATGGTTACTAAACGCTACCCTTAAGCTCTAGATTTCTATAGAGATCTTACCCTATAAGATTGGTACCTTTCGCTTCCAGCAGGATGCTGTCAGCCAGCTGCTATGGATCTTGATATTAGCACAACATTTCTCTGAGTTCATAAACATATACTTCAAGTTTCACTCGCTCTGGGTTCTAGAGTTGGCTATCAGAAAACCCAGCAAGCAAGCAGACTACTGGCTTAGCAAAGGAACATGCATTAACGATTGACATGTCCCTTACTTGAAACAGCCACATACAGAGGGTGGTGGTCAATGGACCAGAGTCCCAATGGACATCAGTGACAAGTGGTGTCCATCAGGGGTCTATACTGGGACCAGTGTTATTTGATATCTTCATTAATGACAAACAAAAGGTCCGAGTGCACCCTCAGCAATTTTGCCAAAGACACCAAGCTGAGTGGTGTGGTTGTCACACCTAAAGGATGGGATGGCATCTAGAGGGATCTGGACAAGCTGAAGTTGGCCCATGGGAATCTCATGCAGTTTTACAAGACCAAGGCAAGGTGCTGCACCTGGGCTGGGGCAAGCCCCAGTACCAACACAGGCTAGGGGATGTACAGATGGAGAGCAGCCTTGAGGAGAAGGACCTGGGGGTGCTGCTGGATGAGAGGCTGGTCATGACCCAGCCATGTGCACCCACAACCCAGACACACAAACATATCCTGGGCTGCCTCCAAAGCAGTGTAGTCAGAAGGGTGAGGGAGGGGATTCTGCCCAGAGTACTGGGTCCAGCTTTGGGGACCCCAGAATAGGAAGGACATTGACCTTTTGGAGCAAGTCCAGAGGAGGATTACCAAGATGATTAGAGGGTTGGAGCACCTCTTCCATGAAGAAAGGCTGAGAGAATTGGGTTTGTTCAGCCTGGAGAAGATAAGGCAGCTTCTGGGTGATGTAAATGCTGCCTTCCAGTAACCTACAAAAAATATGGAGAAGGACTTTTTACAACAGTATATGGTGACAGAACAAGGAAGAATGGCTTAAAACTGAGAGTAGGTTTATGTTAGATATTAGGAAAAAATTCCTTACTGTGAGGGTGGTGAGGCACTGGAACAGGTTGCCCAGAGATGTTGTGGATGGCCCATCCCTGGAAGTGTTCAAGACCAAGCTGGATGGAGCTCAGATCAAGTTGGTATAGGGCAAGGTATCCCTGTGCACAGTGGGGGGTTGTAATTAGATGATCTTTAAGGTCCCTTCCAACCCAGGCCATTTTACGATAACATACTAGGAAATTAAAAGGAGGAAACGATCCCTGGGCTTGCCACTACCCTGTTCCTACTCAAGAATCTATTGTTTCTCTGGATGGGCTCATCAGAGGAACTATTAAAGGAATAATTGATAGATTGTGCTGATTTTTCATGAAGGACACATCCCAGAACAAATGTTTTAGCGCAAAATAAAATAAAATAAAACAAAAAAAAATGATATGGAGCCATTTTAAGACCAGGTCCACCAAAGGACTGCTTTGATGATTAAGGAACTGGAGTGCCCCTCAGATGAGAAAAGGTTGAAAGTGCTGCAATCGTTAAGTCTGGAGAGAAGTCATATCAGGGTGAATGTTATCAATGGATATAAATTGATGAAGGAAGGGTGTAAAGACAAGGATGACAGGTTCTCCTCAATGGTGCCCAGAGACAGAAAAGAGGCAACAGGTACAAAGAGGATGTGCTGTCTGAACACCAAGAAACACATTTTTACTGTGACAGTGACTGGGCATTGAAACAAGATGCAGACTCTGCCACCTCTGATGGATATGTTCAAGTCCACCAAGACATTATGGAGGGAAACTGACTTAGATGACCCTTCTTTAGCACAGAGACTGGACTAGAAGACCTTAAAAAGTCCCTGTCAACATCAACTTCTCCTGTGATTCTGTAAAGGAATTCAAGATATTGCTCTTCAATGGAGGTGACAACACAAAGTGAAATGAAATGCCATGCAAAAAAACCCAAATGCAGTTCTTGTTTCTGATACAGATACAACCTCTGCTGTAGCAAATGCACTCCAAATTTCTTGCTGCTAGTGTCACACAGTCCATTTTTCATGCTTTCTCAGGAAGGGAAACGTAATTGTGCAAAAAAGGGAGTAGATAAATTAGAGATTTGACTATCATTATTTCCCTCTTTCATCATCAGTTAAATCTAGCTTATATCCAAAATATTTTAAAATCACTGTGTTAGTGGTTGTTTTGTTATCTGTAATGAGTATGACTTTAATAATAGTGCCTGCACCATACTGCATGGGAACCAGTGACATAACTATTAAGAAGTTCTAATTTTCCCCACAATTTAAATAAAATGCACTCTCCATCCTCTAGTTTCCATGGTGTTTAAAAAAAAAAGTGGCACCACAATATTGATCTGTCTAAGAGGAATACAAACACAAGAAAGGCCAAAGTTGTATACGAGAAACAAAATACTGGCCAGTTATTGCCTTGGTCATGATTATATGCAAAGAGTAATAATAAATGGAAGATCCTCAAAATATCCTTTTAAAGTCTGAACAGGATCAAAAACATTTAAATTGCACTAGTGGAATCTTTAAAACAGGATGTTACACTTAAGGTACAATGTAATGTGTTTGTCTTTCATGGAGCAATTAATCACTGGCTGGAGGAGTTAAGACCCAATCAAAACGGAAAGGTGTTTATTGCTGCAGCTGGTCATTAAATTATTTCTATAAAGCTTAAACACTGGGTTTTATTGTTTTTATTACAGATCCGCTCCTATAAAAAATACATTTAAACTTCCTTTTTTAGATTTTGTGGGTAATTTTTTGTGCTTCTGTTAACCAAACAAAACCAAACCCGAAGAAACTGTATGTTATTCTGTTATCAGTGATAATAGGAACCAGAAAGATAGAAAAACATGTCACCTTGAATTCCAATATGTATACCTTTTATCTATGGGAAAAACCCCATGAATGATGGCAGTAACACAAAATAATCATTATTTGAGGTTTTATTTCATTGAGTGGGAATTCCTTTCATTCAAGACAGATAGTTGATTAAAATAAATTATTTCTTGGTATATGGAGACCTTAAGAAGATTCTCAAGTACCCTTAAGATACCTATACATGCAGTCCTTTCAATGAAGCATTTGTCATTTTGGATAGACACCTTGGCTAGTGGTAAAGGAATGAAAGAAACTTCTCCACTACATGTAATCCTTCAAATGACTGTACTAAAGGAAACATCTGCAAGGAAATATCCACAGGACAGCCGTGGATATTTAATGCATTATCAAAGGATTTGTTTTCTTGATTGCTCCAATGAGGTATTTTTAGTAGATGCAGGTGCTTTGTGGGATTATCTGTTTATACCAAGAGGACACGTGGAGGCTCACAATTTTGATCTGAAGAAAAACCTATGGACTTCCCCAAGAGAAAAATTGAATCCCAAATTTCAACACCCTTGGACTGATTACCATGATGAATGACATAGAATTGTCACATGGGAAATAAAACCATAGAATGAGTTTGGGCAACATGTTAGGGAAGAAAACCTGTAGCTTGAATGTTTTCTGAAGAAAATGAGCAGGCTACAAAGGGCATGCTGAAGTAATATAAGATACTGACTACATACCAATTTCGAAAAAAACTTGCTAACTGCTTTAAATAGCAGAGCCAACACTTTCTGACAATCAGAGCTGACAAAATAATGTTTCTTGGAATGAGTCAAAACTATTAAGGCAAAAGCTCACACCCTTTTTCCTGGTGCTGGTGCAAAGAACAACTCTTGTGATATGTGCACAGAGATGTTAGCAGACAAAGTTTACAGTTTAAATATATATGGCTGCAAACAAATCAACAGCATAACATGTACACATTCTCTTAAGAAGCAGAAGCAAATACTACCAAGATTTATTCAAGACCTTTTTAATGTGCTACATGCTTCCATTTAGCACATCAATCAAGAGGAATTAATTCCTGATAAATTAATTTACAATTATTTCAATGCTTTCCCAATGGTATTCAATCTATGATTTCTTTCCTTGGTATCTGAATGTAATTTTCTCAGTTGTAGCTAGAATTTAGAAAAATTATCCTTGAGCATTAACCTTCTAGAAATAGCTTTGTTACTTTGATTCATAAACAGTTTTTATGAGTATTAAACATACACATAAATCAGAGTACAAATGAGTATAGTTCATGATTTGAGATTTTGAGGAAAACATATTCTCAGGCCATCAAATTTCAGGGTGGAAATCTAACATTAGGAAAAGAGAAGTCAGCAAAGTCTCTTCCGTATTGCAAAAAGCATGATTTTAGCCTCTTGGAAACATTTTTTGGAGTATGAGGAAAAAGTTATATATTGGACATCACATTGCTTATGGGAAAAATAGAGTGGATTAAGCCACACCTGGTTGAAAACGGAAAAACTGCATTTGAAATGTCTGCAGAGCTCATTAGTACCTCAATACCAAATTATTCAAAGCTATCTTTGGCTTTGACTCAAGATGATCTCCTCAGCATGGTGGCACAATAACAATCCAAAAAGCTCCACAGATGTATACTAGAAAATGATAGTGCTTCATTAATTACCAAAGTAAAAACTTGCTAAATAGAGGCCCATTTTAGAAAATAAAAAAGAAACAGACTGTTAAAACCAGATGGGAAATAGACTATAGTAGCCATTCATTACCTTTACATTTGCAACCAAGAGTGAGTATTGCCAGAACAGTTTGTTCATTTGTATAACAAATTCTATGCTTATATCACTGCATTCAGTTTTACTGAAAGTTCTGTATAATACATAGAGCATTAAAGAAAAAAAAAAGAGTCAATAATGCATAATCTAGGTGAAGATTTTGGTCAGTTTTATAGCAAGATAGCAATGGATTGATAATTGATGCCTATGTACAATACATACAACACTACACAGCTACTTGAACAAATAAAATGCTGACCAGCAGCACTACTTTCTTCTTCATCTTCTGTTTGTAAAAATCATATTCAAAGTTTAAGCTTTACAAGTTCATAGTGCAATGAGTAGCAGGTGTGAGAGGGTAGAAGCCCATTAGAAAAAAACCAGAAAAACACTTGACAGTCATAAACCTGGAAATTGAAAATTTTACCACCCAGTACTTTCCTTTATACCACAAAAATCCATGACATAAGGGACAGATCTTTGGTTTCTCAACATAGCTATGGTAACAAGACAGGCCAGAGTAATTATACCCTAGTTATGTCTTTTAAATTGAATCACTAATTAATTACTTTTTGATAGCCTCCTAATTACACTCTCTACCTCTAAAAGCCCACAGACTACTTCAAAAATATTTTTCTAGGTTTTTTTTTACTCACAGAGTGCATCTCTATTTTTAACAGACATCATTAAAATGAACCGAGTTGACTGAATGATTTTTGTAAACTACCTCTAGAACTGTATGTTGAGACAGAGAATTGCTCTTAATTTCCCCTTGTACCATTAACTTTCCTTTAAATTATTCTGCTGCCTTCATTGATTCATTCCTATATTTGGAAAGAAGAATAGACCTTGAACCTACTTAAGTCTACTGTTGTGTTGAAGTTAAACTATACAATATATTAATGAGAAGAAAATTGTCAAATCTCTAAGCCTATAACTTCCTGTATGTTCAAGGTTTTCCATATACACTTTTAGCCCATTTGTCTGCTCAGAATCATATTCTTCCCCCATGAAATACTTTTTACAGTCAGAAAATACTGCCATGAACATCAATACATGTATTTCAGTCATCTAACTCATACCCAAAGAGATTTTACTTAATGTAAATCTAACAACAGCTGCTGCAGTTGGAAGAATATGCAGGTTATTTGCACCAAGTAATCTGTTTGAGACATTGAAGAGGGCCTTGTCTTGGTTTGAAAGACAGGTGTCTGCCAAGGAAGGGGGAAACCTCCCTTGGAATGGGGAATATGAATGTCCTCCCTCCAAATTACAACAACTTTGAAATTATGGGGCTTTCAGGCCCTGTGTATTTGAATATATATATATATATATATGTATATATAAAATATTGGAAAAGTGTATATAATATTGGAAAAGGAATAACAGTTCTTTTCTAGATAATATGTAGTAAGACAGACAACCACAACAGCAGCAACACCAAACAGAAGAACAGAAACCCATTAGGAGGCTTCTCCCGGCTGCGGCTCTTTCCCCTTTGGTGCAGTTACAGTCACAGCCGGCAGAGGCGCTGTTGGCTCCTGGCCAGGCAGGGCAGGTGTGATGAGTCCCCCACAGCTGCAGGGGGCGCTGCAGCACGAGCCCTGCTGCCTCTCGCGGCACTGCTGGGGAAAGAGATAGAAATGGGCTTCCTTTAAAAACTCATGGGAGGCAGCTGGTCCCAGTGCCCTGCCAGATGGCAAAATAGGCTGTAGCAGGAACCTCAGAGCAGCAAGCTGGAATGGCAGAGGTGAGCAGACCCCGAGGTGGCAAACGAAATGTAGCAGAAACCCCGCAGCCATAGCAGGAGCCACAGGGTATCCAGGCAGGCGCAGGGTGTTGGGTTAAAGTGTAGTCAAAAATCCCACACAGCAGCAGAAAAGAGCAGGGCTGGATAGCAGCAGCTGGGCTCTTCAAATAGCCAGGAGTCTCTCCCTTGGAATAGGAGGGCAGGGGGTTGGGCTCGTGGGTTTTCCCCTGCAGCATCCGAGTAGATGGTGATCTCCTTTCCAGTGAGATCAGGTGTTGAAACAAAAAAAGGTCCCTGTTAAATGGTTGCTCTTATGAGCAAGAGTTCACTCACTGTAGGAGAAGCAGTACAGGGCTGGACTTCACCACGGCAGGGAATTCTCCTTGCGGTAGCAGCAACTGGAACGTTCCCTTGTGATCCTGAGAGTGAGCAAGGAACTGAGTCCATCCCCCTGACCTCACAGCCAAAATCTCACAGTATCTTGTATTCCCAAGAGAAAGCCCCCCCAGCTAGGAGGGTAGCCAAAGGCACCCTTACCCAGCCACATCCTTTGTCTCTTAAGTATCAGTCATTCCTATCTCTTAGGTAACAAATGGGAGAAAATTCCCTGAGAGAAAGAAAAGGGGGGGAAAGGAAAAATCCTAACCTCCAAAAGGCCTTGACTTGTTGTTCTTGTATCAATCTTCATAAAATATTATCATTAATATATCACTCACAGCTTTTGCTGTTTGAATTTGTGTTCCAGTTTTGGGAGTAACAGGGCTTGACAAAGAAAATAGTTCAATTTCCCTCAATACAGGACCTAAAACCTGTAATTCTATCTGTAGATTTTCTTCTTTCTGGAAAAGAGAGTTTCATGGGAAAATGCAAACTTATATATTTCTTCAGTCCAATATATGCAATTGCACAATTTTTGTGCTTTCAGTACAAAAAAATGAGTTAAACAATACTAAGATGTTTCATCCAGATTTACTCCTGGGAAGCTACATATTTAACAAGGATAGTAAGTTAGCCAAGCTAAGGTCTTATGTAATGCCTAACAGAGTTAATTAACCAATTTCTGCCAGAACAAATTTTGAATGCTTTCTTCTCTGCCTCATTGTGGTTTACCCTTATAGACACTAGCCATTCTCATGGATGTAGCCAGAACTACCATACCAACCCACATATAATGTGACTTCAAATATAAGACAAGTTCAGATATAAGGCCACCCTCATTTTTCAAAGGCTACATAGAAAAATCAGCAAAACTTATTAATAAAAAATAAATTCTCTACTGGAACTTCTTAGACCATCTTCTCCAGCCTCAGCTTCCAAAGTCCTTCCTCCTCATGGTCAGCTTGCCAGGCATGCTGGTGGCTGTCTGCACATCTGTTAATTGAGCTCTTCACATGCAGGGCTTGGACCAACCACACCAGTTGTGCATGTCCACGTCTGGATCTGGACTTTGGCAGAGCAAACAGGTGAGGAAGGTGAACAGATGGGCTAATCCCAAGCTCTCCAAGCAACATGGCAGACTACCAACATCTACCTCTCTTCAAAACCTTGAACTGAGTGGGCTTAGGCTGCTGTCTGTACTACCCCTTCCTGTGTGAGGCTGGGAAATTCAGAGGGCTCATCATATAAATGGAGTTTTAAAGGAGGCCAGACAGTGAACTCACAGAATGACAATATTCTGAGTTGAAGGGACCCAAAAGTCCAACTGTTAAGTGACTGGCCAATACAGGGATGGGACCCACATCACACAACCTTGGTGCGATAAGCACCATCCTCCAACCAGATGGGTTAATCTCACACAACTCATGCCTTTTATCAATACAGGAGTAAGTTGTGGGACTTTTTACCTATGCCTTTCATGCAAGCTTCACAGAAATGTAATGGAGTACCACTAAAAGTAGTGCTTCTACATTTTGCCAAGATGGGAAATATTTTTCCTTCTTTTACTCCCCACCCTGACACCCCCCACCCAAAGTATATCTCAGCAAGCATGATACTATATCACTCCATGAATCTGTCATTTCCAGATTCAAGCTTTTAATCTTCAAGTTAAGTCCATAATAATTCTTTCATTAGTTACTCATTTGTTGTTTCCATCATTTCCCTTCAGAGAAAAGACTGTTGTTTAAATTAATATAATATATTCATATAATTAAATATAATTATATAAATGCCATGGTCATATCCTAGCTAATGGAATATAAGAACAATTCTGTACTTACTACCCACGTAATAACTACCAAGCTGAACTGACCTACAGTGACTAAGAAGCTTGCAAAAGTCAATCTTCCAACTTTGGAAATAACAGAAGTCAGTTCACAGACAGGCATATAAACATATAAAAACCTCCTTGTACAGCAGTATTTACCTCCTTGTTACCAGTGCCAACTAAACTGTGAAGATACATTCAAGACATTGGATATGATCCTCCACATTCTCAGAATTCACTGAACATCTGTCAGGTATTCTGGTTATTGTGCTTGGCTTCTTTAGGATAACTGGCTGAAAATAGTAATGTACACACTTATTATTTTCCAAAGTAAAGCTAATATCATTTCCTGTGATCAGAATTTTCTGGAAAATACACAATGAGAAGTGAGAAAACTTCACCTGTGGAATATAAAAATCAGCTGATCTCTGAGTGAAATCCGTGATTCTGAGGAAGCAATTCATTTTCTAAGATAATGCTATTTGCATATAAAAGGAAAACTTTCCACAAAGAAAGGACAAAGTGCTTGTTCACAAGCTTCCATAAAGATCCTGATCATGCCAAAGCCATTTCCCCTTACAGACAGGTGGGCTAACGCCTGGCAAACAGCAGGGAAACATTTGGTAAACATTTTAGTTTTGGTATATGAACAATGTCAGTGATTTCTCAGATAGTATCTCAGAAATTTAATGACTACAGTGTGGCCCGGAAATGAGCAGTAATGAACAGCATTGAATCATTTCATCTCTAAATGCAGCAAGAGCAAAGCCTAATAATTATCCACAGCAGCTTAAATTGAGAAAACCACAAATGACTTTGCCTTTTGAAAGTCAGGGATAAGGCTAAGAAAAGTTGCAGCCAAAGGCTAAAAGAGTTAACTTAGGTCTCTGAATGTCAGACTCCCGCTTTCTAAGCACTGCCTCAGAGGTTTCTGATTCAAGTTGATGGCAGAAAAGCCAGCATGCTTTTATCAGACGTTAGTGTTTATAGAAGCAATACAAAACAGGATTCTGTTAAATGTATATATTATGCCAGATCAAACTATAAATTGAACCATCTGTGTCCAAGTTAATCTTAGATACAGCAAGGAGATTATTTGAATTGTGTGTTTCCTTTTGTGACCTTTTTAGATGCAGCTTTGTTTGAAAGGGGGAAGGAATGATTTTCTTAGCTTTTTATTCCTAAGCAGCAATGCCAATAGTCCATCATAAGAGCAATATCTTTTAAAATCACCCAGCTGAATAGCAAAAATCCTTTAGTAATTTCCCAGCATTGTTATACAGGGAGCTCTAAAAAATAAACTATAGTCATATAAACAGAGACTTGTAGTTTTAAGCATGCTACAAGCCATTCATTACATAAGTATTCAATTAAAACTGCTTTTATGAGCAGTAATCACATTCTGAAAAGGCAAACATGAACAGTTTGTGGATAATAATGCCATAATGCCTGCAAAATTAACTTTTAAAGAAAGCAGGTAAACAAAGTTCTGTTTCTTTGCTACTTAAGTAAAAGATTTTAAAATTCTTTTGCTCCTGCCTCCAGGACTCAAGGGACAGGAAAGAAAATTAAGAATTAATATTTTATTATTGAAAAAATAAGGAAATTATTTGCCTTTATGAATTAATATTATCAAAAACCAATCTCAGTTTAACTGAAACTATGATTACAATAAACAAATTTCCGTTGCAGAAGTAATAGAACAGAACAGCTGTAGTTTCCAGTAGTATCAATCTGGTTAACTGGCAACAGCATAGCACTTTAAAGAAGTAAGACAGAAACTTTTAGCTTTACAGGTCACCTCTTGAGCTGGAAGTAATTTAGGATAAAATTTCACAGAGTCTACCTCTCCTCTAGAAGTACATGTTGGTTTAAGACTCTTAAATCCAGAGAAGCCATTTTTATTACACTGACAAAATAGTTACAAAATAGCCAACAGAGTTTGCAAGGAACACCTCGTCCACAGCTCTCTTGACTGTCCCCCTTTAATCTCTCAGTTTTGAAAGCTATTTCATTCTCAGCTCCGAACCACCACCTATCATGCAAACCCTGATTACCTATTGTAATTTGTCAAAGATAGAATGAATTCAGGGCTGAAAAGGGGTTACGTAATATAGAGATGATGACCAATATTTGATGAGATGAAATGGAAGGACTGATATAGGGAATTTCAGAAAAAAAAATTCTGGACCATAATATAAACATATTTTACAACATCTACAAAATATGCACAGTATACAATATGAACCTGAAGCAAGTCCTCTGAAATCCAGTTGCTTAAGATGAACATGAAGGGCCAGCCCCTTATCTGTTAAAAGGCATTTTCTCATTTTTAATATCATACATATCATGAGCTGTGGTATCACACCTGTCAGCAAAGCTACACTTGGTATTGCTGTGCCATTAATTAAAGCTACTTGAGGCCACTGTTAGGACTCCATCCCTTAGCAAATAGTGTTGAATAAATTGTTGACTAGATTTTATTTTATTCCTAAATTTATTTAATAAATTCTTCACTCTTCAGAGAACAGATATTGAAACATAGTTTAAGGCACAAAAAACCATAAATAGATCAACTGGATCTTTAACATTGACTTGAGGTGGGACACAATAATATTCCATCTCCTTTCACTTGTTTTGACTTGTACAGCAGAGTGATATACAGATTTATCATACCTTCTGAAGGAATGCTTTGCGTATCACACCTGAGGGAGTGGAACATTAGAATCTATAATTTCTGATAGATTACTTTTTAGATTCTCAGATTTTGGGGAAAATTTTTAATTTCCAAGTGATTGGAAAATTTACTAAGAAAGAGTGAGGGGAAGCTTACATACTTCTGGCTGACATTTCTCATATCAATTATGTTCTCCATTAGAAAAATTTAAAAATTATCAAAAATACAGTTTTCACCGACAAAAATTATTTCAGTCAAAACTGAAACAAAATTAAAAGCAAGCTCTATGTGAATTAAATCCAACTTCACCTTTTCAAAACAAGAGCCTGAAATCTATCAGTTTCAGATCCTGTACCTCAAAGCCAGTTACAAAGTCAATGATTGCCTTGCTGTTACTTATGTTAAGTGCAGCTCCGTAACCATAGACACTTAGAAAATATACATCTTTTAGGAGAAGTTTTGCTATTGCTTAGTTTTGCCTTCCTGTTTTATGTTGAAGAAAGTATCACCTTTGTATCACAGGAATATGGTGGGGGCAAAGGTCTGATCATCCACATTTTCTGTACAAATCCATCACTGAAAATGATCCATTCAGAACCTTGTACTAGCACTGAACTAAAAAGATTCTGGCAATAGCTAGTAGGGCAGTGGTAATTCAGGGGAAACAGGTCCATGATCCACTCCCAGTTTGCAAAGAGATGTCTTATACAATAGTTATGCACCCCTCCTGGGAAATGGACATGCTTGAACACCTCTCAGAAGTGCCTGTATACCAGTGCACATGGTATGGCAAACAAAGAGGATGATTTGGAGATCTGTGCGCAGTCACAGGCCTTCATCTTATCACTTTTACAGAGACATTGGTGGGACAGCTTGCATGACTGTAATGCAAGGCTAGATGCTTTTAGAAAAACAGGACAAAAAGACATGGTGGTGGAGCTGCCCTTTGCATAAAGGAAATCCTGGAATGCATGGAGCTTCACCTTAGGGAGGATGATTAACTACACAAGAGTTTCTGGATTAGTGTAAAAGTGCAGACTAATGAGGGTGCCACAGTTGCTATCTGTTACAAGCCGCCTGATCAGAAAGAGGAAGTGGATGAGGCCTTTTACAGAAAGCAGCCCCACAGACACACACACTGGTCCTTAAGGGGGACTTCAACCACCCTGACATCTGCTGGAGAAGCCACAAAGCAAAGTACAAACACTCCAGGAGATTCCTGGAAAGCTCTTCCCAATACCTTTCTGATATACATGGTAGAAGAACCAAGAAGGAATAATGTGCAGCTCAAACGAAAAAGGTGGGCCTGGTTGGAGATGTGAAGTGAGGAGGCAGCTTTGGCTGCAGTGACTGTGAGGTCATGATGTCCAGCATCCTGCAAGGAGGAAGCAGGGTGATCAGTACAATTGCAACCCCAGACTACAGGAGAACTAACTTTGTCCTCTTTGGGGACCTTCTTGGAGGAATCCCATGGCTCTTGTAAAGCTTGGTGAAAAAAACTGCATTGGCATTTAGAGAAGCAGAACCACCTCCAAACAACTGGATATTGAGTCAGTTCCAAAACTTGTGATCACATCTATAAGCATAAAGCAGCATCTAAATGAGATTTTGAATTATATTTTTGGCTTTTTTTCTCATCTTGGATCTGTAACACAAAAGCCATGGGTTTCCATTGCTCTAGACTGTCCCAAGATCTACAAATTTCTTGCACTGAAGCAGTATTTAGCACTGTTTGACCTCAAAATAAAAGGGACAGAAGACATGAAGAATTAGAAATACAACCTGAAGTTTTCAAGGGTGTTGATGGAATCTAGTCACCCTGCAGAACTCAACACTTTTCACCACTTTCTAATACATGTGAAACAAAATTCTTTGACCTGACTGTCCCGAGATTCAGCCAAAGTAAAACAAACACATCCAAAATCAAAAATATCAAATTGTACATTATTCTTAAGGCACCAATCTCTTCCTTAACAGAAGATAAAGGACAAAAAACTTGTGAAGGATGTTAATCACTTTGCTTAATGTTGAACTTATTTCTCATTTAAGAAAAAAGAAGGTAGAAGATTTTGCATACAATAATTAAAAAAATAAAACACTGTGAGGGTAGTATAGAGTCCAGGAACCCATAAAGTAAGGCCTGATACTAGCATTCTTCCAAGCTATTTCCAAAATGTGAAAAAAACCTCTTATATTTAAGGAAATATTCATAGCATATATTTTGTCTCTTACTTGCTTTTTCTCTGAATTCAAGAAAGATAAAATGGCTAATGGACTGCTAAAATGTTTCAGTTCCAAGTCTATAGTCATCTATTCTGACAACTATATAACCAATCTATCAGAATTTTCAGGTTTTACCTAGCAGCCTTGGGGCTTTAACAAAAGCTTATTATTTACATGCACAGAGTTTAGACAGTAGAGCTGGAGCTTTTCTGAGTCCTTAGATCACTTTTAAATGTGGCTTTTTTTTCCTCATCTGTTCAACAGTGATCACCTATAACCATCAATCCATCTTTCCTAGGCAATTTTAAAACCACAAAGTGAAAATTAATTGGTCTCTTGATTTATCACAGGTCCTGTCACATACAGACAAGAATATAAAATCAGTGGAAACTATTAGGAGAATTACATATTCTTTCCTTAAATATATAATCAAGCTCAAAGACGGTAAAATTACAGGGGATACCATTTTCCTTTAGTCTTGAAATAAAGGAAATATCAATTCAACCTGAGAGCATATCAGATGCTTCACACTTACCAATCCTGTTGTTTTCCTGCCCTACACTCACCACTTCTATTTCAGCAATTAAGACAAAACACACTTTTGTGACATGTAGGTGACCAGATGTCCTTCACTGACATAGCTGAACCCTTCATGCAACCCATTTGGTCACTACCAGTAGGTAGTGCTAATGAACCAAGTGTCAAGCCCATAGGTGGCAAAACCTTCTGAGGTCAAATCTATACCATGACAGCGAAATAAATTAGAATTTCTCCTTAACAAAGATGGAGCATGGTATGCTATCAAAGATTTAGGGCTTGAGGAATAAGGTCGGCAAGTGGCAAAATACCCAAAAGCAGTTACTGACCAGTAGCTCCCTCCATTTACTTCAAAGAATACATCTTTATATTGTTCCACTTAGTCCCTTTGAAAAGAAAACCACAAAATGGCTGCCTTTGAGAATAAAAGCATCCACATCGCATGCTAGAATGAAACACGAAGTTTTACTGTCACTTTTGCCAATGGATGTTTTTGTCAGAAAAAAAAATCCAAAGTTTTTAACTCAAAGCAGATTTAGTCTCTAGCAGGATTTGTAACTGTACACATAATTAACCTCAAGAGGCTCAGAACACTCTGTGGTCCACAGTGGCTAAAAGCAGAAGAGATGCCACAATCAAACTATGAAAGCACAGACAATGCTGGCTGAAGAAACACAGCAAAGCATTGAGAACACACTGCCCTTGGGTAGTATCTAGTGGAGAGATAGAAAGGGTGGGAAGGATGAAGGCTGCATTTGCCCGCACAAGGCATGAGGGAATGCAGTAGCCTGTATTTGACTTATCCTCCCTATATCGCAGGACAGTTTGTCCCTGCTGCCATAATTGGCTCCAACTACAAACTATGTTTCCAATGAACTAGAGTGATGAAAGGGAAAAAAAAAGAAAGTAAATTTCTCAGTCAAAACTTAATTTGAACTGTTTCTGAAATTTCAAAAAATGTAATCATTACCCCTTCAAATAAGATGCATTTCCTGCTTCTAAATAAAACAAATAAGATCATTCTCAGAATACTATGAGAACGGTTGTTAAAGCACAATCAGAAGAAGAAAAGGTCAGATGCTTTACAAGAAAGTACATTATGAAATTTCCAGTATGATTTTACAAACTTTGTAGAATCCAGATATTTTCTAACATAATCCAAACTTTTAATAATAATAAAATAACAATACTTAACCCCCTTTGGGGGGTTGAATGAATAGCACTAAAGTATTCCAGAGAATAATAAAGATGGAAGCTGGTTATTCCAGATCTTGAGTCTGAATAATTTAAAATGAATTTTTACATTTTAAGGGATATTTCTGGGTTTCTTCAGGTGAATCTATAGATAAACAGTTTAGCAATTACTTGGCAGAGTATCAGTTATTTTGCATGTGCCCAGTTTTGTGATCTTATTTTAGTTGAACACTGTTTTATGTGTATTGCTTTGCAGATTTAATGTCATTTCAGCATTTTTCAGGTTTTGGATATTTACATAAAAAACTATACTGCACAAGAGAGTGGAAGATAACACAAACCACAAAACTTCCAGTTTTTCATGTAGACATTCCAAGTCAGCATCCTGTACAGTGATCTACATGTGATTTCTCTTAGCCCTGGCTCTATACTTTGCAAACTCCTGTCACTGTTACAATCCCAGTATCAGGACAAGGCTATTGGGTGTGAGTCTGTGACCCAACTACCTTTACTCCATACAGTCAAGAAAAAAAAACCCACATGCTCTCCTTTGCTGCCTTCAAAGCACCACAGGAGGGTGGAGAGCACTCTACAACCTCGTGTTTTCCACAACATAGTAGCTTTTTGCCTTGTTAGACTGGATTGACAAAAATGCACAGATTTCTGAGGTTTATTGGGGTTGCACAGCTTGAAAGAGCCCTCTGATGTGTATAACAAACATTGAACAGACTGAGACCTAGCAACAAGTTACCATGGTGCAGGAAGAGAGGAGAATTACATGGTATTCATTTGGAGGAGGGAACAGGGTAGGGAAATCATGTTTCATTACAAGTATGTTGTTCAAATTAGCCAAACTACCTCCTTCATTCAATCAATTCCTTCTTGAACACTGGCTCAATAAAATAAAACACTCCTCCTTTATATTTCTCTATTTATGATACAAATGAGGATAGTTGGAGATTTTGAGGGGGGAAAAAAAAGGAAAGAAATCTTAACCAAAATGTGACCTTAGCAGATGCAATTCAATCTTATTTCCACTACATTAGCCTACAGATGCTTGTGCAACTGCATAGCACAGCAACTGAGAGACAAAACAATGGAAGTTTTAAAGCTTTATTTATTGCTCATTCCCCAAACATTCAATCGCCATCATGCTTCAACTGCCAAATCTAAATTAGAGAGTTAAAAAAAAAAAAAGAAGTACTCTTCAGGGGAACATTAGAGCTCTATAGAGAGGTGCAAGCTCAAGGAGATGGAGTATCTGGCTAGAGACCAACTCGCCTATAAGTCCAGACCAAGTGGACCCATATGGATAGCTTTTAGAAAATTTTAAGTGGTTACAAGTAGAAAGATTCCCTCCCTTCCTTGTTCAGCCTCCTTTTTTGGCATTAGTAATTAAACTCTACTTACTGCTATTAGCAGATTACAGAAACTTCCACCAGAATCTAAATAATTTTAATGTAATCTAATAAAGTATAAATTCTATAAATTCTAAAACCACATTTATTCATGTTTACCAACAATTTCCCTCTTTTTTCTATTGACTGCTATGTAATATTACAAAGCATAACAAAAGCTGATTTGCTACTAATTAAGTACACCAGAGCAGTATATTAAGCTCTTCTTCCAAAAACAAGAAAAAGAAATCAAATCTCCATCTAAAGGTTTAAAGCAATTAGTAAAGTAAATGGTCAAAAATATTACCACTGAAGGTTTTTTTATGTGCTACATCTACAAATTGCTAGAAACATTTAATAATTTGCACTTATGCTAACATATTTATTCTATACAATGTTGGGCAGCTAAGTTCTAAATCTGTGCTAGTGGTCAATAATACATTTAAACTCTCATAAAAAAATTTGCACAAGCCACACATTTTTAATTTGTACAGCTTTCTTTCCTTCTATTTTCTTACTCAGTATGCAACTTTGCACTGCTTCCTTTCTTTTCTCTTTTCCAGCAAGTGAACAAATGCAGGACATTGTTCAAACTGTTTAATACCAAAATCTCATAGAGTACCTTCCAAAAGCTTGTTTACTTTGGTTGTAAATTTTCTTTTTTTCTATCAGTACTTTGCAGAGGAAATCAATTTGGGAATCAAATTATGTAAGACTGTTATGTGTGCTCTCATCTATCTTTTGCATGAAATGAAAAGTAGTCATTTTCATACTTCCTAAAAATGTGTTTACTTCATAAAAATGAAAAAAAAAATTACAAGGAGAATGAGACAAAGATAGCTAATAAAAAAAAAAACCCAAACCCACACCACACCAACTAATCCCCTTTCTAGTGAATTTGAGAGGCCTTCACTTCAAGAAATTAGTATCTTGTTCTTTGACACAAATTTTATATAATACTATAGTATTACATTTACATATGAATAAATATGTAAGTATAAATTCTAAAAACACAACATACAGATGAAGTATTGTATCCATTTTCCAAAGAGAAAACCATATTTCACAGAAGTTGTTCATCACAAAGAATAATATTATTGCATTCCAGTTGTTCATAATGTTAGGTAATACATGGAAAAACCACAAAGACTAAGAATATTCTACCAGTGGTACGTGGTTAATTATATGAGCCAATCCTAGAATCATGCTTAGCATTTATTTTACATTTCCTCCCATCACAACACAAAAATTTCTAAACTGACACATCTTCAGTTAGCATCACATCATAAATTAACTTCAATATATTCTTTCTTATGTTACCTAACACACCTTTTTACCTTTTGGGATGCACTGTTAAGTGAATTTCCTAATGTCAAACAGTACATCATCCTCAAAACCGAATTGGAACCCATCATATTCCTGCATAGGTTTATGCTTAATCCATCAGATACCACAGTCCCCTATACAGCATGCAGTAAAGATCTGTCTGCATGGTTAAGTTGGAAAATAAACCCCTCAGAAAGGAAAAACATAAGATAGCTGGAAGAAGAAAAGGAGCAGAATGCAAACCCAGTGGAAGCTGGACTATGATTCAAAATGAGGTATGTTCTCCTCTCCTCCCCCTAACAGAGTGTTACTGATAAAAACATTGCACAGACATATGTATTAGGATGAAGTCCTGGTTATCATTTATGCATTTAAAATTATTAAACCATGCAGCCAAAAGGAGTAAAGCAAAAATAGAACAAACAGGGCAACCCCCATGACACATCCTGATGGCGATGGATGAACAATGAGCTGAATACTTCCAGCTGGACACGAGCATCATCTCCACACTGAGTGATGTATTAGCAAAAAGCCAAACAGAGGTTTCTCATTTCAGTCCAGAGTTAGACAGTCAGCTCTGCTCTTTGAGAAAGTGGTTTTCATAGGAAAGCAGATTTGAAAGTCTAAATTCAAATACAGTAAAAGAATAAAATAAATGTAAAAAAACAGATGAAAATCAATCACTGCTTGACAGAGTTGTCACAACACTCTCTCTTCATTTACTTAATGGCATGAACCAAGAACACAATTCTGTGCTGAATAGTTTTGATTCACTTGTATACTGCTTGCATTTTCTTTATCCAACAGAAAGGTATACTATAAAGTTGAGTGAGGCTTGGGTATTTTTATTCCCCAATCACTCTTTCTGCCAATTTTTTATACTCTCTTGTTTTATTCAAGCTTCAGATGCAAGAAAACTTAAAATTAAATGGTAAACCCCAAACTGAAATCACCATGTTTTACTACATTAACAATCAATCAGTGATACTTGGCACAATTCTAGTTCACAGCAGTTTAACCTTGCTGGTTTAAATACTGGTCACATTGTAGAAAAAAAATCCAAACAAAACCAAAAAACCCACACCAGCAGAGAAAATTTTAAAATATTCGTTACCCTCCCAGTATCTTTAAATTACAGAAAAAATTAAGCAATATTTTACTATAACACAAGAGATACCATTTGTTATCCTTACTAGCATACAACTGATATAAAGCCAGTTCAGTGTCCCACGGCTTCCATTTCCTATACATAGGGATACCGACACTTACTTATCTCTTCTGCAAAAAAGCTTTGAGATGCACTTATAAGAAATGGTTAAATTACAGAGTTGGTTATTTCATTTTAAAGTATACACTTATATCAAACATAGGTGTAAAAACAGTCAAGTGGGAAACTGTGAACAAACATTTGATCACTAGAAAAATTAGTACACTATGTACTTTCAACATCATCCTTGAAATAGCCTACAGTAACTATCCATATTTTTGGTTACATAGCAATACTGTATGACTTCTCAATATGACTTTATCTTGGAAGCTTTAAAAATTTGGTTTCTGAGTTCACAACCATGACCAATAAAAAGGTGTTCTTAAATTTAAAACTGACACAATTGCAGTACAAGGTAATTTTTCCTTCTTTTGTGACTTTTGTACATACCATTCTAGATACAAGAAAACAATCAAACTCCTCAGAGGGAGGAAAGTGAGGTGCTGAGTACAAACACCTGTTCTGCTCTCACCACCAGCTGGGACAGCTGCACTTCCCATGTGGTCAGTGTCATCCAATGACACTTATCAACATCAGAAATTCCCTTGTCTTTTGATGCTATTTAATAACTGTAATCTAAATACCAACCAGGCAAAGCAAATTGAAATATTGTGTACTGTCTGCATGTCAGAAGCAGAAAAATGGTGGTGGGAACAGCATCTTTTGGAACCATGGAGAAAACAGGTCCTATGACAAGAGTAATATACTATACTATAAGCATTTCCCTCTTTTTAAATTTCTTCTTACAGTAGCAAGGACTTTAAGGGCAACAACATGTTGCCCACATGAAGCATTTGCCCCGAAGCATCTTTTCTCTGAATGTGTCTGTCTTTTAATCTGCAACACTGTAGTCTAATTTTGAAAAATAGGATGTTGTCAGCTCCTACTGACTTTAGCAGGGACTGCCAATGTATTTTCCTCTAACTAATTTTATCAGTTCATCTAATAAAACCATCACCTTTCCCTCTGAAACTCATCTCTGAAAGAGCTCAGCCTCTCTCAGATGCCTTTGAATTACCTTAACTCACTGGATATTTAGATGAACACTTTTTGCTCTTCCACAGACCCACAGTCTAACTACCAGCTGAATCTTCTAAACTTCAGGGACATATATATATATATATATATATATATATATACATATATATATTTCTAAAAAGCACCTAGGACAGATAACAGTTCACGTTTCCTCCTGTATACCTTAATTTTTTATTGATCCTTTCCTCCAGTTTGTCCAGAGACAGATAGTATAACCTTGGATAGACACTCAAATGAGACACTAGCAGCAACATTTAGCTGTGTAGGAGAACATGTAAGTCTTACTTTTCTGGAAAGATGACACAATGGCCTTTTTTTTTTTTTTTTCATGGCTTCATTAACGCATTTGTACATGGTTATACAAGGAAGCAAAGGGAAAAAAATTCTGCTATTGCACCTATCAAGTTCTAATAACAAAAGGCAAATAGAGAAATTTACTTTTATAGATATATACACACACACAGAGATAAGTAGACATATATAAACACACATATATATGTACATATAATATATATAAAAAGTAAGCAGTAGTTATTGCTATTTCCAAGATGAACACAGGGGAAAAAATGAAATGTAAGAAGAAATAACAACTTCCCCACAAAGATGTCTTTCTATGGCTTTCACATTACCTTGATCCATCTGTCAAAGCATATTCTGCAATAGGTTGTGTAACTGACACTTCAGAAATTATGGCTCTGGTTCAGGAAAGACTTAGTCCATGCCTCTCCAGTTAAACATTTAAGTCTTTTAAGTACATGCTGAAAGTCCTGTTGAAGTTATGGACTTGCCCAAGCAGTTTTCTTAAATGGAAAATGTTGACTTGAGTGAAGCTTATACTTTGTGAACTAATATCCTCTCTCAACTGAAAACACACCAAACTAGGCATAAGCGATGACAATACAGCAAAAGAATACAGCAGAGAAGTGGGAGACATTTATCTTGATAATCTGCAACCAGTCCTAAAAGTGTCAGATGTAGGACTTTACACAAATTTACTAACAGAAACTAGAGAATGTTTAAGGTACTGATGACTTCAGCCTCCAAAATGTGACAGAGGGAGTGCATGTCCACAGTGAAGCTCCCAGTACAGCTAAAGATATCTTATCTGTAAACCATCTCAGGGAAAAATAGTACCTGACCATGGTGTATGGTGCCTCTACAATTTGTTTGATTTAAGACAGAACTGATGTACACTGAAATTGCTTTCTCAAAGCTGAAACCCAAGTATTAAGGAGTAGGTAAACACTGAGTTGACAACTGTGGGACTGCATTATATATGCCACCAATGTAAGGATCTATTATCAGAGCAACACCTTTCACATTTAAAAGGCACTACACTGCAGCAATGAAGATTCACAACTAACAAGTGAAAAAATGCTTGCCTTTAGGCAAAATATAGTACATGTGAAGGAAAAGGCCGCAGCAAAACAAGGCCCATTACATGACTTGGAATATGTGCCAAAAACTGTGGTTAGGATGAGGAGTCACAACATAAGCAGTGGACACTATTTTTTTTTAATATTGCAGCCTTGGAGCTAGCCATTCCAAGTATGCCAGATTCAGCATGCCATTAAATCCCCAAGGAAAAGCTCACAGGAGAGGGGAAAATGACAAAAATCCACACAGGTATTTGAAAAATTGATCTCTTCTTTAAAACCACAATTTAAGTTTAGCTAGCTTGCATTTCTAAAAAAAAAAAAAAAATTGAAAATATGGGTTTGTCCTCTGTCTTTTTATTCCAACCACCAAAAAAAACCCAAAAAAAACAGTGTATTATAATAATAAATTGAACTATAAGCAAACTCATTTCATGGATTTGCTTTTAGTCAAATATGAAGCAGCTTCAGTGCTTGTGAAAGAAAGGAAACTTTCTTCAATCAAAAACGTCCAAAATTCTGTGAATGAAATTTTAGCATTCATCAGTGTGAATTCTTATCTTTGAAATCTACTATTAAGACGGTTCCCAGTTCGCAATTTTTCAAGACCATATGTAGTTGCAAATACAAATTAAAAACCAAAGAAATGACCGAGACTGATGTAACAACAGGCATTACCAAGCCTAGAAGAAAATGATGGAACGCTGTCTCCTTTCACAGGCATTTTGTCATCCCAATCTATATGCACATCTTTAGGTTAGATGCTGCTCATGGCAACATGAGGAGAGGAATATTATCAAACAGCCATCTTTGAATGGGCTACCTCAGAAAAAAATTCAGGGGAAAAAGGTGAGGCAGAATTCTTCACTAAAAGAGTTGTAGTTTCTATTTTACTTCACACCTGGTCTACTCAAAATATGCTCAAGGCAGAACAAAGCACTGCTTTCTCCCTTGGTTTTTATCCCTTGTACATGATAGAGGGTCAAGAATGACAAAGCTAACTAAAACCAGAGAAAGTGGAAATAAATCCAGGCCCAGCTCTAATGTCCCACAGGAACCTAACAATGAGGAATGCAGAATAGGGCTCTGCTTTGCTGCTCTGCCGTTGGAAGGCTTCAGGCAGAGCAGTGGGAAGGTTGCAGGAAGGCAAAGAAGGAACAGGACTTAATTTCTGCCAATCAATATACCGTCTTATGGCAATTCTTCTAAGAAGGAAGTGGGTAAGGCATCAACAGAAAGACTCTTGGTACCCTCATAATTCAATGGGATAAAACAACTCCTACCAAGTACAGCAGTTCTCTCTACTTCCATTTCTGAGTGCCATACTCTATTGTGATAAGTCCAGCTAAAGCTGGTCTCTGTGTGCTGGAACAGCATGTTGCAAGGGGTGAGGGCTGCAATTCTGTCATTATGTACCTGATTAAGGGCTATATTAGAAGACCAACGCTACTACAAGAACTTTAGTGTAGCTCTTTCATGCCAGTTACATGATGCAAATGTACATTTTGAACTTTACTGCCTGGGGAAGGGAGGGGAAGTTAATTTGTAAACAGCGGCATTTTCCAATCCATCTACCAACCAACTTGTTCTCCGAGGCTGGCTCTGTTACAACAGTCATCGTTTTATACTCACTGGGAGTATGCCTAAGTATACACATGCATGTTTGAATGCATACACACACACTAAAGTTACAATACACATGTAAATTTCATTCTATATTTATTCATTTGCTGTAAGCACCATTGCTAATGGAAAATAGACCATGTCTCCTTCTTAAGGGAATGATTAGGACCACATGTTTCACTGACTCTTATGTTGAAGTCCTTGCCGATATTTTTGAAACCAAATTACTAACAGCATACTAAACTTATTTCCCTGGTGAAAACCACTGGCTACTAACTTAGTGAATATGAACACATTTGTCCCTAAACATGCAAGTAATCATCGTACAAAGCCAGAGGCCTAAAATGAATAGGTATGGGGCAGACGAGAGCAAGGTTCATATGCAATAGTAACATACTCTATAACCAAATGACTTTGTTTATCTGAGAAACTCAGTATTACATCACTTTTCCTAAAGAGAATATAAACAGGACATTTTTGAAGAAACAGTTACTTAATGTGCAACTTGTCACCACTATCAGCTTTAACATAATAAAATACATGTGGAAAATCCCTTGAAGCAAACCTTCTGCAAAGCAGATTCTTCCCTAGTCTGGGTCAGAGGGTGTGTATGTCTATGAAGGAAATGCTATCTCTGTCTCTCTCTTTCATACACCCACTCGGTGTAGGTCATACAGCAGAGCTCACTGTTGTGATGTTTCTGCTGTATGCATGGCATCAGCTGCCTGAGGTAAAGAAATCCTCATTGTTTCTTGGGGACCATCTGTGCCTTGTGAAGAAAACCAACAAATCACACTTCAACATATTAAATAGCAGCACTCATTGAGACTTCAGCCAAAGACCTCTAAAGTGTTTGGCAGATAGTGAATAAAGCATGTTTCAGCAAGGTAAATATTGCTCTTCATATTTTGTAAGTATGGAAAACACAGCACTACCTAGCTGAAAAATTTAACCAAGGTCACTCTAAAAAAATACAGAACTGACAAACATTATGATCAGCCTCCACACTCTACTTTTGGAACCACCAGACTTCAATCACTATGTATAGAGGAAAGTTTGTACAATCTGGTCTGGAAAGGTATGAAGCATTTCTGGGGGATAAAGCCCCTCATTTATCTTTGACTCAGTGTAGAAGTACCAAAAATTAACGAGCATGCAACTATTCTACTCTTACTTATTTTAACTTCATAGCCTTAAAATCAGAGCTCTGAATAAAGAATACTATCTTTAAGCCATGATAGTATTTCATCCCTCATGGCATCACAAATCTTGAGATTGTTGAAATTATTCTGAGTCACTCTAATTGTTCTCAAAGTTTATGACAGAAAGAGAAGAATTGGTTCCATTTCTTTAATCAAAATTTATTTAGCCGAATAACAGCAGTAGAGAAAACAAATGAGGAGATATACAGACATGTAAGTCTTCCATTTACATACAAGAAACAAGTAATTTAATGCAATTGCAAAATTATTGTTGCAGAGTTGACATTTATTATACAGTAGAGTCTCTCACAACATCACTGGCGAAAGAATTATGGGTGAGCAGCAGCAATGGGTTAATAAAAGATGGTATGCTGTTAGATAAAGCTTTTACAGGTTTGCATCTGAAAGTCATAACATAACCTTTTATTTCATGTGTCACTGTGACAGAAGGTTTTCAAGGCACAGTTCTTAAAATTGCAAGATGTTAAACAGATGTACTGTACAGCCTTCCAGATTTAAATCATGAGAACTGTATTTGCAGCCCGTGTGTTGTATCTCCATTTTTTTCCCTTATCAGCTCTGGATGCTTTAAATAAAACCGTCTGGATAATGCACTTTTTTCCCCTTTTTTCCTAATACAGTGGACCCTAAAAAGCACTTTTTCCCTTCTTTTTTTCTTTTTTTTTTTCCCTTCAGACTTAAAAACCAAGAGTTATTTGGAAATATATCTCTTGGGCAGGGAAATCTCTTTCTTCTTATTCTGCAGGTGCTGGCAAACTGATCCAATTTCTTAGTGTAAAAAATCATTCACTGCAGAAAAAGGCAGAAGTGATACCAGTAAAAAGAAAAAAAAATGAAAGCATACCTGCTGAAATTTCAGCTTGAACATGCCTCTAAACTACTGAAATATTGACAGTCCTATACCTTCTCTATTTTAACTATTGCTTGCACTCAAAATCTTCTATTAAGAAACATTTGCATATTCATACAACTGAGCTTTCATGCCTACTCAGAGGCCACTACTTGGGTCTTTGAAACAATGAATGCAGTCATACTTTAAATACATCATTAGTAGATCATCACAGACCTCTGGTAGTCTTCTGGTCCAATCTCCCTGTAAAGCAGAGGCTGTTCAGGGTCTTGTTCAGGCATGTATTGGCTGTCTCTAAGGATGAGAATTTCACAGCGTATCTGATCTAAAACCTACTAAAACCACTGCAAAACTTTTCTTCCTTAAATCTAATCAGAATTTTCTTTGCTGCAACTTACACCCATTGCCTCTTATAATGTCAACATGCACTTCTGGTGCTAGGATTTACTTATGTGCAACAAGGAATTAGCATTTCTCACAAGGGCATACTGCTGACTCTTGTTCAGCTTGCTGTCTATAAAGACATAAAGACATTGGGTCTTTATGCGTAAATCTGCATTCTATCCAGGCAATCCCTAAGCTGTAATGCTGCTTGAGGCTTTTCTGTCTCAGGTGCAGGACCCCATATTTGCTTTTCTTGGACTTCATGAGGTTCCTGCTAGACCACTTGTCCAGCCTGTGAAAGTCCCTCTGAATGGCAGCTACACTCCAACACATCAACTTCTCTCCCAGTTTGGTGTCATTTGCAAACGTGCTGAGATTCACTCAGTCCCCTGTCCAAGTCATTAATGAGGAGTTTAAACAATATTGGCCCCAGTAGGGACCCCAGGGAAACCGACAGTATTTTACATACCATTGGGTTTACAAAGGCTGAACTCACAAACTACATTGTATGATCCATGCAACACTGCATGAAATAAAAGAAGTTTCCAATTAATAAAAATATGTAAATTCACTAAATTGGACAAATAATTTTGTGCTAGTGAGCATAGTACAATGGCTAGAATTTTCACTATATTATAATGGCATTTACGCATTTTTGCATTAATGCATATCCTTTAATTAACATGGCTAGTATTGTTCATAGGTATTCAGTGCTACAGAGAAATGTGGCATGTAAATGAATGCTGGAAGCACATCCCTTGACCCAAAGAATTCTTAAAATCTCAATAAAATACACTAGAAAAAAACCAGACAGCGTAGTGTATCAGCTACCACATCATAGAATTAAATGAGTGTATCTAGATGTGAAAATTGCAGTTTTCTGCATAAAACAGGCAATATATATACTTACAGACACACAAATATCTTTAAAAAGGCCAAATGAATTTGCATTGCAAATGGCAGGAAGAGGAACAGACAGTATTTCCAGCAGAGGAAAAGAGATCAGGCATATTGAGATAAACACCACAGTAAACAATTCCAAAAAAAAGGCAACCCAGCAACACCACCTACTTTTTCATCCTTGCAGAACACAGGCAAACCATTTGAGGCAGGCAGTCACAACAGAAACAAAAAAAGACTAGAAGAAAATCTTATGTGGGAAGAATATATGAAATTCAGTAATGAAATGGAAATTATTAAACATTGTAAAGTGTAGATTAGTCAAGTGTCAAAAAAACCCCAAGAATAATCACACTGTTGTGAATGCAACCTTGCATGAGAAGCATGCTGGTTGATGGATTGGGGTCAAAAATGCTCATCACCTTTCAGATTCAACTCCCTGGAGCTGTTTGAGTTTAGGAAAAGGCCAAAGTAAGTGCAAGCAGGTGAGGATTCCATCTTGTTCTGAAAAGAGCATATATAATTTGTTTCTTTTGTTGCTATCTCTTTCTTGGCACATATTTTATTTAGCAACTAGAAAATATATTCCAATTCCAATATGTTAAACTGTTCACAGAACACTCCTTGCAGAAACAACTGATTCTTAGGTGTTTAAAAGCAAGAAAATGCACAAATCAACACTCACCTGTTGCCATTGTATGCAAAGCTGTGAACTTAGCCACACTTTAAAGCTGGAGATTTAAATCATCAGCTTAGTGGAGACAACCAACTTCACCCAATCTATGAAGAACCTTCTGCCTCAAAATGAATATAGATGAAATAAAGGTGTTCCTATTCTGTCTTTTGCTGTTGGTCATCATCATGGTTATCTTGATTTATGGCAGTATAAACCAGCAACAATTAAAAAACAATACAGAAATGTTTTCAAATGTGTAAGACATTTAACTGAGTTTAAGTCAGCTGTTAAAAAAAAAATCAACTGTTTCAAAAGCGTGCGTTACTTCCACAATACAAAAAGGGGACCATGAAGTTAGATTTTCCAGCCAAAAGTCAATTTTTTCTTAAACATTTGTGTTTTAAAAGCAACATTTTACCAAAAATCTAGAATTTATCATAAATCTTCCAAAGAATATGGAAAGTCAGAAAGCTCATAAATATATTTGGGGCAATAAGTGAGCTAGATTTTATTAAAAAGATGAACTTTACATTTGGCATGAAGTTACTTTTAAAGTTTCTAAATACCAAAGCCAGGCAAGTAATACCCAACCTCAGATCTCCTCAGTATGAAGAAAAATATCTAGTTGGTATGAGATGCATGAGATACTCTAATTGAACTAAAGACAACCATTTATATGTCTCTGCTGTGAACTACTTCCAGGCTCCTTTGACAGACCCTTTTCCTGCTACACTTGTCAAAAGTAGCTGCTGGGATCTCACTGTTTTCAGCTGTTTGGTAGGCAGGTCACTGGATCAGAAAAATAGATGGCTTGGATTAATTTAACCCCAGTATTGACATTATTTCTCTTTAAGGGAAAAAAAGATCCCATCTTAATAGTACCACAATCATAATAGAATATCATAACATTTATGCCAGCGAGCATCCATCTGAGTGAAGGGAAACATTTCTTCAGATCTCACTTTTGATCCAGGATACAATATATTTTAAAAGTGCTTGATTTTCTCCTTGCTAGTTTATTCCCATTTAAACTTTTTACAATAATTAAAATTATTTCATGAATTTGATATAAATTACAAAGAATTTTATCTCTCCCAGAACCATATTCTGGTGATTGATTTGCTAAAAAAGTTAGTCCCATTCTATTTCACGTAATTGTTGCCTAAAGAAGCAAAATCCTAAGACAGAGACTATTAAAGAAAAGGGGGAGGTGGGAACCCAACAACCTGCTTTTAAGTATGCTTCTGTTAGAAAAACAAAGTCAGTCCATAATACGAGTATTTCAAGAAAGCAGGAAAAAAACATTTATCCGTCAAATACTTCTCTGCTAGGAAAAGTGCATATCAGCATGAGGCTACACACATTTGGAAAAATCCTTTGCTTTGGTAACAGAAAATATTGTTAGGTCAGCAAATATGCTCAGTCTTTTAGTCTCCTGAGAAGAGCTGCAATTACTCTAAGGCAGGAGACTGAGAAGGGAGAACTTCCCTGTTTAACTCAACCAACTAAAACATGCAGGGACCAAACAGAGAAAACATGATGGATATTATCAGCTACTGCAATCTCCCTACACACTTTTATTACTTTCTATAACCTCTCTGGAGACTTTGGCCAAATCCTAAAATTAAACATGAAACAGGAATTTGGGGCACAATACCTTTGAGGAGATCATAACTTACTTCATAAGCATATATCAGAACATGGAGGTTTTCTAAGAACAAATCTCTCTATTATTATTATTATTACCCCCTTTCTAATAATAATAATAATAATTTCTAATCCAGTTAAATCAACCTGCAATCTATTTTAAATGCAATTTTTGATTCAAAACTTCAGGCAAATGTGATGTCTTATTAAGTAACCACACAGATCAGCAGGCAAGATTCCTCTGCAGCAAGGAGGAATGTTCTATGCTCTCTTATTCTATAATTGGTAAAATAATTCCTAATTACACAATATACATATAAATTTCAAGCCTTTAGTTGCTATGTATAGATTTTATACTTTGTTGTAGAATCTATTTCTTCCCATTTCATTGGAAAATGTGTACAAAAAGCAGCAAAAAACATTCCTGACACAAACCTAGAAAAATACCTTTATTACAAAAACCTAAAATCTATTTAAGAATTCTGTTACTTCTGTTGTGATCTGCTGAGAAGTCAAGACTGAGTAATCTGAGTAATTAGCACTCAATTCTCCACACCCCCTCTAATAAAGTAGCAGCCTCTATAAATGAATTTGTGATCTAATGTTAAATATTCATATAGGTTTCTTTCTACTGACCCAAAGGCTGGCCTACCTACTGGAAGTTTCATCTGAAATAAAGGAAACAGTGAATTAACAAACCAAACTCACTGGCTATCTAATGTAATTTTTTCTCTTTTCAACATCCACATAGCTTGCATATTAATTTTCAATTAATGACATAGCCAAAACCAAACCATAGTCATACTTAAGTAAACATTTTTTCAGTTTCACCCATTGCCCCACTGAGTTCTGGGGTTTTTTAGATGGTCAGTTAGACAGCTACATCAATTAAGATTGCAGCACTGGTTTTTGCTCACTCAATTTGACAAAGGCCAAACTGATGGAAAGGCAATAATCTCCGAGAGAATACAACAACAGTGTGAGGAGTGAATCTGTGTTTCCTTTTGAAGCAGCAGAAGGTTTGTATCTACAGAATTTGGTGTGTTCAAACCAAAAATTCTTAAAACCGCCAAGAAGTTTGGAAAAAGTGTATTGTATTGTGAAATCACAGCGACACTTCCTTCTGCACCCTCTCCTAGATGACTTCTGAAGATATAAACTATCTCCATGTGCTTTTATTTCATGCTTATTTTTCCATCACTCATCTAAAAAGGGAAGTAAAACATACACAGTGAGAATGAATGCATTTGCATTTTGCTCTAAAATAGGAAATATGCATGGATTGAAGTCTGGTAGAAGAGCAAACATGTCACAAGAACCCATAATTCGCTTTTACTTTTATAAACCTGCTTCCAATAAAGGATAAAGTTAGATAACTACTAGATTAGCAATTGCCCTAGTCTTGCTGTGCCTTTAATTTCAATTACAAAGGCTGTTTGACTGAGAAAAACTTTAATTTTTTTAAATTCTGAAAGAGCATATTCAGAGGATAAAGACGTGAAAACATGTTACTGAAATTAATTTAATTAAAATTTCCAAATATTTTGAAATTTCACTGCAGAGACACTAAATGCCACCTTCTTTTAATAACACATATTTATAACTCACACTAGTTTTAGCACTGTATTTACTGAAGTTAGGCCTTAAGAAAAAAAGGCAATTAAAGAAACACCAGTCTATATCAAGGATATATGTTCTGTTTCAAAACACATGACTTAGAAATGCTCAGTATGCACTCCTATTAAGTGCATGTTCTTATGCCCTAAAAATAAGAATGTGTAACACTGAAATATCCAACAGGTTCCTACAATAAATAGGGCTTGTCATGCAAAGTATAACTCTTTTCAAATATAACAGTTTATGGTGTTCATACAGAATACTGTATCAACAGAACTTAAGTTCCATCTAGAATATACTATGCAATAGGTATATTGCATGGTACATCCAGAAAATATGTATTATATAGACAGTTAAACACCACTAAGATTTAAGTTCACAAGAGAAATGTTAAAAACAGAGTCAATAGTTAGAAAAATACCTAAAGATGAAAATCAAGGCCATGAAAGAAGAAGGAAAGCATTTCTATTTTGTTAACATGCCTTGGTATCAGGGTATACCAATCAATAACGGCAGTTCAATTTGCTACTGCAGTTTTCAACATGAAAGAAATCACACAACCACAACCAGTTCAGTAAAGTCATGGAAAGATAGGAGATTCCTAAGTCTTTTAAATTGAAGGGACCATAAAAACATAGGAATTGTGGGGGGAAAGAGAGAGATAGTTTGCACACTCAAGTTGTCAGGAAATATTCTTCTCACTTCACAGTTTTTTTTGGGGTATCAGGAAAAATACGGAGAATTTTACAAAATCTGTTATTATATAACTGCTTAAAGGAGTTTCTCAAACTCAAAGCCTTTATCTTGATGACTGCTACAGAGTCCAACTGTTTTCAAGAAATAGGTGTCTTGAGCATCATAGGAAGGAGTAGAGAAAACCTGATTCCTCTTTCTCATTTGTGAACCTATGCAAATACAGTATCTGGAAGAACAAGATGTGCAGAGACAAAATGGTGTTTCTGTTCATGCCCACTTTGGGTGTGACTTGGAGGACTGCAGGAAAATGCATTACAGTTGCCTGCTCTATGCCAAGAGAGCACCAGACTACATTTAGGAGAAGTTTCTCGCCAAAACCCAGCTTATTGAAACACATAGCAATCCCTCAAAATGGCCCTTGCGGGTTCTTAGCCTGACTCTCAAAACTCTCTGATCACAAATCCATACAGCCCATCACAGAAGAATATAATACCTGCAACACTGGAGAAAAGCATGAGAGAGTAACACAGCAGCGTTTCTTTGGTTTTAAAGAGATTTTTTTTTAACTTACTGTTTTTTTCTTAGAAATTAAACTGGGATCCATAGTGTAAATACCATCTTCTTGGCATCTCCATTTATTCTTTTCTTTTTCCCTTACCATTTGTAAACTTGGCTTCAAATTCCTGATTTCTGTCTTTCCCTTCTCGCACATGTGAATCAGGATATCATATTTAATACAACTATTAATCACCTTTACTACACTAGCTTCATATTGCAGTGTAATTTCATTTTCATGTAATTTCATTTTAATTTTCTTATTCTGTGAGCTATGAGGGTTTCAGGTGTGGTCCTAAACAATTAAAAATCAACTGGGTCCTCCCAAAGTTCTGTCTGTAAATCTGATCAAAATCTGTTTTTTTGTTGATTAGCGTTTTTCAATTAGCAACAAATCCAGATTGCTTTTCAGGACTTAAAGTTTTTTAAGAACATTGCAGATCAACAATATTAATCCAGATTTATATGTAATTCAACAGAAGTTTCACTCTCAAAACATATACTACAAAATTACATTTTTTTATTTAAATTGTTCTAATTCAATGCTAGTGGCTAAGTATCCAACTGAAATTGTTGGAAGAAAATTTCAGCACACAGCTGGCTGCTCCAAGTGTTGACATCTGAATGCTATAGGCAGCTTTAAACTTAGAATGAATTCTTTAGAACAGTGGTTATGTTCCTGGCCTGACTGACCATGCACAGTGAGGAAACACTTCCTGCATCCTCATAAACTGTCTACTTGAATAATAATAGAAACCTACATGAAACCACTCAGAGATGAGAGAGAAAATGGCAATGACAGAGAAAGCTTACCTGACTAATGCCTTTTTGTGGTGGTTGGAAATCTGTATCTTCAAAAACCCACTCCTACTCAGCCCACACTCTTGTCTTCTGATGGCTCAGATATTTCTCCTTGTTATTAAGGGGCATGAAACTAAAACAGTACATTTTTGTTAAATGTTGTTGTATAACTACAGTGTAAAATAAATATGTCAGCATCTCATTTGATAATATCGCCCTTTTTATCAGCAGTGATTGGGACTCCAAGATGAACCTAGGTTAATGGAGCGTGGAAATCTTTTTCAGGATGACAGGCCAGGGTCATGGCTTGAGCTAAGATTTAAAAATCAAGTTGAGCACTCAGGTAAAGCACCTGAAAACCAAATTATAAGTAAAGCCTGATTTGCACAGTTTCTGCAGTTTCAGCACAATTTCTGTCGTTGTCATTGGATTTTCCATTTTTTCTTCTTCTTTGCTGGGATACATGTACCATCATCTGTAGTTGCAATCATATGAGAGATTCTGAAATAAGTATTCTTTAGAATATCTTTAGTATTTTCATGCCTACAAAACTTAACTCATGCTACAAAGCTTCACCCCACTACTTATAAATAGATTAGTTTGTGATCAATATAAGTAATAAAGACCAAGGATAAAATCTAGCCCTTATGGCCTCTGAGAGACACAAAAAACCCCTGCAGGCTATGTTCAAATGAACTCCAGGGGAGCTTGGTGGCATTTATTTGGGGGAAAAAAAAAAGTAAGAAACATGAAAAGCAACCCTTTGTTCAAGGAAGTTATACTGAAGCATGTCTAAAATTTAATCTGAAATCACAGTGTTTATTATTGAGTCTACTTAAAGTTTGCTTAGTAAATGAAGTCACAGATACCTTAGAAAAATATTTCAAAACAATGTTGTTTTCTTACTTGATTTTATATACTTAGTTGATTTGAGTCAGGCAACCAATAATCATAGATAGTCTCACAATTCTCATGCTGTGGGGAGAGCAAAGAATCCCTATTTAACCTCACTATTACTTTGTGATGATGATTCAGTGAATGCTCAGATTTCAGAAAAAAAGTAAAATCAACTTGTAAAAAATCAATTACTTCAGCATATAAACTTACTTGTGGCTGAGAGACTTGATGAGACAGACATATGCTTGTATTGCTTTCTTTCCCATACATGTAAGAGTCTTAACACTCATCAAACTTTACATAAATGCAACAACTGGGTTAATTAAAAACTCTTTTGACCCCCACAGTTATACAGTTTATACAAACATAAATGAGGGCTGGGTTCACAATCTGAAGGGAACTTCCCAGAATTTACACATCTAACTCAGTAGATCAAAGTTTGATGGCCTTATCCTGAGCACACTCTGGTAGTGTGAGAAGCCAAATACAAATTCTTTGAAACCAGCTGATGCCACTTTGATGAGCTGCAAGGTTAGGGAACCAATGTGTAACTCCTGCAAGTACAGAAACTAATCCAAAAGTTTGAGGCACAAGGGATATGTATTATAGACTCCTAACACTAAGGCCTAACAAAAACTGAAAGGTTTCAAAAACAGCCTCTATGCTTCATACCCAAGCATGGCTTCTTGACACACGTGCTTCTAGAAGGAAATGCCCAGAAAGGCTAGGTGGCTCTTCATGTCCTTGAACAGCCATGGCCGCAATGTAACTTTTAAACACATTCTATTTTATGAGAATGGATCTCTTTTTTTGAGAACTTAATATTCTTCATAACCTGCAAATACTTGGATCATGCTCTCCTCAGTGAAAATAGGATTAGCTAAAGACATACCATTCGTATATATACACACTTAAAAGGGCACTGAAAAATTGCTGCTCCTAAGCATCACTTGCTTGCCCAAAGAAAATGTAGTGCAATCTAAGTGCACGTGCAACTTATTTCCTGTAAGGCTCCACCATCATTCAATAAAGATGTGCAAAAGTGATGCCACTTTTTGTAAGGCCTTATTTTAATATACATCAGTTAAATCACATGATAAAAAATTTAATTTCCCAATTTCTCTGGTGTTTTTACATGAGAAGTAATACTTCACAGAAGCATAACTACTGCATCTTTACAACACTGTTTCTCCAAGTTCTCCTCCATGGTTAAGAAGCCAAAATAGAGAAAATTAAGAATAAACCCACTGTGTTAGTTTTTTCAGCTATTCTAACAACATGATTATTTTTCAGGTGCTCCAATAATACTTTCAACAGTTTCATTTACATCCATGAGGACTCAGCACTGCTACGTATTTTGCATGTGGCATCACAAGGCAGGTACTCAAAACATGAGGAACATGCTTTAAATGACCTTTTAATATTTTGATCGAAGTGACTTATCCAAAGCTATGTGGGAACTGTGTGGCAGATACAGGAAGAAATTCCTGTCTGACATTCAACTTCTATAAAAAGGAAGCTATATTTCTGCTACTTCTTACTTCTTTTTATACTCTGAATCAAATGAATTAAGAATTTGACAGAAAACAATCTGGTTCAGAAGGCAGACTCAATGCCCTCCTAATGATCAGTCTAGTCTATCCTGCATGTATCAGGAAGATGATATAGCAGAAAGACATTGCCTGTTTTAAAAATATCACAATGCACATGAATTAGAGGTTCTACAGTAAAGTTGTTAGGAGTTCTCATATTGGCATTGTTCTTATTTATTGTAGCATTTCTAGAAATCAAAACTCAAGCATGGAAAAACCCTAAACAGTTTATCTAATGTAGATAGACAACTTTTTATCTAGATCTCAAGCCAAACTGGTGCCTTCAGGCTCACAAAACTCACAAAGGGCTTGGGGAATATGTGGCAACAGGTGAAAGCATGTGCTGTGCGGGACTCAAGTCCCCTTTACTAACAGCCAACTTTTTCCACTAACCTTAAAAACATGGAACAGAAAAGATCATATCTGTGACACTGCCAGCAACTTTCTGCTCAAGTCTCTTAGACAAAGAACTAATTCTTTAAAATGGAGCAGAAGAGCTCCCAGGCAAAACCTAGTTGTCAGAATATGCTGGTATTGTAAAAAAATCTTATTTGTGGAAACTTTTTATCCCCCATGAGTGGATCGTTTTACTAGAAATGTTCCCAATGTACTTGAGATTTAAGCAGACAACCAGCACTGGAAATTCTGTAAAGCTAAAGGCAAGCTAAAAACAAAACCTCATAATAGAAATTGTTGAGCTACTTCTTTACTATTATTTTTCTTATAGCACTGTCTATAAGTAGTAAGTACTGTCTAGACAGTAGTTGTATATTAAAAGTGTGTACAGACAAAAATCCTGCCATTAACATAAGCATACAGGGTTTTTTTCAAGACTTCTCCATTATAAGCTTTCCACAGGTCATTGTAACAGAGGCAGGCCATGCACAAACATGGCACAGCCATGGACCAGATTTCACTACAGCCAAAATTTAAAATACACTTCCTATTACAGTATTTCTTATACCAAAATACAAGTGCTGTTTCATTTTGATACTTTCCTACAACATCTGTATATAGAATATATATATATATATAATGTATAATTGTGTATATGTGAAAATCACATACTACAAACTGTACTAGAATTGGATTTTCAAAATATGTTCCATTTCTTAATCCACTCCCCTTTAGAACAGAATCCACTTTTATAAAATTCCTACAGGCCAAAAGCTTGAAAACATTTGTAATTCAGTATAAGAGAGCTACTCTTGAAAAAATTAAAGGCTTGGGTATGGCTGGTGGTGTGGTGTTTTTTCATTGCACAGAATTTAAAAATTGAAGACAAAATTTGTCTTGAAACACCAAAGCCAGGCAGCACACATTTTCAACTTAGCAAGAGAGGCATGAATACAGTTGAATTTCTGATTCAAAGTATAGTTTAATTTTAGTTGTGTTCATTGAGTTGTTTCACTATCAATGAATTGGCATTTTTAAATGTAAAAACATTCCATCATAAGATTTCCAACCAGTTTTAGTACTTATTTAATAGACACATACAAAATTTAATTCCTCTCTCTTGTCCATTAGGAATTACTTCCAGAAATATCATATTGCCTTAGACCTTCAATCAGTTGCTTTTCAGTTGCAGAAACCTCTACATGTAAAAAAACCTCTCTGTAGAATTATGAACATGAATATAATTTCATTTGTCTTGGGACAGCCCTCAATATGCCACAAAAGTATATTTCAACAAAGAATAACAATTAAAATATGGTCCTATTTTAAAAAAAGGAAAACAAAATAGCCCCCAACCAAAATCAAACCCAAACCAACACCAAAACCCACACAATTAAAAAAAAGCAACAAAAAACCACCATCAAAGCAAAACCACCCTACACATTTTATAACTTTTGCTCTTCTATTTGTTCAACATACTGAATGTAGAAGCTTTTACCAGATGCTAGGAAATATTTTTGCCAGGATATGTACAAAATAACTTCCAAAATAAGGGACAATCTGAAGGTTAATGAAAAAAAATAAACCACCACTTTTGTAAGTTTTCAAAAATAATAAACTTAAAACATCAAATAATTACCAGCTATCAGATATTTCAATACTCAATTTACTGTGACTTTTTTTTCCAAGGCATATTCAGAGAAATGGCTAAAGGAACTGTAATGGCCTTCTGGGACAGGAAGACTAAGGCTTCAGTAAAAAATGTTAAATTAATTTTTATAGTGATGCAAAGTCAGGGAAGGGTTGTTAAGGGATGGCCTCTTGCCACAGGGTGGAGTTTTGTTATGGTATCCTTTTAGAGTCTGCAGGTGTTTGGCAGGATCTGAAATCAGGGCCAGCTGTGATATTTCAGCTCCGATATTTCCCTCCCCATATTTCTCAGAAGTGATGCATCAGGATGATGTCTTACACCTGATGTACTCAACTTGTGTGGTATGACTGGAACTGCTGGGGGGGGGAGGCATGGGGGAAGTGCCACTGCATGGTTTTCATTTTATTTTCAGCTGACAACATTCATATAGTAAAACTCATCAACATGAATGGATTTAATATAGTAAAACACCAGATTACAGTTTATTAAACTGACCACTTTTTTCTGAGTTGTTTTGGTGCTTCCTGGATTATGCCAGCTATTTAATTAAAGTAAGAACACTCTATAAAATAATGTTGAAATAAATTACAGGGCAAAAAAGGCAAGGACAATGTTCTAAAGAAGAAAAAAACACCTTCAGTCACCTCACTTAACCAGCAAAGAGCTTTGTCCTTGCATACTTAGCTGCAGTACAGTGCGTACCTGTTTTTGTTTTGTTTTATCTTTTGGGAGAATTTGAATAGTTTCTATTAAAAATGGTATTCTCTTTTAAGTTTGTTTTGTTTGGAAAGCTTCAAACCACATTGTATTTCATACACATATTCCCCAGTGTATGTAAAATGGGACCATACTGAGGTCACTCATAAGATTTTTAAATGTTTTAAGAATTCTTTTTATGTTTGTACTATCTTGGCCTGGTTAAAAGAGCATTTTTTTAATAGTTTTTAAAAGATTCACTATATAAATTTTCATAGTCTATACTGTTCTATTAAGCATTTGTAAGAACTTTCACAAACATTGCTTTCACCCTCACATTTTTAAGAAATTTGTTCCCTTAACTAGCCAATCTCCTTTTTCTCTCAGCTGTTTTATCCAAATATGCACAAGTACACACGTACATCTCTCCACAGACTGATTGACTTACCAGTACAAATGCCTGTGGTATTCATTTAACTTCACAAATGAATAAAATATTATAATCAGTGGGAAAAGTGGACATTTAACTCCATTCATGGAAAAACAGTATCACCTGGCACTCCAACTGAGTAAGAAATTTCCTGGGTTTTGGCAGCTCTCTTGGAGTACGACTGAAGCTGTTAATGATATTAGTGAAATGTCCTGGGATCAAAAAATATGTTGTCTTATCTCAGTTTATAGAAGGAGTTATATAAGCCACTCCCAGCCTTCAGAGCTCTGAGGTCCTTTTAATTAAATAAAGTTTGAAAGCACAACCAGCCTGTAGCCAATTGAGCTCCATTAAACTATTTCAATCATCTCCTGTAGTTGTCTTTCCCCCTACTTCCTCACATGTGCTTCTAGCCATCTCTTGCATTGTTCCAGCTCCCTCCCTAGATTTCTGCCTCCATCTGGTACCAGCCTAGAGCACCCTTTACAGCATTACTGACAACTGAGCTGACATCCGTGCAGTGCATCTTGGTCACTAACAGTGCAAGGCTACACTTACAATGCAAGGGGTTGGCATTATGGATATAAAAATCCAAAGATGAAGGAAGAAGGTAATGGCAATAAATGAAGTAAATAAAATGCTTAGATCCAATCTTGATGGTAACACACAAAAAGGAAGATGTTAGCTAAGCCTGTATATTATCTATTGGAATAAGATAAGAGTTGGGCAAAATTGAGCTATCACTGGGTTTGATGTTTTTCTGGACTCTTCACAATGGTTGAGAGCAAATGGTGATGAGAAGCACTTAACTGTGCTATGATCAAACAGTGTTAAGTAACATTAGAGTTTCACACATCATACAGTATCAGTATGCATGGTTATCATACGCAAATTGAGTGACATCTTTCTTAGAATGTATTTTCCGGTCTAAACTGAGCCTGAGAAGACCACATTATAATGTGAGCCCTGGGAAGAATTATTACAAAGTTTTCATACTTGATAAAAATCTGCATTCAGGCTTATACATAAGAAAATGGGTGGATTGATGAATAGGTGGATAAAGAATTGGTTGGATAGTCACATCCAGAGGGTATGGGTCAATGACTCAGTGAGACATGATTTGGGTGACAAGTGGTGTCCCTCAGGGGTGCTTTTTGGGACCAGTGCTATTTAATGTCTTCATCAATGACAGACAAAGGGATTGAGTGCACCCTCAGCAAGTTTGCAGATGTCACCAAACTGAGTGGTGCAGTTGCCACACCTGAAGTATGGGATGCCATCCAGAGGGACTCTCATATTCTTGAGAAGTGGGCCCACAGGAACATCACAAGGTTCATCAAAGCCAAGCCCAAAGTTCTACACCAAGGTCAAGGCAACCCTCAGGATCAATATGGGCTGGGACATGAGAAGATTGAGAGCAGCCCTGCTCAGAACAAATACAGGGACCTGGTGGATGAGAGGTTGGACATAAGCCAGAAATGTTTGCTTGCATTCCAGAAAGTGAAATGTGTCTCAGGCTGCATCAAAGGAAGTGTGACCAGCCCATCAAGACAAAGATCCTCCCCTTCTACTCTGCTGTCATAAGATCCCACCTGGAGTATTGTGTCCAGCTCTGGGGTCCACATTATCAGAAGGAGCAAGGTGGAAGAGTCCAGAGGAGTGCAGTGGAGATGATCAGAGGGCTGGATGGAGCACCTCTGCAATGAGGAAAGGCTGAGAGAACTAGGAATGTTCATCTTGGAAAAGAGAAGGCTCTGGGGATTCCCTGTTGTGGCCTTTCAGTACTTAAAAGGGGACTATAAGAATTTTTAGCAGGGCCTGTTATGATAGGACAAGGGTTAATGACTCTAAACTGAAAAAAATGTTAATTTAGATTAGCCATAATAAAGTTTTTACAATGATGGTCAGAAAACACTAGAACAGGTTGCCCAGATAGATGGTAAATGCCCCATCCCTGAAAATATTCAAGATCAGACTGGGTGGGGCTTCTGAGCTATCTGATTTCATTGAAGATACCCCTGCAGATTGCAGGGTTGTTGGAATAGATGACCTCACAAAGATCCTTTCCAACTCCAAGTATTTTAAGACTCTATGAAAAATCTTGCTGTGATTAGAGTATGTTCTTGTTGGTGGGTGCTGTTTTTCTCCTATTATACCTGGGATTTCATCGTGCAGAGGACACCTAGATTACAGTCTCTCAGGTGATAAATTGCTTCCCAAGTCAGACAGTCTCAGTCTTTTTTTCCCCCTGCTTCCTTTGAACTGAAACTATCTGTGAGAAAACACTTCTTTCAGAAATGAAATAAAGGTTAATATGCAGCTATGCACAAATATTGGCATTAAATTTCCAGTAGCAATGACTGGGTCCCACATATTTCAGAAAAGTGCATAGAAAAGAAGGTTTTAAAGCAGTTTCATGAGGAAAATATTAGCATGCCCCTTACAGAAAAATATCTCAAAAAACATGCCATATCTAACTGCAAAGCACCATGGTACCTTTTATTGATAGCCTAACTATGTCAAGTAATAACCTGACACATATATAATATTATGTTACATATATATATGTTATTTATATATATGTGAAAATGTTATTTAGGTGAATTTTAACAAGAGCAAGGTAGCCAAGATAACCTCTTTCCAATTTGGGAGGTAATAGCCCATGACAAATAATGCTTTAAAAACAGTCTCTTTCAGAGTAGACTCAGCTTCTTAAAATTCACAGCATCAAAAAAAGCACAGAATATTTTTCCAATGTTGCCCTAAGCAGAGCCAAGTCTGAGTAAAATACTCTTGCTGTATGTTCTTCAAAGCCCAATCTTAATCCCTGTGAAAGTTATGAAGTGAAAAATTTGGCCCATGCATACTTTACAGCATGATACTACATCATTTTAAGAAGAGAGTATTTATTTAATAAAAAAATATTCTTTCCCTGCAGTCACCTAACAAATATTATTTTATGCCTCTAAAATATAATAATATTTATAACAAACATTTATTATAATTTTTTTTTTATTACAGGGATTGCTTTGCCTGCTCTTATTTTCCCAACACTGCAATCACATTCACAACAAACGCTTCTGACAGCAGACATGGACATGTACAAAATCAGAAGAAAATACCAAAACAGACATTGATAAATCATTTTTTCTTGTGATTCTCTGTAGTAAAAATCATCTTAGAGGAGATTCATCACACATTAGAACAGCCATAAAATACCCAGCTGCAGTACTCAAGACAGTATAATTCAGTTTATCTTGGGCCCTTTAACCCTTCCTAAGCAGGAGAGTCAAAAAGTAGGGAAGGCATCAGGGAATATGAAGATAATATAACTCCAGGTACTAAAGTATAAAAATATTGTTTATAATTAAGCATAGGTGTAATCCAGTGCAATATTTAAAACAGATACAGAGATGAACTGGTTTTAGCAACTGAAACCTCCAGGCCAAGAATAGGTTTCTTTCTTTTTCAGGATTTTGTGCTTCATTTTTCTTTTTCCAGTCAAAATGTTGCCCATTTTTTTTCAAACAGAATTGATTTTGGTTATCCATACTCCATACAAAAAAATTAGTTCTTTCAGGGCCCAAAAAAAGGTGCTTTTCTGCATATTTATGCGATAAAATGCAATTACATACTATATTATGGTTTCTTCCTCCGTTTTACCAGCCAGTTTTGAAACATAGACTCTCAGTGTGAGACATGGAATACCTATGGTTTAATTTGTTGTGACAAAATCTGAGTTCCCAAGCATATAATTCATTTAAACATCTGTATTTATTTCTTAATATGACCTACTATTTGCTGAAACTCAATCCATCCTGAACCTCTCAAATCTCATTTTAAAGTAGCCAAAACCAGATCTGAGTGGCAGGAAGAGTGATCATTACTCACCACTTGTAAGACATGTGTAATAATGTACAGAAGAGACTTGGTGAGGACCAACCTGAGGATCTGAGAACACCTGCTTCATGTTGTTGATTGGGCCGTAGGGAACACCACTCCCTTCAAAGAGCTGCAACCACTCGATCGTTGCTTTTTCTGAAAACCTAAGAGCAAATAAGAATGAATGTGGTTTAAACACTGTCCTTTCAGATTCTAAGGAATGTATAGCATATCTCCCTTCTCTTGCACTGCTTCCATACTCCTCTTCACTGATTTCTTCCCATTCAGTGAATAAAATAACAAAAATGTACTACCTATGTTCTTCAGAAATGCAAAACCCAAAGACTATCTCTGAACAAACTTCTGTTTCTATCTGATCATCTGAAGCAATGCAGGAATAATGTAAAGCTGAATTTATCATCAGTTTCAAGTAAGGATCAATGGGTTTCCTCCCTTCCTTAATTATACTAATGTGCTTCATATTCGTTTCCCATCATGTACATAATTAACAACAAAAAGATATAGTGCAAGTATCACACAATACTGCTCACTAAAAGCTGATGTAAAGCATCATCAAAAACATACATCAGGATTAAAACCCACATTTTTAGGTCAGATAAGTAGACTGATCACATATTTATTTGTTGCATGGTTGTACAACCTATTCTAAGAACACCCAGTTCAGCATACATACACGGTGCCTGTATGCTGGTGAACGCATTGCTCCAGGTCTTTGTATCACATGCAAAAAGCTTATTTTATTTCTTTCTAAGCATTCCATTTCATAACTAGTAACACCACTCTATTTCCCCTGTTTTGCTAGATAGATTTTCTTTCCTCATCTGCCTACTGAAGTTGCATACACGAAGAAAAGACACCGTTGGAACAATATCGGTCACAGAGAGATGGTATTTTCTGCAGTCATCTGGGATCCTGAATCAAAGGTAAACTTACTTGGAGATAGTATTTTAAAGTTCAGGAAGATAAATACCATAGAGGTCTACCAGCTTATTAGAAATCAAAGACTGGCTTCATGATATACCTAACACTGAAAAGAAATTAGATGTGATTTAAAGACCTGATGGATACAAAATTAATAGAAACCTTAAAAAGGGACACTCAGTTACTGGTATTCTATAGCTACCAGTTTGCTGTTCCTTAAGAGTAATTTGGAACAACATCAGTAACATTCAGCTTTACTTCCAGCACAAAATATGCATGGCCCTTTCTCAGAGCTAGCAGATTTATTCCTGAAGTCAACAAGCAATTCTAGAAGAAATGGAAGGAGCAATAAAAAGAAAAGTCAAAATAAAAGGTCTTAAAAGTGCAAAATGTATTATAAAATGAAGCATGAGTCATGAAAGAATGAAGCATAATGCAGCATAGCTTCTAAATAAAACAGATAAAAAAAATATTGCAATGCACTTCATTGAAAATTAAAGTGACCTCATGGTAAAGATGTAGTCAGCCATAAAGACAGTGCTGCTGTTGAACCCATCTAGGCTCTATCCAATTTAGTACTCTGTTGGAGCCATACCTAGAACCAGGTACATTGCAGGAAACTGGGGAAAAAGGTAACTCTAGAGAGGCAGATAACCTTCCTTCCTCAGTGATTACAGGTATTAACCATGATTTTAGTCTAAAATACAATTTGTATTTCCCTTCAGTACTCTCCATTCAACAATTATCATCATCTGTATATTCTTGTTATTCATAGCCATCTCGTATTAAGGTTTGGCGCTCAAACTACTGCACAATGTAAATAAGATTTGCATGAAAAACTGTTTCCCTTCAGTTACAGATGCTGTTTATATAAAATTATTCTGTTCCCTGCTAGCAACAGAGACACTTCATATTTCATGGCCCACTAAATCCCTTGTTATAAATGGAAAGCTTTTTCCAGCTACTACTTTTTGACACTTCAAATTCTACTATCTCATTTCTAATAAGAGAGGACAACTGCAAGAGGAATCTTGGGCTCAACTTCATAAGCATGGTGCTGAAGACCATCACCAGAAAATTATTGTAATTCTCAATGTATCACATTCAATTGATCTGTTAGTAATGAATAACTAACAGATGAATAACTAACTATCCTGCTATGTTATGTTCCCACAGTTCTTTTTAAAAAGAGTTTATAAATATCTTCCTGAGTCTAAAAACCCAGAACTTTTGCATTTAAAGAATAGCCTGAAAATGAAGTTTTTTCAACAGGAGTGTCTATAATGTATATCTGCATAACCAGTAGGCTACTTCCTGATGTTGTGGTAAATCTGAATAATTTTCAAGATATATATTCTTCAGTTACACCATTGTGAGTGACTCAATATATAGTGGAGCTGTATATGTAAGTTGCAGAATCTATGTATATGTTAAGAAAAATTTCTGTGATTCTATATTAATTTCTACAGCTTCAGGTTGCACTTAGGTTTTTCTTTCCTACGTGACAGAAAAAAAAACCACTACAATATTGTAGAAAACATGAAATTGTTTATTATCCTCTGTCTATTATCCTCAAGAGACACACAGTGTTTCTTACTGAAACTCTAACTCTGATGGGGAATAGCTCCCTTTATTTGTGTTAAAGAGAGGCTGTTGAGAACATATTGTTAAGCAAACTGTTTAAAACCAAAACAGAACACCACCACTGCCAATAAAGGTCTAGTATTCAGATTTTGAGAGCAACAGCATGGAACTATTTTGCTTATTCAACTATGTTTTATATATTGAAACATCTGCTGTACATCATTAAGGGAGAAATACTCTTTCAAGATCTGATAAAAGATAAGCCATGGATTACAAAAATGTTAATTTTTACCTCTGATGTCAGCTGTACAAATTTCAATTTTTTTTTTTACCAACCTGTATGTATTATTCCCCCAACTAAACACAATTTGTGATACTACTTACATACCATAACCATTACTTAAAGTGAAGGGCTGATGTTTAGGTTGCTGAGTACCCATTAATAACATGCTCAGCACTCCCAAATAACAAGAGAAGACCCTCAGCGAAAACTTCCAAGAAGTAGACGAAAATCTGGCCAATCTTTTTTCTCTTAACCTATTTTAAAATGTCTTTCTATGATTTTTCATTGTTTTTAATAAATATCATACTTTGTATATTTTTCAGTTAAGAAAAATAAATTATTGACTTTCTTTATGTATACACATTCATAAATAAAAACATTGTGATGGAAACACAGACAAGGCTAAACAATGGTCCATCTTCCAAACCTGAGCTAGTAGGGAAAAAAAAAGAATCCAAGACTGTAGAGCATCTGAACTCTGAAACACGACATTTGCAAGAGGATCTTTACCTCAGAGATACTCAGTGACTGCAGGAGAGCTCAACACTGCTCAAACTACAGCTTCATTTCTTTTCAGAGGAGTCTCTTTTCCTATAAAATGTTCCATCTGCCACATAGATATAAATATATAATCACAGAAATGCCCTCTAAATTACCTGTGATTTTTTTAAATAAAAAATGTTTTAAACTGCTAAATGTTTTACAGCTATGCTGTAGCATAGCTCTCTGCAATTACTACCAGTATTTTAGAAGTTCAGAAGGATTTGCTTTTTACTGTATTACTTTGTGGTATGAAATTTAAATTCAGGCTCTTTCTGAAAGCACCTCTAAAAACGAAAGGATATGTACCCCAATGAAGAACAAACCCATTGCTAGGACATTTACTGCAAAGCCTGAACTGAGGCTTACTTCCTGAAGAGGTCAAAGTCTCCATGATGTCTCATTTGCATTTTGAGCAATACTGTAAACCTCCTCCGCACTAAATTACACAGCACTCACAAAAATACTAAAGTTGCAGTATCGAAATGAGGCATCAAATTCCAGAACATGTAACATTAAATACGTTTCATGCTTTAAAATATTTTAAGAATAGAAAGTGTGGCATAAGCTGAACTAATTGAAATTGGAAGAAATCCAACTAAATATATTTTTCTTCAATTAGTAAATCTAGCAGGCATCATTAAATGGAAACATCTAAATTTAAACTATACACTCAGCAAATTCATCAAAAAAAATTTACAGCACAATATAAAGAAAAAACCTCTAAAAGGCAAAAACTAAATATAAAATAAAAAAAGTTTTACACCTTGTTTTTTTACATAAACTACAACCATAATTTGGCTTCTTGAAAAGCAGGATCTACATTCCCTTTTGCTTTCTAACAAATTCTAATTTAAAGAAAAAAGTAAGAAATGCATCTTTACATGTAAAACAGAAAAAGTATGTCTGCCAGACTTGTGCAAGTTACATGAAATGGCTTTAATGCGTTCATATTTTTTAATAACACTTGGGTATGTGTTGTATGTTTCTGAGTTTCTCATCCCGATAATTATTAAAATAAAATTTGGTGGTTTTTTAGCAATATTTTGTCTTTCAATGAAACAAAGACTTAAAAAGTTTGAATGAATCCACTTTGTGTGTATTCCATTTTCTATGTTTCCTAGGAAACCTTCAATCCTTGCTACCATCCTATGTAGAAGGGCAACTATATTTCTCTAATGGATAAAAATATCCAATCCAATTCTAATAAGTTTAGAAGAACTACTGAAGCAAAATACTGCTCTTTTCTATAGGAAACCTATGGCAATTAATTTAGAGAAGTTATTTGGACAGCTACCAAATACAGATGGAACAGCAACCTCCAGGATTAGTAAGAGCTTTCTACATGTGGTCAATCACAAAAAGCTCCTCTGTTCTTGCTAAAGTCCACAAGAGCATTCCTGTGTTCTCTAGCACAACGCAAATCTGCATCATAGTTTTTGTTTTATTTTGTTCTATCAACAGTCTCTTCACTACCAAACACCTCTTTAATTGTAGTTAAATGAGTAAGAGGGTTGGTACAGTTTCTTACAGTAGCATCTATGAAAGACACTACACAAAACAAAAGCCCTAGAAAATATTTGTTTGGAAAATTCAAAGAATGGATCATTATCCTTTAGTGTACAGTGAGTACAGAGTTAGTGCTTTCAAAGTGAATTCTACAGCATTTACTCAATAGTGTGTAAATATTGTTAGTGTCTATTCTTCTGTTACTGGTGAATTGCTGGGAAATCCACAACAGACAAAATATTAAAATAGTTGTGATCAACACGATTGTACAGATTTTGCTGAGAGATATTTCAAATACTTTAAAAGATGTCACATACAGTAGATTATAAGTGGTAGCTACATAAAAAATACTATCCAGACATTTGCAGTTACAACAATTCACCATGAAAATTCTTTTATATTTCTATATAAATAAAAATATTTGTAGAGATAAATAAATATTGTTTATTTATAGATAAATATTGCATACTATAAATATTGCTACCAGTTTTGTAGAACTATTAATAAATCTTCGCCTTTATGCACTAAATTTGTGCCAGAGGTTGAGAGACTTTCTCTTTCCTCTATCAAGATTTGCATGCTGCTTTAAAACCATGTATGATTTTTAAGGAATGGCATACCAGACAGAGGGAAATACAACTATGTTGTAAAATGCATTTCTTATGGCTACTAAGAAGTTACTCCAGCATGTAAAAGAAGTAATTCTTTTGTAGTCAGATAGTGTTAAGCTACGCACATTAGAAATATACTACTTTTCTCCAACCTTCCTCTGTTTTACTCAAGTACAAAAAAGGACCGTGACTTTTATACTTATGACAAAAGAACTGCCAATTAACTGAAAATCAGCTAGGTAAACACACACTAATAAAAGCCCATTGAGAAGGATGAAAAGTTGCATTGATTTTGTTGCTGGTTTTCTTTTAACCCAAGGGGATTAAGGAACTAGCAAGGGACAGGTCAAAAAGTCACTTTAAAATCACTGATTTCAGTAGCCTCAAGTTAGAAATGTAAGTCATCAGAAAAGAGATGGCAAGCTCCTTTTCAGAAAGGATCTTGAACTTCACACAGATATGATAATCTTAGAAGGTTATTAAAAAGTAAGAAAAAACCCACAAAAAATACACATTAGCTTACCCAGTCCAAAAATCAGATGCTTGAGACATTTTAGATCTCTCTAATTTGTGTACAGAGAAGTCAACATAAAATAGCAATTTAAAATGAAGCTTCTTAAAGCAAAATGTGGCAATTTGGTAGCCACTGTCTACACAGCTCAACCCTCTATATGCTGATGGTAAGGTAGGTGACTGGGGAAAGTAAGCCTTACCAGCTGTGCCACCCTGAAGTCAACTGTCTTTCAAACTTCAAACACCTGTCTTGCTGAAGCTGTAAACAACCAGATGCTCATGCCTGTAATGTTATCAAGTGACTTTAGTCAGCAAGGCTCTTGGCTTAGAAAAGGAAATGGTGGGGATAGGGAAGATTTACAAAGGCTGGGTGTGTCTCAACAAGTGTGAATTTAACAATGCTTCTCATCAGGCAAATTAAACATCTTACAATGCTCTTTCCCCTTTAGATGCCCTCCTATTCTGTTACTAGGCGGAAACCATTTAGCAACGACTTTATTAACTGAGGATCAAGTTCCTCTGTGTTTCCTTCCTGTTCATTCCTTTTCCCCTCACGCTTACATACGCAGCATGCAGCTGTAGTGTACAGTCAAGAATAAGGGGTTTAAAATATAAGTGCTAGGAATAGAAGTTCCACTCTGAATCATTTCCAGCCCTAACACTTCTGAGTCTACAATAATTTAGTTAGAGCTGCAGGAGCACTAATCACACTGAATTTATGTGTTCTTCTTTATCGGAAGCTGCTTCAATTTAAAGGCTGAGGGCACGTCTGCTACTCACCTTCCACCTACACCTATACACCCCCACACACTCTGTTCCATTTACAGGTTAATTTCCCAAAGTACCTTGGAGCACACATTTAGCTGCCCTTAAAATGTGACTACATTACTGAGGTGCATGGTGGGATTAATGTTTGAATTCTGGAGTAATTTGAAGAAGAAGATCACCAGATTAAGCCCCCTTTCTCAAGCAGTTTCTTTTAAAACTGGTATTATACTAGGTACTATTAAAACTGGTACTATACTATTTTGCACACATGTAAAATTCCATGTGCAGTCTATATGTGTGTGTCTTGACATATGCCTGCTTATATATACACATACAAAATAATCTGCATTGTGTCTGATACTATTGTGTTCTAGTGGAAGCAAAAGTGAAAGGGAGGCAGAGGGGGAAGATAGCAACAATTAAAACTTGGTTCTCTTGTTTGTGAGTTAGATGTACACCTAACTCACGAACCAGAGGTTTTCACTGGAAACTTAAAAAACAGAGTGCTCTGTAGTCTGTCAGTTCTCACATGAGCTGGGAGTCTCAGGGGCCTCAGTGGTAGCCATTGAACCTGACCTCCACCCAGGTAGGGTCATTTTAAATTGACTCTTGGCACATACACAAGAAAGGAAGGCAGAGGTAATTTGCTTTTGTCAGAGTTCTGCTTTCTTGTCATTTGGGGAAAATGTAAATAAAGAGGCAGATACAGAAGGCACAAAAACTTTTTTTTTTTATACTGAAGAGTAGATGTGCAAATGCCAGCAGTGGGAGGAGAAAGAGGAAATAAGATGAAGAGAGGGAGGGGGGCCTGTAGAAAGTGGAGGAAGATGATGGGAACAGGAAAAAAACAGCACAGAAGGAAGAGGACCATAGATGGGAAAGGGACAACACCACCAGTAGCAAAACAAGTTCAAAATGCCCCATGGGCCTATATCCTTCTTGCAGCATTTTACTCATTTTCCCATAGACTGTGGAACTAAAAACACTTCATGTCTTGAGATGGAACTGTTTTCTGTAATCCCTCCTATTGCTTCAGTATGAGAGCAGGCTCTCTCAGAAGCAGCATACCACTCCACAGGGGTGTATCTTCCCCTCACTTTTATTGACATCTAACATCCTCTGTGGATATGTGAACTTATCCTTCCTTATTTGCTGTCCCTCTCCACCCTTCATTTGTGCCCTACAGATGGAATTGAGATGTACAGAGAGCAAGCTGGATTAAAGAGTTAAGGACAGGCATGCTTCACTCTTCATTTCTGTCAGAGAAGAAAGAGGATGAGGAAATTCTTTCTGAAATAAATGGAGCAATTCACACCTTTCAGAGCAGTTGTTTCAAGTTGCATATATGTCTGAAGTCATATTCATCCCCATCTTGTATTCTCACTCAGTTCAGTATATCTGACTTTGATGAATAGATAATTTCACACCCTTCTGAGAAGTCTTTTCTTTAAAGGTCAATTTCTTCTAAGTGCTGCATAATCCCCATGCTTACTTGACTGCCCTGAAATCTGGCATGGTTACCACAGGTGGTGAATAGAATTATTGATATGAATTAGAGGTCACATGAGTCAAGAATTCCCAAGATAGAGCCTTTTTCTTAAAAAATCCCAGCATTCCTTAACATTGACCAATTGTCACAATGTTTCCTTTGTGCACATATCTAGAAATAAAATTCTGACCAAAGAGTCTCAGTCGCTCAGTTTTTAGCAAATAAAAGCCACCAAGTGTCTCCTTGGTATTCAGAGTTCAAATGCTTTCAAAAATTTCAGCTCCACACATGAAGTGAACTAAATGCTTGAGACTTCAGGGAGTTTTTGACACTGTGAGTAGGTCTGAACAACTCCTTCTATTCCTATACAAAGTCTCATGAGCCCTTCTTCTTAAGGGTTACTTTTTCTTAAGTAAAGAATCCTTCTTTTTGCACTTACTGAATGCTCAGAAGTTAGAAATTAATTGCGGGTAGTTCATTTTGAAAATTAAGAAAAAATTGAAAAGAAAAGGTGAAACACAGCTCCAGAAACAGTTCAAAAAGGATAAGGGCAAGGAAACAGTGTAGATAGGTCAGTGGAAACCTGCTCTACGCTCTGGTGGAGCCTTGGTTTATTAGGATTAGAACAACATCAAAGGCTTTAAAAAATATATGCTTATCTCTACTGTGCAAAAGCAGTGCTATATGTAAGCAACTGCAGAGTACCAAGCATCTGCCATACACACTGCTTAAATACCAATGACTTAGTGGAACAGAAAGAGGGTATAAACTGAAAATGGCAGCAGGAGAGCTTGGGGAGAAAAGGAGTGTCTCATCTTAACAAAACTACTGTACTTCACACAACTGTACTTCATTTGCTAGACTGAGAAAATCAATGTCTAAAGAATATGTCTTCTAAGCTGCTCCAGCTTATATCTCCACAAATTCATTTTAAAGTGGACAGCAGGGCACATAAAGTGAGTGAATAGAAGGGTCTGCAGGTATTTTTGTCCAAGTAATGCACCTTAGGGTTATATTTTCCATGTGTTGGAAGCTGTAATACTATCAAGCAATCAGTGAGTAAATTAAGGTATTTTTCAGTGAAATTCTATCATTACTATTTTGTCATTTCCCTTCATTTCTCAAGGGTTGACATTTTTCAGCACTGAGAAACCTTTATTTAATTCTCTAAGTAACTTCAAAAATAAACCATGCACAATTTTACAAAAAACTGTACATTAGTGAATTAAAGCAAAGTTACCATGGAATGTGCGTGGAAACACATTCAACTTGCATTAGAATACTGAAGGTGTTTGTTATATCTGTGTTTTATAACTGACTGCCAGATGAACTCACAATAATATGACATAGCAGAATACTTTAGAAATGTCTACTCCAAAAGTGTGTATACATTTACATACTTGCATATAATATGCAGAAATTCAGCCTAAATTATAATAATAAAAGAGAACACAAACTCTGAGGAAAAAAAATACATAAAGCAGTAATTAGAAGAGCAAGAATGTAATTTGATTAAGTAATAGCTACAGATATAAAAACAAATTGTAATTCTGGCAATTCAAAGAACAACTATTCCTTGAACTTTATCTTCTTGTTCAGACATTTCCCATAAGAAAAAAAAAAGACAACATCCAAAATTAACCAGAGGCAACAAGCTATCAAGTAACTGATCTATGGATGGCAAAATAGCCTTCTCACAAGGTACCTGAGTACATCAGACAAATTCCATACTAAATGAAGTCCAAGTAATAAATAAACATGAACCAACTTTGAAACTAAAACTATGCATCAATAATGTAAGAGCTCAAAATTAGGTCAAAAGATAAATTATGGCCTTTCAGGGGCTCAAAACTTATAGCAAAAGTGGCCTCATTTGCGTTATCACAATCCATTTGTTACAAGAAGGTAAAATAAGAGTTCCAAAAGTTAATCAAGGACAGTTACACCATAATTATTCAAAAATGCAGTCAGCTGGTACTTTGTTGTTTTTTTTTACCAGGGGCAGGACATCTGAAAATATACAGGTAAGACAGAGACAAAAGTACAAGTGCAACCAAAAGAAATTAAATAACTTTCTACACTCTTTAATGACTCATGATTCTGATTCTTAATATCCAAAAAATGTGGGATTGAGAGTGGGGAGTGTGGATGTGCTCTGAAACTGAAACTCTTTTTCTTGGTTGGAATGAAAAGGGGAGACATCTGACTTAGTGCTTCTAAACTCCCCCAGTAAAATTGCCTCAATGATAACTGTTATGCATTTGTTGACAAAGACTAATACTGGTCAACATGATAGTGTGACTTTTCTTGAATAATTAACCACCTCCTGTGCTCATCCCCAGAAGTATGAGGTGCTGCCAAAGCCACCTTTGGGAAGGTTTACACAAATCAGATTTTTCTTTCATTACATAAATTTATCATCTTCTCCATATAAGGCCTTCTCAAACAGAATGAGGAAGATAACTAAGCTATTGTAATCTCTCAAATAAAAATTTTTTTCAGTTCTCTCTTAAAAAAATGAAGTATTTAATAGGATGACTCCCAAACAGAAAACTAAACACATATCCTTTTGATTTTAAAAGGAATGGCCCAGGGAGAGTTTGTGGCACAGAGTACTACAATACAGAATCAGCAGTAAGGGAGAAAAGCAAGTGGAACTCCCCTGGATACAGAAACACTCATTGAAAACTTTAAAATCCCACAGCAAAAGCAAATGGTGCTCCAAGCATTTTTTCCAGGTGCTACATCCATTCAGGAAAGCGGAAAGCACTGGTTTCACTAAAATTCAAGTTAATGTTAAAGAGAAGTTAAAGGAGTTTCTGAAAACTTAAATCTGTGGTCTGGCTTCTTTAGTTCACACGATTGTCTGTGTGCAAAAGGCAGACTATTTACTATCAGTAAGCTTTTGCAATACCTATTATAAAAACTAGAGTATCTCAAAAGAGTAAAACAAAATTTTCACATGATGAGGGTTTGTTATGCATTACTATTTGCATTAACAGATTAAATAAAGATTCTTCCCTTTTAATTAACTTACCGAGTTGATAATATGTCAGTAAGTTCTTTTCTGTTCTGGACTCTGAGTGTATTAGTCTTGTACCTGGAATCTTTACTAACTTCAGGCAAATTCAGGATCTAAGTAAAAAAAAAGGTACGTAAAAATGTGCTTTACAAGATATATATATATAAAACAAAATAATTACTGATTTTTTTAAAACCACTTATTTCCAATAATCACTATTTATCAACCATTTAATATAAAAAATCAAAAATTAATTTTTAATTCTTTGTGTAAAAAGCTTCCTGGTTGATGTAACATAACAAGTAATGGAAAAAGAGAGAAATCAGACTGAAGATCCAAAACTTAGCTAACAGCTATTGCGAGTAGCCAGGAGAAATTCTTACCATAGAAAACCAAAAAACTAAGTTATTAACATGGGGATGGATAGATCTGTGGGATTATCCTGCACTAACTTGTATGTCACAGAAAAAGAAATATGTCTGTTCTTCATACACTAGATGGAGAAAAGATATGTCTAAGATTATTTCTTTCCACTTCAGTAATCTCTGTCAAAAAGGAAAGAAGAGAAACAAAAGAAAATTTTTTTTAAGTATTTTTCTATTGAAACACCATCAGTCTTTTTTATTATTTTTTTCCAAAATAATTAATAAAGAAAAGTTGTGGTATAGCCTCTGAGAAAGGAGAAATACATCTTTGATGTGTAACTTCCACCTGCCACATTAGACCTTTAAACAACATGTGCTTTAAAGACCATGTGTATTATACTATAAGAGGAATTAAATATGCAGAATGAGTCTTACAATTTTGTACAGGCATTCATTAGAAAAGCAGCTGTGTGGGAAATCAATATAATTTACCTATTTGTGCCACAATGACTTTCTATAGAACATAAATAAACACAATTAAATGTGATTTCTAAAAAATACACCAACTACATCAGCTACAGAGAAAGGCAGCATAGAATCTTATAAAGAAAGAGACTGTCACATATTCTTCATGTATTTTTACTCACTAACACACACTAAAGCTCCATTTTTCTTGTGATGAGTCTTATAAAAATTCTAAACATGCTACATTTTTATAGGGCCATTTCTAAGATGGCTTTAAAAATACAATGGCTCAAATCTGAAGTTCCTATAGCCCATCATTCTATCTCTGCCTGTTGTCTGATGCTTAGGAAAAGTTTAAGAACAGGGCCTGTACATACAACACTTCCTTAATATTCATCCAAACTCCAGTCCTCTTTTGACTAGGACATTTCTGAGTTGAAGGTGTTTTCTATATATTTAGCAATCATAAATGGATTTATGTTTTATTAACATGTTCAGTCGCTTCCTGAATCTATATGCTTGTGTACTACCACATGTAAGTGGGTGTCAAGTTGGTGTCAATCTCTCTGATACTTCAAACATTACATTCTGCTAATTCCTCTGACACTGCTTTAGACCAAGGCCACAATCATTTAATGACTCCTGACTTTGCTGGAGTGAATAAAGATACAGCTTCCTTTACAAGTGAATAGCTGTTGATGACATAGAACCATTAGCAAAATAGATATTCTTTCAACAGTTATTTAGAGACATTAAAAACAGATAGTCATCTTTGAGATAATTTTCACCTACAGTAACAAAACTAAGCATGGAAGCAAGATATCTGTAAGTTATGCTAGAACAATGGCGATGTTACAAAACTTTTCTGCAGATTTTTATCTGCAAGGTAAAACATAAAACATCAATCTAGCATCTTCCATCAATACTTAATTCACAGCATATTTTCTTTTTCTTCTGCATTTATATAATCCATTTTATGGAAATCACAACATATCATAAATTAGCATTACAAAATAGCTAAATTTTTCTATCTGGAAGTTTATCAATACTGTTGGTACCCCTTAAAATGATTTCCTTAATACTGCTGGTTTGGAGTTACAAATCACTGCTTTAGAAAAAAAACTGTAAGATTGTTCAAATTAAATTATAGTGAATTCTTATGTGAATTTAAAAAACCAATAAATTAATCAGAAAGCTATGGTTCCATTCGATGTGTTATATGAAAAAATGATCATATGGAGTTGCTCACTGTGCTGTTTTAATTAATGTCACTGATTTCAGCTTTAACTTAGTGTCCATCTGGTGTAAAGCTGCATGTCTATATATGTTCTTCTCAATTTTTTTTGTGACTAACAAATGCACGCTTGAGAAGTTATTCATTAATGTACCATTCATCTTTCTGCATCGTGTTGCCAATGCTATTTTCTTTATTTCACTGTAAACATTTAGAATGAAAATGGTGCTCTGTATTTGAGGCCTTGCTCGAGCTCTACATGCACACTCAGAGCTTACACTCTCTGTGTTTTGTGTCCTGCAACACTAGCAAAACTGTTTGAAATCTCCCTTGCTGTACCTAAATCTTCAGTCTTCTGAAGGGTCTCGCTCAGTATTCCTAATCAGACCAAATCGACCACAGGTCAGGATGTGCAGTTGTAACACTTGACCACAATGAAACGCATTTCAGCCAGCAGTGTTACAAAGTTTTTCTTCAATTATCTGAGTCCTCAAACAAGCTACGTTAGTTGTCCCTGATTTTGAAAATATCACAGTGAATTATTCCAGATTTTTCTTTCTGCTTGCCTGAAAAGATCGAAGCAGAATGTTCGCGATTGTTGACAGCTTGAGCCAGCTGTTACATCTCTAGACTATATGCCTTCAGGGCAACAGCTTCCATATAGCCTCCATTTTCAGCACCAACTCAGCTCAGAAAAATTCCCTAATAGCAATTCCAGTGTTTGAAACAATTTCAAACACTGTATTTACTAAAGCTCACTAGGATGTTGAAGACCTTCCTGTAACAAAGTTCTTTTCCCTTATTGGCTTTCCCTCTTCACACTGTTTTAAGTTCCAAATCACCGTTGACTTAGCACAAAGCATATCTCTAACGAGACATGCTTATCTCTAATTCCAGCATTCCACTGACTTCTTAATCATTTTATTTTTTGGGCAATGTAACAGCCCAAATCCATACCTATAATAGCCTGATAAGGGTAAAAAGCATTCTTTATAGAAACAAATATGATAACTGGTGTATAGAAAAATCTAACAATTACTCAAAACTTGAACTACTTTTTCTGCCTTTTTAATCCCTTTGAAATGTAAGCAATCATCATTTTTCCATGCTCTGTACCTCTTTGTAGGAACTCAATTGTAGGAACACCAGAACACATTTATCAAGATAAGAGAGAAAAAACCAGCCTGCAGACCAGTGCTAATATTAGTCTCACTTAATATTCATCCTATACATTCTGGGGTAATACAAACCATTAAAATCTTGCTTCATCTTCTGGGGTTCCATTCCCTCTTTAATGATTACAGAGAGAATATGTAGCAACAAGGCACACCGTAATTCTCTCAGCTGCACCCTAAAGTCACATAAAGTGCATGGTCTAAAGATTTAGTGCCTGCTTGCTCACATCAAGAAGTCAGAACCTACTGAGACGGATCTTCAGCTCTCTCTTACTCAAGGATTGCAGGATGACAAACATTTGCTACATAATTCTTCATTTTAGATGATAAAGCATCAAAAAGACATTTACAGCTATGTCCTGGGAGACTCTGGAAATATTTCCTTTATGAGATAATGAGTCTTTGATAAAACTGAGTTGTGCCAGGTAGACACTTATTCAGCGATTAGTCTTCTTTCATATTAAGATAATGATGACTGTAGCAGTCAGATACCTTTTTGAAGAAAACCCACTGAGCAAATTTTGAAGAGCTTATGAGCCAACTCAAAGTGAAAGCAGAACCCCTCCACACAGTGAGCTGAGGATACATACCCCAAACTGTACTAAAAGAGAATCAAAACAGCACTGTCCTCTTACTTCATATTCCAGTTATTCGTGGTGAACTTCCACAGAAATGTGAAATATCTGACACGAACAAACGGAGGAAAATAATGCTCAGTTTCCTGAGTGTCATTAATTTATGTTAAATATCCAATTTCCTAGAGAAAAAACACAATGGCCAAAATAGCTAGAGCTGTAATTTTTTGAAATGTTGTCTAATGCTACATGCAAAAATTCTCTTGTCCCATCTTACATGTTACTGGGGTCTTTTATTTGCAATGTTGATACATTTCATTTAGAACAATTTTTTTTAAACATTGTTCTTCAACATCATGTCTCTGCACCACTCCAAAATCAGCCCAGAGTCCTGTAACATTTCTTTTCTAAGTCCACAAGTTTCTCAGTGAGCACAGATCAGCACATGCTAGCGGCTCTAAAGGACAATGTGCATGGGTAATGATTTAAGTAGATGTAGATTCAATCAGATGTGCACAGACTTCAAAAGGAGCACAGTACCTACAAGTTTTAGAAATGGTGTGTTCTGAATTCAGAGTCAGAACAGATACAGGGTTAGAATTTATACTCACCACATATTTCCATACAGAAAATAAAAAATGAATTAAAAACCAGAGATAATAAAGAAGAATCAGCATCTTAATTTTCCTAGTGAGAATGGAAGCTATTACACATTTCTATACTCTTGCCTAACACACACCTTGCACACAGTGACAAACTGATGATCATTTCCAGCTCCCACCACGATGTAGCCATCCTTGGTCTTAAATGCCTGGAAGAACAAAGACAGGTGATAAGCTGTAACTAAACTATAAAATATTAGCACACCTTTGAAGTGAAACTCTGTAAATAATGCTCGAATGACTTCCTTAAACATTTCCATTCAGACCCAATCTCTTGTTCTATAAAAGTGGCTCAAAGTCACCCATTCACAAAGGTGGATGAGGCCCTTTTTGAATTTTTTCCCTAGAGCTGAGAAGTCATCTTGGTTACTAGTTTATTTGCTAAAAATGTGTCATGAGCTACCCTTAAACTTATTGTGTCTCACAGCCACAGGACTGAGGATTGCCATGATGATGTTTACTTGCCAGGAGGTATTTATTCAGCTTCACTCAGACTGATTCAGAGCAGACGTCTGCACTGAAATGTTACAGATCCTGACCAAACACACCAAAAAATAATTGCCAAATAGTAACTAAGGATTAGGAACTCCCATGGGAATGAAACGGATAGACTGCATCTTTACAGCTCTTCAGCTGGAGATAAGGATATCTCCTTAGTCAGTAATATCAAGATAGGTCTCATGGAGGAAATGGGATTTCTTGTCCAACTTTAAAGATGTAATTTTTACTTTTGACTTCATTACAGTGGCCTTAGTGGCACATTTCATGGTAAACACAACATTGAACTGGATAGAACAGAACAGCTTTCATTTCAGTCTAAACCCTCTCGCTTAGATTTCCCCTGGAAAAAGAAAATCTGTAATTGGCAACACCCTCAATTTTTTCCATTGTGTTAGGGCATCTTCTAAAACTGGATAATGCAATTCCTCTTTTCTCCACACCTCTCTCTTATACAAAGGTGTATAACTGCAGTTTCAGTCATACATAGTACCAGCCCAATTTTTGAAAACATTTAGGAAGAATTCTTTCACCATTAATTTGACTTCAACGTAAGAGGCCAGCATAGGCTGGTGCACTAATTATGGCAAGAACTTGCAATCCTTTCTTGCAGAGAGCAAGACTCATCTTCCATTCCTACAAATCTTTCTTCTCCTTATTTTTTTTTTGTCTTTTTTAATGAGCTATCATGTCCTCATTTAAAGGTGTGAATTTTCACAATAAATTTTGGTAAAATAACACACAAATGTAAGTCCTGGAATGGAAACACTTTAAAATTCTTCTCATGCCACTGTGGCTTATTCCTCTTCAAAGAGAGCAATATGCTATCTCAACTTGCAATCTTTCATATAGATACAAACATGTTCACTAAGACTCTTTTACCATCTGGTATAGTCAAAGTTTTAAAATTGCATGTGGACAATCATGTCCTCTGAAATGCAGGTAACCATGCATCAGGTTAAAATATCACCTGTTTGCTCTTTCTATGTTTCATTTCATGGTAAAGAGTATTGTCCAGTCATAAGGTTTAACAATTTATTTTTCACACATTTAATTAAGTAGTTCAGTCTAAGATAGAAAGCAAAGATAAAATTCAGCAAACAATTAGTCCCAAGCACGCAAGAAAGTACCACTGACTTGGCCCCAGTACAGTAAAAGCTTAGTAAAATACATCATATAAAGGTACTACATACTCATGCTGAGAAGAGCAGTAAGCAAAGAAAAAAGACTGGAGAAAAGAATATAAAAAAATATTTGTATGTAAACATATATACATTTCTTAGCTAAATCTGTTCATAAAAATCTCACTCTAAAAAAATAATGGCAGACCCTGGTAAAAGAATATGTAAGACTCTCCCTCCCAGTAAATGGGAGGCCTTTAGTGGGAATAATTATGAATTAAAACTGTCTGAATAAACTTACTACCTTTAGTTACAGGCAAAATCTGTTTTCTGAACACCCTGTCCAAATCATGATTTTTCTTTGCTGATGTTCAGAGTTCTAAAACCAGCCTCATGCAATTGAGAGTCATTATGAGTCAAACACTGTATGTATCAGTGTGCATCTATAACACAGAATAATTTTTATTGGTGCAACCATCTACTACTTCCTGTAAACACAAATCAGAATTCTTTTGTACATTCTTTTAAACTTCCAGTCTGGATGCCTGCTACAGCTTACAAAGTATATGTCATATGTACAGATCCTCCTCCTCAGTACTCCAAAAAGAACTTCTATTGGTGCTGTGGGCAAATCTTAGAGAGTTTATTATTTATCAGCAACTTCTGCTGAGACACAGGTCTCTGTAAGAAGGCTGCAATCACACAATAGCTGCTGCAAACCACTGTGAAGCATGCATCTGTACCCACTGGCTGCCCATGCAGCAGCGGAAGTCACTCTGAATTTAAGGGCCTGGTTATTAGTATGTGTGCTTCAGTTGCTTTGTGGAATGTGTGGGAAAACTGATTATTCTTAATTGCACTGTATGTCTAAAAAGCTAAAATAACAATCATGTCATCCTTACACAAAAAAAAAATGGTATCATAATAAATGCAGCAGTGTCTTTTTCCATGAAGCTTAACTCAAATGTCTTCAGCTGCTATTTTAAGCTTCCCATTACAAAACAGCTGATTATTTGCCAGTCATTGCTGCTGATAAAGCAGAAACTTCCAAATGTTACTAACATAATGTTGATGCCAACATTTAAGGGTGACAATGGTTTTATTCATCACCCATGAATGTACACACACTACAGGTTACCACAGGTTACCATCTGGTCACAGAAAGCTTCACAATCTTATTATATAAAGGAGAGTAAGGGCAAAGTGCAGACAGATTTTAATGAGATTTTGTTTTGATAAACTGCTGTCCATCACATCGAATCATTTCACATTAGTGCAATAAAAGGCACTACACACACAAGGCAAAAGTCCTTTTCCCCTTCCCTTTTCTTCTGAAGAATGAGGCCTTCTGGTAAGACTCTTCAGAGTACAATCATGAGTTAACCTGCTACTCCCATGAAGTATCTTGAGCAATAGCACATCAATTGGTGAAGACAAGAAACAAATACTAAGCAAAAAATTATTAGAAATCTTATTCATGGAAAAGGCAGAGAAAGATTGGGAGTATTCAAAGGTGTAGCTTTTTCAGTGTAGTGCAAAAACTTGAGGGTTTCCAAGAAAATAGCCTGTAAATTCCCATTGAATGATATCTAGTACATGACATAACACATGCATGTTCCAAGGCAGATCTCAAGGTCCAGTGTATATGCATCAACACCTCACATAGTCAAATGGATGTTCCAGGACCTTATTAAGACTCAGCTCTTTTCCAACTTTGATCCTAGGACACAGTATATGCTTGAGATACTTCATGTATTAAAATACTTTAATTTCCCTAAACATGTGGCATATAAAATCTATCCACCTTCAGGAATGTTTTATGTGGTCTACAAGTATTCTCCAAATCCAAATATGTTACATAGACTACACAATAAAGATGCAGGCCAAACTTAACCTAAGTTATCAGCAGAGCAAGCAAAGATTTGCTGAGATAATGAGGCCAAGAGAGCCTTTCTTTCCACTGCTCCAAGTCAATAGCCTTTCAAAATTTGCCAGCTTTGAAGGCATTAATGAAAGACCATTAATCTTTGTATTTATTTCCTGCTTTATGAATTTTAAGTCTATATGTCCTATGGCAATCATCAATCATACACAAACATCTTTGCATGTGTTTCGATTTGCATGTTGATTCCACAAAAAAAAAAACAACCAAAAAACAAAACAAACAAAAAAAAAACCAAAACAAAACAAAACAAAAAACCAAACCAAACAAACAAAAAAACCACTTCAAAATATAAGGGACCAGTCAAAAAATATGGCAATTCCAATAAATTTATCAGAAGTCCAAGTCAGTTTTTAAGTCCAAAACACGGTAATCAAAACAACTAGAACATTTGCAGTTGTGTATAGCAATGGTCCCCTTCATCAGGTATTTATAGACATTCATAAGATCTCCTTGAGCCTCTTCTCTGACCTTTTAGGCTACACAGTCCTAGATCTCTCCTCATACGAAAGATGCTTCAAGCCCTTAATTATTTTCTTGGCCCTTCACTGGACCTGATTCAGTATGATCATGTCCTTGTCCCAAAAACCCCAGAATTAGACCCTGTTGCGGGCCCACAACTGGATTGAGTGGTTATTCAGCCTCAGTGGTGCTGAGCAGACAGAAGGATCAGCTCTTTTGACATGTTGACAATCTTCCTACTCATGCAGATGAGAATGATCTCTTTGTCACAGGGACACATTGCTGGCTCATGTTCCATTTTTTGTTCACCAAGATCTCCAGGTCTTTTTGTGCAAAGCTGCTTTCCAGCAGGTCAGTCTCAGTCTGTACTGATGCATGGGTTATTTCCTATCATGTGCAGGACATCACGTTTCCCTTTGTTGAATTCCATTAGGTTCTTGATGGCCTGACTCTCCAGCCTGTCACAGCCCCTCTGAATGGCAGCACAATATATCTTGGTAGATCATGTATCAACGACTCTTCTCCATTTTGCACATTCCACAGATTTTGGAGGCCAAACAATACTTGGAGAGACCAACAGAACAAAGTATTGGGTTTTTCAAATTGTAGAATTATTCCATATTTAGGAGAGGTTAAAAGGAGATGTTAATTATCTGAAAAAGTGCTTATATTCATTACCATTTACCATATTGGCCTGTTTACTGATAATGGCTGTCAATGGTTGAAATATTTGAAAGTTTTCAGACCTCCCCTTGGCAGAACATTTGTACTACATCAGATATGGTAAAAATTACACATAACTCATATTTATGAGTTTTCTTATCACATATTCCAGTGTGAATAACAATTAGGATCTGTAGAGATACTTAAAATCCCTTTTTATTGAGAATACCTGATGTTAGATAACCTTGGATTTGAAGTATCTTTCAAGACAGTGCTGCATTTTGAATCATAAATTTGAATAGTAGCATCCCTAAATGCATCCAACTATGAATCATGAGGGGAACAGTTGAAGGTTATGGGATAGTCAGTATGTATTGGCAACTTCTGGAAAAGGACTTAAAGGGACTTAAATTTTTGCATGCATTCCAACTGCTCTGGGTCTTATAGAGCAAGAGGCTTCAACTGGCATCATCAAACAGCTTGCTTAAGATTTTGGGATGATGGCATCCTTGAATAAAGGCTAGATACAGTATTTCTGTAAGTTAAGTGTTTGTCAGCACAACAGGCAGCTCTCTCTGATGGCATTACAGCAGAACACTCCTCTGAGATCCCTCCCAAGGCTGACATAGAGCAAGCAGCTTCATGTGGAGCCTGAATGAAACTTTGGGACCAGCTGGGATCAATGCAGAACAAACACACTTTCTTGTAAAGTCTTAAACATAACACCGGGAAAAGCCAAGCCAGTATTTTCAAACAAAGCTTTGAAACATATCATTAATATTTTCTTAAGAGATTGCTTTTTAAGTGTCACTCCTTCCTCTCCCCTCCATTTTCTCATTTACAGAACCATTGAGACACTAGGCGACCATACATAGGTCTTTGTTTACAAGCTTGAAGTTCTTCCCTGGCATTCATGGGTGTGGTCAAACAGAAGAGCTGGTCACTTGCAGGCTTGGAACCACAGTTTTATTACATAATTGGTTGTCAATTAGACTTTGAAGTTTTCCAGTGCAATATTCAATTCAATGTAAAGGTCATTTAAGGACAAGCATTATTTAGTCTTAATGCAGATTAAAGGTTACAATTAAGAAGGTGATGTATTCAGGGTTTGACTGATCTGTACAGGCTCCCTTGTCCTTCCAACCAAATGTATCTATGGTATATGTTGATTTTTCTCTCTCCAAACCAACTACAGTGTAGGAGATTCTCAGTTTTGCTTCAGATCCAGAATCATTACATTCCTTACAGATGGAATAAACTTTGCACATAATTTCTCTATCTTTACATATTAGTTTGAATAAAACATCAGCTGTACCACAGAACCATGGAGGAGTCACATTCTTTTTTCTTTCAAGGGAACGGCACAATCCTTTCATAACAACTTAATATTTAATTACTGTAACAAATGGGAACAAGACCAAGAAGTGTGGTCAGTGGTAGTTCTGAGCAATACATATAAACCATAAAGACCACACACTTTGAAACTATTTGCCTACTTTGCACTCTCTTCCAGTGAAAGCAAACAGTAAAAATAAAAAAATGTAAATTTCATGGACTGGATTAATGAATGCTGAATGTTCTCACCGAGCAAACTGAAGAAGGACATTCCACACAAAGATTTCACTTTTCCTCTCTGATCTTTTCAACCTACACTACTTATGTCTCATTTCCCTACCATGTTGCAGGACATGCTGCCTTGCAACTTTACAGCTGTCAGTCTACCAGACAGATTAGCATTAACAATATCTGAAAAAATTCTCTTGCCAAAAAAAAAAGAAGTTTGACTGGATGCCATGAGCTCCTAGGAAAGGTGTTTATGGCAAGAGTGGGAATGATTACTTTGGTCCCTGAGATGAGGCAGAACACCAGCACTGATGTAAGGAAGGCACACCACAGACTACCAGCCAGGCATACGATTCACTTCTGCAGAACCTACTACTCATTAGACAATTTTCCTGATCAGCTTTCAAGTTCCATATATGCATGAATCCAGAAAAAAGCAATGTTGTCTAACTGATCCACAAGAAAAGATTATTAACCACTAAAAGTGCTCTGATTGCACCTTCCTGAAAGGGACAACAAAGTTTACACGAAATCACAGCATCAAACATATCTGCATTTGGCAATATAGTGTATTACTCTCAACACTCCTTCAGGAAACAGAAGAGCTTAGAACTGCTTTCCAGACCATGTCATTTTTTTATCCAGTTTTTGCCTAATATGAGAACTATAAACTGCTGGAAACAGACTGAATCCAAGGCTTCTCCAATCCCAGCTCACTGTCCTAAGAAACAGGCTGGAGACAGGATCTCTCTTCCCCCTCACTTACTCTTCATCTGGCCATATGATATTTGCACTGTTCATTTCCCAACTGACTAGATGCAACACATAGGTCAGTAATCTAAAAGTACCACTTGGACAAACTATTAATCAAATAGACTTTTACAGCTGTTACCTCATATTCAATAGTAATAGAATGTTAACGGTGCATTTCATACCCTCATACTTTCAGACTTTTCTCCAGAATATCTCAAAGAACATATGCTACCAAGGAAATGAAACCATTTACTTAATTTTCTAATGCAATATACATTTAGCCTCATCACCCAAAAAGACATTTAAAAACTCCTGTAAGAACAGTGAACAGCTTTAAATTGGGAAACTTGTCACTTTCCCAAATTTCTAAAATTTTAAATTCTGAAACTATACCTCAATTAAAAATAAATTATCTGGTACTATAAACTGGCATTTAAACTGTTTCTTGCTGTTGAAAAATATCAGGCACAGAATCACATTCTCCATTGCCACATTAGTTTTCCATTAGTTTTTCAACAATGAAATTACACACACACAGACGCACACACAAAATAAATAAACTTTAATCACAGTATCACACTGGAGCCAGTGTAATTAACGTTGTGTCAGCATTTCCATTTAAGCCACTATTTTCAAGAGGTTTATAGCACAGCCATAAAAATTCAGTTAGGTTGAAATTAAGCAAACAAGGTCTTATACAGCAAGCAACATTTAAGTATATATACAGACAGCAGCCAGTTACTACTTATATGGGAATTAAAATAGATGCTTACTGATTTTAAAGGGCACTGCAGAGCCAGTTTTTAAACAATATTTTTCTCAACATTTATAATGTCTCAAAAGCCTGAACCCAAGCTATGTTTCCTTATTCTTTTTTCTTTCTCACACAATAGTTCACACAATTTCTTCCAATTTTGGGATTGTAAGCATTGTATTTTTGTTTCACTTTAGAAGTAAAAGAATGCAATGAAAACATTTCTTTTGAAAAACAACATACATGACCACAGTTTGATCCTGATACAGGCCTCCAGGCATAAGTGATGCAGAAATGACAAATATTTCTTACATCTTCCAATAATCATAAGCTATCATAAGTCTGGAAGATCTGGGTACTCAAATATGAAGCTTTAAAAATGCTATTTTGAATGTAATTCTAAATGAGGTCTTATTTCTGTTTTTAGTAGAACTCATCAGAGTGGGATTTGTGTCACTATTTCTGTCCCTTTTCCCTCTCTACTCTTTGAAATTAAGTGTTGTAGTGGTACAGTTTCCAAAGGTGAGTTTTATAATACTAACCACCCATTTGACTCATACTGAGTCAGGGACCATACTGAGTCCTGCAATCTGTCTGGGATTTCAAGCTGCAGATGACCCAGTGCAGGTAAACTAGAACTCAGACTGGGCTGGCAGTGCTATGAGCTTAAAGGTTTCAATAATTTAGTGTACTGCTACAAAGAAGACTCTTCAAAAGACTGAGTGAAATAATTTGTTTCTCAACAACCAGTCAACAGAGAGGAGCAAGGAATCAAATTAGCAATGATGCTGGTGAAAATCAGAAAAAACACCAATGGTGACACAATTACAGGGGTGTAAAATTGGCCAGGTTTCACAATTTAGCACTTCCATAACTTAAAATAAAAGCAGCCCTGTTTGTAAACTGCCATTTTGCTGCAGAGAGCAAAACTCCATTCTACTACTGTGCTTTTGCCCTATTTTATTCATCTTTCTCAATAAATATATCTGTCAAATATTATGTGATTCTATCTACTCCTGAGTAAACAAAGTACAGTGAACTAAGGATGGATTTCAAATATTTCAACCTTAAGTCTCCAGTATCCTTGATTTGTGGTTTCAAGTCAGACTCATTAAGTTTTATTGCATGCAGTCTGTTTTAGTTTAAAACACTAATTTATCTCTAATCAACGATTTAAATATTGACCTACCCAGACATCTAGGATGCACATTATTTAAAGTTATGAATGTATGCAAAAAATTCATTGCCAGGCCATAAGAATAGTGCTGGTGAGATCTATTAAAAAAAAAATAGAAAAATAACATTTGATGAGTGGAATGCTTAATTTTGTCTAAAAAATGTCAGAACCACACTTCCTCTTAATTTTCCTGTAAAGTTCTATTAGGTTTCCTTAAAACTATAAAATTTAGACTTCTGTTTTCTCCAGTATTTTTGTAATCATGTCCTTTAGTCTGAAAAATATTGAAATTTGATATCATATTACTGGAATTAAAATTCTATCTTCCCAAAATTTAGCATTATTTAAATTTTGAAATTTTGAAAATCACTACAATTAGAAACCAGAATATTATGCCTTTTTTCAACTTACTATTTTCCCGGCCAATATTTAACCAATTTTCATTCTGTTACCTAATTTGTCAAATTATCTGCTGACAAAGAGCTGCAGAAATCTGTGTAGTGGCAACTACTATACTATTTTTTATCACAGACCTTCAGGTCTACAGCTTGAAAAGGACTTTTCCAAAACAAACATAATTATCCTTTACAAAAGCACATGTTCTGGAGAATCAACACACTGTAAGTGTGCTTCTATTATCACACCCTAAAATCTACATCCACCTTTATACAAAATCTCCTTGCAGCCCCTGTAGCCCCAAAATCTGATGGACATAGGTATGCCAGTAAAACTGTGTGAAAAGACAATAGGAGGAGACAAAAGGAGAAGTCAAAAATTCCAATTTTTAAAATTGATCCCATATTTTTCCCCTTCAGATTTGAAAGGAAAAAACCTTTAGGTTTTCACTCACAAGTACTTATGTTTTTCTTTAACAAACTCTTTATTCTTATGAATTGTTACATTTATTTTGAAGTTTCATCTTGCCTTATGCTGCCAAAATATTTTTTGTTGTTGTTGGTCTGGATGGCTGAGGGGCAGCCTGTTTCTCATATGTGACAGTATGAACACCCAAAGGAAAATCCTGATTTAATAATGAGAGATTCATAGGAGTCTGAGCTTACTTAGGGCAGGATTCTGACTCTGAAGACCACCCAGTACCAGAGAGTTTCAATTTCTTGGCATGACCAGCAAATTTACTTTTACTGTCAATCTAAAACCTGACTTTTCATTTTCCTGAAGAAAAGCCCAATTGTAAACCAAAGTGGTGAATTCAAAGGTTAAGGACTATATATATCTCTGCCAAAACACTGTTACATCAAGAAAAGCACAAAACTACTGCATTTTTTACCATAGATAATTGCCACAAACTGTTCAAGTTATGAAAGTGATACATTTTATACAGCCAATTTTGCACCCCTGTTACTTACTATGTCCACATTGATGTTTCTGGTGCTTTTCATCAGCATCAGTCCTAATTTGATTCCTTGCTCTTCTCTGTTGACTGGCTGTCAGGAAACTCAAAATTCTAATTCCATTTAGGTTTTTGAAGGGCCTTCTTTATAGCAGGAGTGAACACACTGCATCACTGCACCTCAATCAACTGACAAGTGAGCATCAACACACACTGCTTCTGCTGCAGTCTCTAGCAAAAAACACCATTGTTTCACACATTTTCATAAAAGATATTTTAGAGAAAGTAACCCAAAGCAAACATACATAGCATAAAGTTAAATTAGTTTAATTAATTCATCACATGTAGCCAAATAAGTTTAACACTATCTGGCTACTGCAATCCAAACACCACAGCACAGTCACGTTAAAGTCTACGTGCAAACAGCAAAGATCTCCTGTAAGAGAGAACATCTCTTAAAGAGCGAATGAGTCTTGCCACAGAAATGTTCCTAGCTGCCAAGGGCCCCAGTCTGGTGACAGTGAAGGGATGGTGCCAGCAAGTCTGGAGGAGCAGCCTGGCACCTGACCTTCCTCATGCTTTCTCCTCCCTCTGTTGCATGGGCGAAGTCAAAGGGCTGGTCTCCTAATGATCCAGATGGCCTTCTGGTGACACTGGGCTTGGCATCAAATGGGCAGCAGCAAGCCCAGCACACAGACCTGCCATTGTACTGGGAAGGACTAAAATGGGCTGCTGGCAGAAGCTTGGCCTGCTCTTACACCCCTGATGACAGCCTGAAATGCTGCCCGCCCACTGTTGCCTGGAGTTGGCTATGAAATGACCTTTCACAGAAAAAGGGTTCTTGTCCCTAGATTATATGGAGCTGATATCTGATTGCCTCACCTGGGGAGGGGGAAGAAGGAGCAAATAAGGAGAAGAGGTGCACAGATTAATAAAGGCACTCACTCTTCCTCCCCACAGCGGGCTGATGAAAGCCTATGGATGTTTTAGACCCTCCTTTTAACAGTATTAAAAAAGAATACATAGAGTAACAAAATATACTAATTAGTACAGAGACAGTTTCAGTAGTAGTGGGATTCTGGTATATTTAATTTTCTTCCAATATACATTTCCTTTCACAGTTACAAAGCTTGGGCATCTTATTAGACATTGACAAAGCTGTGCTTACGAGTGGGAAGGATGGCTGCTAGAGAAAATTATGCAGGGAGGCATACCAATTTTCACATCAAGTTATGTACTGAAGCATAAGATTTTGGACACAAAGAATGTATTTCTCCAGCTACTTGATCTGTCTTTTTCTTTTCAAAATCTGCAAAAGTTAAAATACACCGAGTAAGCAAACAAAGCAACCTTAAGCTGCCATAAAGAATGCAAAATCAACTAAAATGAGTGAGGCATATGGTTGTGCACTGGACTTCAGCTTCCAGATGACAATGAAGATCCTATTGTATTCCTTTCATATACAAAGAAAAATCTGGGTTTCCAATGTATAAAACATGAAGGCAGCCTTCCCTCAAAGAAGTTTAAAACCCACTAAAAATCTTTTTGGACTAAAAACCTGAAGAATCAGAATAAACAGGAAGTCTGTGGCGGCATATGATTGCCTACCCTGGGAGTTCAGGCATTTCAAGGTTTAGGCTTGAAAATTTCTGTTCATTTATAAGAAACTCTGCAGGAGTATCAAGACCAACTCAGAATAAGGATAACTTCCACTTCTAGTGGAAGGTGTTCCTGCCCATGGCAGGGAGGTTGGAACTTAAAGATCTTTAAGGTTCCTTCCAACTCAAGCCATTCTATGATTCTATGATAACTGACCTCACATCTGTCCTGGTTTTCACCAGATTGCAGAATGTGAACTGAATGTGAACCCTAAGAATCTTCCTGAGCTTCCTGAGTTGCTACAAGTACTTGTAAAATGGGATCCAGAACAAATACACTGCTGATAGCACCCAGGCTGGGATCTAGGGTTATTTCAATAATACCTATGCACAGGAGCACACCTCCCTCTGAACAGCAGTGCTCATCTCCCACTTGGATGTTTTGAAAACCTCCTGCTGCCAGCCTGCTGTTGACATCAAGAATCATGAAATTAGACATAAATGAGAAGGGAATGAAGATTTCCACAGATCATTATTACATTTACACTGTTCAAATGCCACCTATAACAAGTGGTTTGCAGCTTCAGAGACAGCTTCAGAGGGCACTGTTAGGTTTTCCCTTTCTCTTCTCATGTCAGCAGAATGTAAACTTACATATCACAAAGAAGTTATGTCACAAATGTGTGTTAAAACAAGGATCACATGGAAAGCACAGGCATGTCAGGAGAAGGAAAGCAAAAGCATTATTATAATGTATTTGGGATCATATTTGCCCCCAGCCAGACTACAAAAGAAGTACTGAACAGTTAAAGCGAGAGGACTGGAACATTCTTCTGGACAACATTCCAACCAAAACAGCTCTTCACATAAGAAAGGGAAGGAAGGACCTGGGAATTCTGTGATGGGAATTCTGCAAACCCCAACAAGTTGTCAGTCATTCTACTAACTGCTCTGGAGATTGTGCTTTCCACACAATTGTCCACAGCTGGATGTCCAAGACAGAGGTTTGGCAAGGAAGGATTTTGTGAATACAGACCAGCATCAATTTGAATAATGACAGACACAGGAGTTCCTAAACTTTGTTACGTACACAGAAATAAGCAAACATCTGATTCAAAAATTATGAACTTATTCTAAAACTGACAGCTAATTTAAGAGTTAGGTCTGGATATTGACCTTTTGGGGGAGAAGTTGACTACAAGTGCCTTTGTTGTCTAGAGTAGCATAGGGTTGTCGAGAACCCAACAGAAGCACAAGAAAAAGTGCCATAATTTCAGAGATGAATGTGGCTCAAAACACAAACCTGGATAAAAAAGTTATGATAATGTTTAGGAGATCAGTTTGTTTTCCTGGCCCAGCTGGCATTCAGATGGAAATAAAATACAAGCTCTAGAACTGCTTATTTCTTAGTATGGACAGGGTCATAAACAGCCTCTAGCCAGATTACGGGCACAAACCTACTCCTAATGAAATCCATCCCTGCTCCCCCTCAGATATGTCAGAAAGCTAGTATGGTTTTAAAGTGAGCTGACATTTAGGAACTTTACTGTCAATTAAATTGGCTGACCATGCCATTTTGCCTCAGTTGGCCAAGTCATACCACAGCATGTAACTATATACTGCTAAGAACACAAAAAAATTTCTGCTGACAGGTGTTCTCACATTTTGCTTTTTTTTTTCTTTTGAGGCAGAGTGGCTGAGAATTGCTAGTTTATTAAACAACTAAACTTAGTGACTCCATATGTGAGGCAGAAATAAAATAAGTTGGTAGTAAATTTAAAATAATAGAAAATATGGGATCTCCAGTTTATCTCTCCATCACACATTCTTTCCCCATACCCCCATTCAGAGGCCTTTTATCTGGATAACCTCAACTTGACTAATAGGCAAGTATTATCCTTTCTAGATGAAGGTTGGGCAAAATTGTGGCTTCAACAGAACTCTCACACTTCCTCTTAAAAACAGATGTAATTTCAGAGAAATCAACATTCTTCCCCCCTCTGGCTTTGAAGAAGTCACTGAAATATATAATTACACATTGTGGGCATCAGCAAATAACTAGCCAAAACCAAGTAACAGTAAAGAAGCAGTAAAGCATCACAGCAAATATAGGTATTGAAGGTATTCCCTTCATCTTTATGTCCTTCTTATGCACAGGCACACAAAACTCTTTACAAAGGTCTAAGAGCATGTCCTCCATGCTGGAGAAAAAGCCATGCCAGATCTGCAAGAAGATGCATAAGGATTCGGCAGCTACTCATCATATGGGGAATCAACTGTCTCCATATCTACACAAGAGACCTGGAAAAACCTGCTGCTGCCTTCTAAAGGCAATGAGCTACTCTTGAAATGATTTTCACTACATGTCATGCCCTGAATTATCTGCTCTTCCTAAAATGAGTGTTGCATTCATGTTAACAGATGGAAAACATCATCATCTAAACTTGTACCCATGCCTTGCTACTGGCTTTTACAAAATTCATGAACATGGTTTAATTAGTTAAGTTAAAAACATTTTTGTATAGTGGCCTGTAGATGAAAAGTTTTCCCACATTACACTACAGAAAAACTCATGCAATGACATCTCTTAGGGCACCTCTTACCTGTAAAGCTTTATGCACTAGTGCTAATGTAGACACAGCACTCTGGACTGACATGCATGTGGATTTACAATTAGGTGCTTCATGGTAAAAGCATCTTACAGTAACCATGCCAAAAAAATACAAAACCAAACCACCACCATCTGCCCCCCCACCAAAAAAAAAATCAACACAGAGAGCTGCTGAGAAAGAGATTCCACAACATACAGGTCTGCCACAATAGAGAAAATAATATTCTAAAATAATACTCTATTATAAGTGAAAGAGATTTCATCAGAAAATCAGAAGGAAACTCCAGGCCCTGGAACTCAGAAAGATTCTCATAGGCAGAGCATCATACATATATGTCAGAGACTATTTGAAGAATCCAAGGATGGGCATTGAGATGGAAAAGGGGGAAGTTTTCCTTCAATAAGAGACAATCCCAATCAATGTATCATTAAAGAGATTACAGAACTACAAGAGAGAAGAGATTACTAAATCCCAGACATGAAAATCCAACATTCAGCAATTCTCTGAGGCAACATTTTGATGGTTGAACTGCACTGTGGGTCTACCATGGTGCTATCATTCCACACAGCTATTATCCATGTTGATCAGTGTATAATTCATAGTCACCAAGCAGTTTTCTTTGCCCCTGTGTCTCCATACTTTTCTTTTTCATGTGTACATCTTTTTAGTGATATCCACAGTTATACTGATGAACAAAAGATTTATCACAAAACAATTCATGTCTCTCATCTCATGGGCTGTAACTTTTCAGACTGTGGGTCAGGGCCCTTTCCATTTCAGTGAAACACCCAAGAGACAAGTTTATCTGCAATGAGAATTTCCCATAACTTTAGTAATTTCTACTCAAGAGAAGATGTAAACTACCATTCAAAACTAAATAGAGCTCCAGCTCTAGCAAGGAAGCTACAGTATTTTAGGATTTGTCTCTTCAACTCCCAGTTTTACTCCAGTGAATCCTTCCAAACCTGAAACAAGTCAGAAAGGGTGCAATTCATTTAAATACAGTTGTGGCTTCTTGGCACAGTGACAGAATTAAATGACTCTGAGAAAACCACAGGGATTACTCTCTCAAGTCAGCCTCACCTTGTCAGACACTAGCTTTTATTCTTTAACTGTTTGGCAGGTCACTTCTGGCTTTTGAAGTGCTGAAGGCCTTTCCCTGTCTTGACAGGAAATCGCTAATCCTTCCTTTTGGAATCCTTGAAGCAATGTCCTTGGCTAAAATGTCAATATAAGATTCTATGTCATTGCCTATTCTCCTCTCCATTTTGCATCCACAGTCTGGCATCCTTTAAAGCAGTTTCTGCTACCCTCATTACAATTTCCAAGAACTAGGGGGAGTAGAACTTTTAAAGTAGAACTAAAGTAGAAGTTCTATTAATTGCAGATGCTTTAAAAACTCTGTACTACTTTCATTATTCTGTGCTAACAGTACTATTAACTACTTCCTTCATCAGTTAAGTGTTTGGTTTGGGTTTTTTTGACTGAGCTTCTGCAGGATTATAGACATTATAACTTGCCACAAAAGTTTCAAAATTCCTGAAATCCAAGAGTGACACTGGCTTTTCTTCACAATTTCCCATTTCCATTTTAGCAAAATGTTATGTAGCAGAGTTTTAAGGATAACTTTTGAAAAAAACTCAAACTATTTATTAGGATTTGTTTTATTTCAATTGGCAAGAAAACATAAAGAAAACAATTACAACTGATTCAAGAAGTCTATTCACCGAGCAAAGCCAAGCATTAAAATAAAATTATTGTTCTGGTTTCAGCTGCTAAGAGCAATATAACTCATCATTCAGGATCAAACCACCAATGTCTACTTATAACAGGGTACAGTTATGTAAAATTAAGGCTGGCACTACTTTGTGCTCAGATACTTGAGGTCTGGATCCTTAACTATGAATTTCCTCCCTTTTATGATCTTAAGCCAGAGAAAATTGTCTGTGTTTTAATCTTGCCTTTTGTAATTTTCTTGCTCTTTTCTTTCAAGCGTTTACATAGAATGCTACAACCCTGAGTGATGCCACAAAGTAACACATCATCCAAATCTAGCTGTTTACCACAGATGCTATGATATCATTCAAGGTTGAACAAATCTTTTTTTTTTTACCATGGAATGGTAATGGATTCTTAACAAAGAAGTGGGTTTTTTTTAATTGTCATTCATCCATGTCTGCATCAGACAGCATGCTTATGATTAAAGGTTGTAATATTGTGATTCATCAAATTTATTCTAAATTATTTTCAAATGGAAAAAGTAAAAGATATCTGGAAAGAACCTTCAGCAGCATAACCAAGTTCCTTTGTTCTTCTTATATTATAAAGACTACATGACTGGAATTCTGCACTAGATTCTCTTCAGTCATTGCAAACTGGTTTGACTTTACTATGGTCAACAAACAATAACAAGACATCATTTCATTAAAAAAAAACAATTTGTACAAGCTAATTGTCTCCTTAATCTAATTTTTTTATTATTATTACAACACTGGCCGTGCTATTACAACACTGGCCATGCAAAATATAGTGCATAAAAAAGAAAATTATGAAGATGACAAAGAAAGTTAAACTCATCTGTTACTAGTAGAAAAGGCTGTAATAAAAAAATTGTTTAGAATTCACATTTTCCAGAGGAACTTGAACAAAACTACTGGCCTTTATTAAGCAACATAGAAGGGAGACTTCTCTTGTTGATTGGGCAGGAAAACCAACACTACTCCCTTCTTCAAGTATACCTCCTTTCATCTTAGACAGTCAAAGTGATAGGCTTCTAAAAACAGAACATTATGTTATAAATGTCAACATACTGTCCAAAATCATAAATATTTACCTTATGTTTCACCTTCCTATTGTATCAGATCCTCATTCTACACTAAATATTAGTACATTACATAGGGATTTAATCTTCCTCAATTTTGTCAATGCCATTCAATCTTACAGATTCAAAACTATGATGCTGGGACTATTCAAAGCATGCTCTCCCTCTATTTTATTTTCCAGCTAAAACTTTACTAACAGCTAAAAAAGCACCCACTGCAAAAAAAAACCCCAGATTAAAATAGTTTTCAATCAGTTCTGAAACCATAGTATAAACAGAATAGTACCTTAACCTTCAAAATTTCATTTAAGACTATACATTCTATAATATAACTAAGAATAGCACAACCAGTCTCTTTGCTTAGATTGTCATTCCTTTGTTTTGCAGACAGCTAAGTCTCTGGACTGTGTTGTTTTCACTCCTACAACAATTTTAAACAGAAGTCAGAGATGTCCATTTCTTAAACTTGTTTCTATGGCATGCACAGAGAAATACAAAAGTATTGTTACCCAAGGAATACAAAACCTGTCATATTTTAGAGGTGCCCATAGTGTTAGTCTTCACAAAAATGAGGTGAGCTGAAGCGTGTGTTTTCTGTTCTCCCCTTTAACAAGGAGAAAGCTCCACTGCACTCTGCATGTTTAAGAGTAAGACTGGATTGGCATTCAGATCTGACACAATCTATAAATACATGTTCCATTTTCAGTGTGACTCTCAAATTCAAATTCATTGTCACTATGGAGGACTACCTCATTTCTTGTTTTTACCATGCTTGGCGTTTGCTTGGCTCCATTCATGTTGTCTGACTATGTGTAGGGACCAAACAGATGCCATAATCTTGCATAATCCTACTATTGGAATAATCAGACATAAAGTTTTTAAAAATATTAATAAATAAAATTATGACTAAAGAAGATAGCTAAACTTTAAATAATTTGAACGAAAAAAAAAAACAAAATTAGGACCTGGAAGATTTTTTGCTTTTTAGATTTTTTCCACCTTCCACTAATTTTTATTTATTGCTCTGAATATACTATTCTTGATAATAAATATTTAAAATAAAAGACTAAACATCCAACAGAAGAAACATTAAGGAAAGAATAGATTATTGCTGCACAGATCATATATGCTGTCTTTAAATATATAATAGTGCTGGAGGAATAGGCTATGGTATAAAATAATCCACATCAGTAAGTCCTACTCTATCCTTGCTTTCCAGTACACAGAAAAACATAGTAACACAGATTTGCTTTTCTTAATGCATAATAGCATTACTGTGCAATGTGAAATGCAATCTTTCTATTTCTTTAACTATGTAGGAAGCTAAATCTAGTGTTAAAATATAGTGTGCTTTCTCTCTACAGAAGTATAACTTAAGGCCTTCAGAAAGATAAGACAGACTAGTTGACCAGCTCAGGAGATACTATATTTCTAGGATGGAGGATATCACTAGTCATAGAGTTTCATGTAATCTCACTATTTAGGAACCTTCCTGGAAAAACAAACAAACAAACAAATTTGTAATCACCCTTTTAAGCTACATTAAACAAAAAATGTCTAAACAAATGGCTGATGAACAGCTATGCAAAAGAATTCTAATCTAACACAGCTTCTCTCATCTCCTTCAGGATAAACATTCTACAACCTTTTTTTTTAAACAAGCACAACCAACAGATTATGTGGCAATCCAAACTGGCAGAAAATCTAGAATTATTTCTTTTTATTAAGACAAATGGATCTACAAGATGACAAGAAAAATCTAGAGGAAACCTCATTTCAAAATTCTTTTAAAATCTGTTTCTGCTAATGCTTTTAGATTTTGTACAAAAATATACATCTTAGTTAAAAGGAGATTTCCATAATTATTTAAAGAAATTAGCCATATACCTAGAATGGTATTAATTAATTGAAGTTCTCATTAGACTTCATGTTTCTTTCTTGAAAATATTATCTTGTTCTTGTTTAAACTTTGAATCTCTGCTCCTTTCGGGTAGGTACTGTTATCCATATACAGAAGGAGCCTCTGGCACTGCCACGTTATAAACCAGAAATACCACTGAAAACAGACCTGACCATTCTCTTGTTTTCCTTTGTCTTTCCTTGTTTTATCTTTCCTCAGAAACCAAAGAAGCTATCTATATCCTAACACTTCATTTCTATCAACAGCTTAAGAAACAAGTCCAAGACACTCCAGGCAGTGGAGCTATGGTAGATCTATGCAAGAAATTTTTCTGATGGAGTTAGAGTCTACAGTGTAAGAAAACTTATTTTGTTGGTATATCTTATTTGAGTTCCTGAGATAGCTATATGCCAGAAAAACAACTCCACTTTCCTGTTTCCAGTGCAGCTTCTGCCAGTGTGGTTGTGCCAGTTGCACTGTGATTTTCCCACACATCTAACCAATAGGACTCTGACATTGATGCTTTAAAGTACAGCCAAGTTTAGCTTGTGGAGCAATTGCAAAGATCATCTTTTTCCACATGATATGATTTTGTGTGAAATTTACTAAAAATCTGTCAACCCAAATGTCCTGTTTGTCAACTGGAGGAAAACACCACAAAAGATACACAGAACAATAGTCAAAGGAAAATGTTGCTGCATTTTCATCATATAAAGGAGGATTAGAAGGCGAGCATTATTTTTTTTTAAATTACCAGTGTCTTGCTTGTATTAATTACAAGAAACATTTGAGTCAACTGTTCCTGGCTTAGATTAATTTCATGTTTCAAATTATCCTGAATTTACAACACATTTGTGTATGTGTGTTTCATATTGGGACAGTTTTAATCTTAGTTAAATTAAAAGCTACAGTCTGCTACATTTGATTGCTTTCTGTTCCACTTTGTGCTCATATAATAACCATCCTTCAGAATTCAAAAGGCTTATCAATTTTATCTACAGTCAAAAATTTTAAAAAATAGGGGATATGACTCAGAGCTGGATTTTCTGATCATCTTTATTCATGACAGAAGTCCCAGCCACCTTTGAGGCCACTGAATTTTACATGTACACCAACCGTGATGGACAAGTATTCTGAATGTTTTTTTTCTCTTAGGAAAAGGATACGGAGGATATGGAGGTTATGGAGGATATGGAGGATACAGAAAAAGTGTCAGTTGCTTGACACAGAATAAAACAGTTTTAAGCAGCTACAGTCTGCAATGAACATGACACGAGGACATAGTCTCAACCTGTGCCGTGGGACATGAGGAGGAATTTCTTCATAGAAGGAGTGATTGGGCACTGGAATGGGCTCCTCAGGGAGGTGGGGGAGTCACCAAAAACACTGAACGTGGCACTTAGTGTGATGGTTTAGTTGATAAGGTGGTGTTTGGCCAAAGCTTGGACTCAATCTCAGAGGTCTTTTCCGACCTAATTGATTCTGTGATTCTGAATAGAGAAAGTCACAGACGAGCAAAAGTGAGTAGCAAAATTTACCTATGTGCTTGGGTCTTTCCTCTGTATAATGCCATTGGCTTCACAGACGTACTGCTTCCATGGTTCCCAGTAACATTGTTACAAAATAGTCTCATGACTGTATTTCAAGGGAAAGGCAGGTCTTCTTTTAGGCTAGCTCTTGTATCACTGGAGAAAATCCAGTAGTAAATTGAATCAAATTAAACCTGTCAGGCTAAAATATTACAGTTCCTAAATAAACAAAAACCTAGACATAAAAATTGGTGTTTGAAACACCCTTTACACATACTTTTTTCATTATTTGCTCTGAAAAACAAGTTGATTCATTCACTAAGGGTCAGATGCCCAGTAACTCAAACAATCAGCACATAATACAACTCATAAGCAACACCCAGAACTGCCACAGAAGCCAAGACATCTCATGTCCCAAGTTATCTGCAGATTCGTAGATTATCATCAAATTTTGATGATAAGTACATTCATAATAGTGATTTTTGTACAGCTGTCAAAACTTTTGTGAAGACTTGAATGCTTTTTGAAATATAATTAGGCTAGTGGACCAAATAATGACATTCATATGCTCACCATCTTAACAGAAGTTTACCTGTCACATTTAATAATGAACTAGCTTTGATACACACATTTCATCAATCACAAAAATATCAACATCATTTTATTAACACCTTTCTGTGTCATGAAACACTATTTATGACTGTAACTTCAGCATGGACTGGAAAACCTATATGCATACTCTTCCCATGAGGCTGAAAAGAGATATCATGAATGCCTTCACCACTGTATACTTCCCTCCTGGTAGAACATAAAGCTGGCTCTGAGATTAAAAGTCAGACGTCATTGCCTGTCTAAATCAATTCAATCAGGACTGTGACTATGGCATTCCTACTTCAGATGAAATTATTTGTTTATGAGTTGTATTTAGAGGTTTACCTGGCTATTGAGAATACAAATATGTAACAAGATGTATTTCAGGAAAAGCATACTCTCTTATGAGAGCAATTGAAAATCTAGTGGAATAGTCACTCCTATCCACTACCAAAACTATGAGTTTTACTGTTTTCTACTAGCATTGTAGAGAAAGGACTTAGCAGCATTTTCAGTGTACAGAATTATGCTATGGTATTATATGGAACGAGATCCAAGGACCTGGACAACCCCTCTGCAGCCCTTGGGATTTTACAGTGCAGCAATATAATGTTCTCCCACAAAATATTGCTCTCTGAAGAGCCTGATAAATGTTTATCTTGGGCTCTCTTTCCTTCCTGTTTAAACAGTATAGTTTCTATACTTCCAATAAATATTCTGGTTTAAATTTAACATTTTCATACCCAAGCTTACAACATTTCTATGCTTTTGAAATTCATTCTGCTGCCTGTAACTACACAGATGTCACTAGACAACATTGCTGGCTTGACTGTTAACAAATTCAGCTGTTCTTAAAACACCTGAGTCATACAACTGTCAGATTAATTCAGAATTCAGGTTCAGATTTTATTTCCTCTTGCAATACAGTATCATTAATAAATCGTGCCAGGCTGCACAGCCTGGATATAGTCTATATGCATTTTTCTTTTTCTAATTGACAGGTCTTACTTCATTTGTGAGAGTACAAAACTTGTATGGGACTCTTTAATTTGCGACAGAAAAACTTTAATGATGTTTGGATCTTCTACATATTTGCATTTCCCACCAGGTCAGCAGCTGAAGGCCTTGCACTTTTGTACAAAATCTAATAAAATTATGAACAATGACAGCAAAGAGAAAATTAATGCATCTTAAATATATTTCAAGACATGATGGAGGCCAAATGGGAAAAAAGAAAATAGGAAAATGCATGTAAGGAAAGGGACAGGCTATGAGAAACAGGAACAGGAAGTCTACTGGAAATAATAAAGCATATAGGGAAAAAATTGAACAAGCTGCACAGAGAGAAAAGATAACTGCTTTGAGAACAGTAATTGATTAGGTTGCAACTTGACACAGTCACTCCTAACTGATTGAAAAGTTGATGTCCAACCTGCTGTCTCCAGAGGAAAGCCTGTGGTGGTCTCACCTCAGAAGAATAGTAGTCCTCTACATTAGACACATTTACAGTTCAGAAAATTGGACATTCCTGTTCAGGGAAGTCTAGGACTTAAACTTGTTTGGAAACTGAACTTCCTGTCACCCCAATATGGGCGCATCCTGTAGAGCCCCAGTGAATCAACAACTTCTAGACAAGTTCAAGAGGCTGATAGTTTGGTTTTATTTAAATATACTTATGTTTTCAAAGTCTACCTTCCTTCTTTTTCATAACTGTTTACCGTAAGTCTTCAGAAACTGGATCCATACTATTACAGTTTTTGCTTATTCTATTTGAAATACACTAAGCTATACTAGACAAGCTGGTTGCACTTGTAAAATAGCAATTAAACTGAAAAGAAAAAAAAATACATTCAAACACATGAGCTATCAACCTGAGAGAAAAATGCTGCAATGGCTGAAAAGCAACTGACCTTTGTTTTGTTTCTTTTTTAAACATCATTATCAGGGGCTGTGTTGATCATGTTGGGTAGGGTTTTTTCCTCCTAATCCTAGTTTATTCTCTATTTCTGCACCTATGCTTAGGGATACAGTAGATACCTATGCTGAAGTGCCATCTGAAATACATATTCAAAGTCAGATCCATCAGGATACTAGTAGAACTGAATGTTTTTCGGTGCAAAAAATGTTTATTTGTCAACAGCAACATTCACTATAACACACAGTCTCAAAGAATAAAACACATTTTAGGCAAAACTGAAATCAAAAGTTGCAGTAATTTAAAACATTTGTGATTTTTACTTTTTCAGAGTTAAATGTTTTCGTTTTGAAACAAATTTCCATTTCAATTTTATTCATATGGCAAAATATGCTAAGTAACGGAAAAACTAGAATCAAAGAGAAGTATTACTTCAGTAGTTTCAGCTTGTGAAAAATAGGGTTGCAATTCTCTTCTCTCTGCTCCACCAAGCTCTCCTATCTGCAGTTTAAAGCTGTAGGGCTCTGTCCCATACAACCTAGAGCATTACATCCTGCAGCCTGTTCTCTCACTGCAGAGCTGAGGTACAGAAGGGCTGCAGCATTCACCTCTGCTACACAAATGGCTTTCACACCATTGCAAACTGAGCCAAGATGCACAACTAAATCACAACTATGCTGGTGCAGGGGTTTGGCTCACACCTCAAGTAAGTCCTGATCTTTATTGTCCCCTTTTTTCCAAAGGGCTGGAGTCACATTCTTATTTCCCATTTGCTCCCTATAAATTCTCCATTCAAATTGTATGACTGAAGCATTGTCATGGAAACAGTAAAGGCTAAAACTTTACTTTAAAAACAATCTTGAAGAGTTTTGGGCAGTTTTTCTCAGCCCACAGCTGCTATATGTTTTCAGGCAGAACCATAGCAGACGTCACCAACTCTGTTTAAAGAGAATAACATGAATGGTGAGTCTCTTTATACTACAGAAGGGTGGGAAGACTGTGGTCTTTCTGCTTCTTTTTTCTCCCTTTGTTCAGTATTCCTGCCTGCTCCTAACTCCTTACTCTTTTGCTAGCACACATAATTTTGCTGCCTTTGCCACTCAGCACCAATTTTTAAAACATTACTTTAGGCAGCCACTGCTGCTGGCATTGCCCTCCCTACGAAATGGTATGATCAGAATAATGGCAGGGATGCTCTGCAGTGATTTTTCCTTCTCCCGCTGTTCCAACTGAGGAGAGGGGAACATTTTATTTATATGAACCTTGGATTGCAGGATCATTGGATAAGTCAGGTTGGAAGAAACTTCAGAAGGTCTCCAGCCTATCCTCTGCTGGGACAACAATGAGATCAGAATTGGTGGCCTGGGGATTTATTGAACCAGTTTTTGAAAGACTGCAAGGATGGAGGCTCCAACACTTTTCCAGACAACTTGTTTCACTGACCACCCTTATGGTGAAAATATGATTGCATTTGAATATCCTCCTACTGGAACATACTCTCAGGCATAATCAGCATAAAGAACAAACTTTTTCTTTAAATATTGACCTTACCAAATTAATGAGATGCAGTGCTGCTCAACAGAGAAAAACAAAGTAAACTGGTGACTTTTTGGCTACTTCTAATGAGACTTTTCTAGCTGGTGGCTGACAACTTACTTAACTTCTGTCTCAGCTTCCTTATTTGCATAGAATATATGATGAGATCTATTTACTCTGTAGAATCTTTTGATGTAGATAGAAAGTGATAGGAAAAAGGGTAACTTTGATAATGATGGTTACAATACGATATAAGTAACTACTATTGTTAAAATATTAAACTATTATATATATATGCATGTGTGTGTGTATGTATGTTTGTATACATACACATGTAGTCCTAGCATAGCTATAACCATCCTATCAGTAACTGCTTCTCAATTAATCTCATTCAGATAGGTAACATCTAAATCCTACAGACATACAAGGTTTTTAATATATATATACATGTATACATGTATGAATATATATGCATGTACATATATATTAAAAAACTACACAAAAATTATTGTGCTTTGTGTGTGCATATGTATCTCCTCACTTAACTTTAAACTGTGATGGTCCTAAGAACAAAGTTGCCCTTCCATAAGACAAATCAAATTTCTTTACATTCTACACCCTTGAGGGAAAAAAACTATAATTCTTGCTATCATTTTGTTTCCAAGGCCACAGAAAATACAGGAACTGAGCAGTTTGATCAGAATTCCACAGCACTACTCCACCCCTATGACAGCGTATGTTGAAGAATCTTTTGCTCTTACCCCCTTGGAAGACCTTCCTAGACAGATTGAAAATATCACAAAGGCTTAGCAAACCAAGCCTTCAGAATGGTGACAGATAAAGCTTCTTATTCTATAAGGGGCTAAACAGAGGATGATCTGGAAAAAACATTTGTTACTTTGCAGCTTCTACAGAAATCATCTTCTTCCTACACAAGGTTACAGTAAAGAAGCCAAACAAAGCAGACAGATTATTAAAAGACAGAACAGGGCAGATGAAGCCCTAATTCAACAAGCAACACAGAATCACAGTACAAGTTGTTAATAGAGGCCATGTTAAGTACTGCTTGTCACTTAAAAGCATTGCTTTATAAGGTTACCATTGAAAGTGCACTTGGACATTCTGGCTCCAAGATCTATGCAAGTGCATGGTCCAGATTTCTTGCCAACTTTGCTACACAGACCTTATTATAGAACAAAAATATCACAGCCATAATCAACAAATACTAGACATGCTGTACCACTCTAGAGATGTTCATACTAAATTGTCTTTAGAAAAGTACGCATTGCTTTCAAGCACACGTATCTGCATAAATTTTACAGAGTGATCCCATTACTAACAATTAAATTGGATGCTTTAATTTATATCTTTTATCAACCTCTTCCTCAAGACAATCAAGGAGTATTTTCTGCTGACTAATTGGAATGACTGGGAAAATTTAGTAAGAACAGGCAATTTATCAATTTCTACATGTAGATACATGTATATGTGTGTGTGTAAAAATATGCTGATTGACCAAAATTCCACTTTTTTTCTTAGACGTTATTTCTTAATCACTACAGGAATAATAATATCCTCATTGTCCATGCCACTTTTTCTGAGTACTGAAAGAAAACAAAAAAAGACCACTATCCACTAAATTTCCCTTCTACTCTTGCAAGCAGGTATGCTTCCTCATTGGATGGATTCACAGAAAAAGAGAAGTGGCCACAGGAGGGATGACTTCTGTTAGCTTAATGTAAAAGCATTGCAGCCCAATTCCAGATCTTCCTCCAACATTGCTCAAGTAAAGAGGATTTTTGGATAGACTCACTTTGAGGGAGATATGGGAGAAAAGTATCTCTGATCAGAAGGCACAGAATACAGCAGGAGTATCGTGTGTGGACAAGGGCACAAAACTAGTGCCATAGGTTTCACAATAGGAGGATGAGTGACAGGACCTAAAAAGTTTGTGATGTGCTTCTGAGTATTTATAACATGATGCTGTCTGTCAAGCACACGACACTAATGTAAATAGGATGAGATATGTGGATCATGTCAAACAAAAACTTTCATCATGTTCACAAGACAACAAATGGAGACAGACATTTCCAAAATGACAGTGGACGCCTAATTTAAATATTTTCATTGCAGAGACCTCACCCACACTGTTTCCAATGACAGTGGGAGCAGCAGGTACTGAGAACCTGGAAAATTGAAGCCTTTTTTACTGGGATGTTTAAATATGAAGGATGGCACTGCCTCCCATAGAAATTGATCCATTTGATTAAGCATAACAGATTTTGGACAAGTGAAAACATTTTGATGAATGCTTCCCAGAAGGAACACGGGGACAAAGAAGCAGTTTAAGGGAAGCTGTGAGAGAAACTCAGACTGAAAGGGAAGGGGAAAGGAAGGACACAGGGCCTGAGCCAAGCCCCAGTTACTGCTTTTAACATGCGCCTGGAAATGTATATATGTGAGTATAAGAGGGAAATGAGCCAGAACAAATAAAATTGCAAAGTAAATGCTAAACATGTTTTTCTTCTCCATCTCATGGGAGAATAAATATTTTATCCTGCTACAGTTCTATTATTTATCTTCTTCATACCACATCCAATTGGGAAGTGAAACTGTTAAGACTTAATGTCAAGGTTTAAGGGAACTGTTTCATTTTGAGTTCAAATGCTACACTTTGGCAGTAGAACACCTGCTTCAAATGTTTTAAAGGCTCTTGACATTTACAACACTATGCCCCGAAAAAAAATCAAGCAATCGAGAGCATCAAAAACTGAACATTCTTTGCAGTGTGCCCCTTGCACACTCTGTGTTGTCTTGGTGTAGAATATAATGTACCATTCTGCACTAAGAATTTTATTTCAATGATGTAGTAATAACACACTTTTTTATTAGGGAGATAAAAATATCTGTCATTTCTTAGTATAAATAAAGCTGACAGATTGTACAAAAAAAGGGGGGGGAGAATGGAAAAAAGAGGTTTACAGGAATCACAATCTGCTTTCAATGTCACCCTACAGCACTTGCATTGTGTGTCACTATTTGCCTGGATTTCACAGTTGTAATTTTTCCACAGTGAACAGTAGATTTAAAAAGGATTTAAAATCCTGTCTTTTCATACATCTTATGCATGTCTCTGAGATTACAAAGCAAATGAAAAGCATGGAATTCTCTCATTGTAATAATTTTCTTATTTGTCTGCAAGTGAGTTTAGAAATCATAAATTTAAAAACTGTAGAAATACATTTAAATTGAACCTCTTATATAATGAAAGCAGCCAAACACTCTTAGCATGAAAATAATGCAATATCTACTTCAAGGCCAAATTTACTGTATTTGCTTAGTCTAAATAATAAAAACCATCATGAGAAAATTCTTTGTATTTAAAGGATAACAAATACAAATCACATGTCAAAATGATAACTGAAAAACAGTCTCATCCTTAATGTGACAAAATAGGCAAAAGAACCAAGTCCTACTCAAATTTACATGTCCTATATGGACTGGGTGGGTCAACACCAGGTATACACCTTATTTCATGAGAGTAAGATTGAACAGCATCTGTGGGCTGCTCAGTGGTCCCAATAAATATTTCATTTACATTCAACAGCAGCTATGCAAAATAGCTAAACTGTAATCCCACTTAATTTCTACTTATCCATCAAATCCCTGTGAAAATCCTCAATCCAAACTGACACCCCATGCCAAAAAACAATGCAAAATTTTTTCTGAGCGAATCATCATTTGCAGAGACATATTCCTTAAAACCACAGCAAGATGAAAAATATACATATATGAATATGGTATTTGAACTTATTCATTGTGTCCTTTTCGCATCATAAGACCACTCAATGGAAGACATGAAATTCTAGAAAGATCTTAAAAGCAGGCAGCTCTTCCCTGAAAGGATAGTAGTGGGTCATTTTAAGGGTGGAGAGTGAGGAAGATGGTCACGTGTCAAAGAAACTGCTTTCATTGCCTAGAGAAGAGTGACCCACATTTAATTTTACTGGCATCAACACATTATCTCTAGAGTAAGAGCTGCTGCAAAAGACTGTAAGACTGGTATACCTGGCCCAGGCTTTAGCTTTCCAGGAAGAAAAACAAGCTCAAAAAGGAATATGCATAGAAAGTTCAAGTCACCACTAAATTAGGACTCATGTTATGCAACCAAATAAAGTGGGAAATTTTTCACATACTCAGGCAAATGTCACAACAGGGAAAAAGATGCTGACCAGGATGTGAATGGTGCCAAGTCACTCTTCCAGAGAACTCTGCAAAAACGGCTTCATAAGAAGGATTCCAGTTTTCAAACACAGATGTTACCAAAAGAGGCTAAAAAAATGAGTTAAAGTTGTTGACTTAAAGGAAGTCTCTTGACTGAAGTATCCTGCCAGTGTACTCAAAATATTATAGTATGCCAAATATTCTTTTGTTTCTTCTAGTGTTCAAATGCACAGGTTATTCTTTTTCTGCTGCCTATGTACCACTTTGTGAAATGTAGACCTGATTGAGTACAAGACACTGAACAGCAGATTCCAAGGCAGTATTAGGTAATAAAGATAAATACAGGGTACTAGTGACCATTTATGTCTCTCCAGCACAAAATGAATTACAGAAATGCATTTGCTTTCAAATTCAGAGACATTGTGAAGCAATTAATGCCATCTGTATAAAAAAACAAATTGAAAGTATAGTCTAAAATAGTCTTATTTGTCCTATATTTTTTAAGCTTGAAAATGCCAAATTTAAGCAAAATTCACAGTACCTTTTTATCACTCATTACTCAGGTTACCATTTTGGGTCTATGCTAAACTGTTAAACCATAGATACCACATCTAAATAAGACGGGACACTTTTAATACATCTAAGGAAATGACACAATAAAAGAAAGAGATGTTGACCAGGCTGTAAATGAAGCTGAGTCATCCTTCCAGAGAACTCTCCAAACACCATTTTGTAATTCTAACTACTCCAAAAACTCCATCTTAAATTATATTCCATTTGAGATAAGAATCTCAACAATGTATCATATGATCAGATCAACTTTCTACAAGAGATGAATATACATCAGCTAAGAAGAATGATACAGAAGCAAAATCAGAACACCTTGTGACAAGTGCTTCTTGGGAAAAAGCAGGTGCATTATGGTTACCACAGCAAAATATGAACCTCCACTTATTTATATCTAAATCTATTTTGCCCTTTTTCCTGTATGTAAAGAACTATAAGCAAGAGAAATGAAAGATACTGCAGTTAAGGAACAAACTGGAAATTAAATACAGAGACCCTGAGCTAGCTTTCAGCAAAAGTACTGACTTTCTGTAGCCACTACAGAAACACTCACTAGTGATACGGCAATATCAAAAATCAGAGCAACCTGTCTTAAAATCCAAAAATAATGAGTATAATGATGCTATGGAAAGGAAAATGTCTTTGGCCTTAGAAACAAGGGTTATTTCTTTGTTGATAAGTACTATTTAACTTCACATAGATTTTTCTTTCATGTCTGTTTATTGATATTGGAATATTTTCAGGCGAATCCATGTGAACAGTTTCTAGACCTTTCCAAACATGTGATTAATTTAGTTGGACACCATCTAACTGGCTTATATTTTGAGTATTCACATTGTGTTTGGAACAAACAGTGATTGCTTTGCTTTCCTTTAAGAATTCCTTCAAAAACAATTCTTTAGATCTTTACTGAATTTTCATGCATTTTATCTGTCTTAACAAGATGAGTGTGAATCCCACCTCATCATCTAGAGTAAAAAGAACTTAAATAAATTCTTAGATCTATTTCTGTTCTGTGTAATACTTAAACCAAAGTAGTTCTCTTCCAACTGAAAATACTAAGTCTTCTTGTCTTCAGTAAGAATTTATATGAATCAATTTAAGTATGTCCATAAGTTTAGATGCATAAGGATGCTTGTTTAAATCATTGTTGATTGTACATTTTCAACCACCAAGTTATTGCAAAAACATCTTTATTTATATCTTTACACCCCCAGTTTTTGTAAAGTTTCTATGCACTGAGTGCAGAAGATACAGTCCTTATGTTCATAACATGTCGAGTGACTTAGGAAAAGAGGCTAGAATTTTTTTCTGTTCATAAACTAAACAATTTTTTCCAGTTACTCATTTTCAGGATCACATGGACAAAATCTGTAGTTCTGACAAACATACTCCCACTGAGTAGCACTCTTAAAATGCTCATACAGGTGCACAAACTTCTCCAGTGGAAGAAAAATAACATCTCTGTCACTATTACACTCAACTTTTGGTAAACCAATCAAACATACACATGGATAATCTTATCCACATTTTAAAAGTTCCCAAGATTAGGGCACTACATCACATGCGCAAGCATAAGAACACGAATACTGCCACAACTGATGTATGCATGCTTCCAGGGCTGACAACACCAACCAGGCATGCAGAACATGGGTAAAGGACTTCCATAAAAATGTGCACTACTTTGAATGAAGTCAGACTGACTGAAGAACCAAGCAGCATCTAAATGATCTATTAGACAAAGAAATTAGACATGAAATTTGATTTTAAATTTTAAAAATATATAAATCATTGATCTAAAATCTTGGAATTTTATGGTTTTGAAATAACTTTTGATAAACACTAGTTCCATGAAATACTTATGATTTATTAGCCATGCACACAAACAGATACCACGTCATATAAAAACTGTACTATCACTGCCTTGAAGGACTTCAATAACCTTGCTTCAGAACTCATTTTTCTGAAGTCTGTAATCCAGTCATGAAAAAGTACACTCCTGGGTGAAACCCCACAGTCAGAAGTTTTAGTCCACAAGCCTTCTTTCAGTTTAATTTGGTTTAAATTAGTCTTTTCATCTTGAAAAACTGACAAAAAAAGCTCTATGGTTTTACTTTTTAGGAAAATATTCTTTTTTCTCAAAAATAGCTTTGAATTTCCCTATTCTATTTGACTTGTGAATGAATAGAACAAAATTTAATGTGAAGTTTTGGGTTAATTTACCCCTCAAGCTCTATCTGTGAACTGAAACCATTCTATAGAAGTCAATGACAAATTCAGTCTATGCATATTTGCTGATTAAGAAACTAATATTGTTGAAAATACATAATATATAGCTATTAATTTTCTATAAAGATGTCCAACATAGTTCAGTGTGTATAGACGCATTATTCCAACAATATTTCTGATTTTCTCCAGCTATGTACTCATCTTTACCTCAGCAGTCTCCATTTTCTACTACAATTTAAATAGACAGTAGTTGTTTCTGTCCTGACATCACATCCACATATCCCACTGCTATATTGTACGTAGTCAATCAACAAGTCCACTACAGAAATTCATAGTGTCTAAAACCATTATATTACTCTGAGGTATAATGAAAAAGGAGTTGTGAAGCCTTATGAAAAAATTAAAGCCACACATGACCTACATTTTGTTAAGGGAATGAACCCTTCACAACTTGCAGTCCCACTCCACCTACCTAGACAGAGAATTTTCTTATAACTCATATGTAATACAAGAATCATTCCTGAAGTTAGGAAAGTCATTCTTCTGTACCTGACACACAATTCTGGCTAAGCAGTTTACTGTGTGGAATGGTCCAAATGGCAGATGCTATCGTGCTTTAAAGCATTCACCAATAAGCCTCCTTCTTTTGCCAGTTAAAAAAATTAATATGCACTACATATCATACAGAAAAAAATCTTTTCCTTCAGAAATATTCTCTGTTTATCAAAAAAATAACTGTGTTACAAAACACATTTAAAAAGAGAAAAAGTTATTTATTTGCTCATGTCTTCCAGAAGAGCTTTAAGTCTTCCTCCAGTGGGTAAGACCTGTTTATCACTTACACTTTCTATAATTTTGCTTGTATTTCAGTATTTCATTCCAACTAGGCTTGCCCCAGTTCAGGTCTAGATTTATGAATATAAAAAAGGACAGGCCTCCATCAACTCTTATGTATACTACTTGAGGAAAAACGAGCCTGACTTAGCTTTGCTCCTCAAAGAGCCTACAAAGTAAAGGAACTTTACAGCAAGATTTTCTCTCCATGCAGTTCTGGTTTAGACATGACTATAAATAGTCAACAATATGGTTTTACAAGTATCCTTCAAAGCACAACTTGTGAGCCTCATTTCCCAGTTCTTTCTTTTAACAAGGCAGTATCAGCTTCGCAGGGTATCCCTTAATATCTTAAATTCATAGTATAACAGTATGTATTACACAACCATCACTCTACAAAAGCAGAAGAACTTCAAAAGCAGAGAGACAGCAGCACTTCATCTGAAATGGAACAAGATATTGGATAAGGTACAGCAGGGGAAAAAGAAATTTTCTAAGTCTCATCCATACATGCAAGCAGCAGTTTTAAATGTATTTTAGAATCACATACCTGCTTCAAGGTTCCAATAGGCTACATGTCAACAGTTCACTAACCACTTCTTATTCATGTCCTGGTATGTCAATGGGATAAGAAAATAATTCCCAATCAAGCGCTCACTTCTATTTGTCCTAATTATGCAAAGGCTTTGGAGAAAGAATTTTGGCAAATACCTAAAAGAGTATAAATATTTTAAGCCTGCTCTAGCCAATAAAATTATGCCTTGTGTTAGATTTTATTTCTTACAAGAAAATCTGCAGCTGCTTAATTTTATGTTCATTATGTACCTCCATAGCACTCTGTTCACTTGTTTTTTTGGAATGACAGCAAGATGTTATAAGTGAAAGGAACCAAGGAAATAAGAGGTATCATATATACTTTATTTGAATCAGATATGTAAATCTTATCCCTTTTCTATTCATTTGCTCCTTCCTGTACACCTGGATCACATTACCTTCATTATCCTTGTTATATATTCCCATTATCCAATAAACACAAATGAAAGTGCAAAATTCTTCATTTTGATGAGCTCATGGAAGGTCATCTGACAAACTGGATATACTTCCTTTCATTTACAGATATTTCTTGCTTTCTACTTGCATTTTTTAGAATAACAGAAAGTCCCTTTCCCATAGCAAATCTTCATTGTTTTGTAAGCCTGTTTTATGTAGCTTTAATTAATACTACTGCAAGCTCTCAAAATCATTAATCATAATTCCTCTGTCTTCCTGGTTTTTATAAACACACAGATTTTTGCAGAATGCCATAGAAACTTGGTAAATCACAGCAATATGTTTTCCTTAGTTAAAACTTATCCATAATGATAAAAGGAATCATGCACTTAGTCAAATGCCTGAGAAGGTATTTAGGTCTGATGAGAGGAGAAAAAGGGACTGACCTGTAAGTACAGATGCTAGAATCCCCTAAAAAAGAATGTTTCCTAGCACTAGACTGCAATTCTTAAGTAACAAAATAAATTTAAGTTGAAGTGGTTTAGGTATTCTATTTTGTTATATGGATAAACTGCAGTAATACCAGATATTTTGTTGCAATTTTATTGAGGAAAAAGTAAGAATGTACTAAACAAAGAAACAAGAGAATAAATTAACTTTGAATGAAAAAAGGGCTAACTTGATCAAAACTATGAAAACAACTGTGTTTTGACTATATATAGGAGTACACAGCTCTCTTTGTAGGACAAAAGGTGCTTCTGCTTGAAAAGTACAGCATCAGTGATTATGTCAGTCAGTTAAATTTAAGTTTTTTCTTTATCGGTTCTTTTATTTTGGTATCAATGAAGTTGATTGAGCAAAATTACATCCTTCTTTACAGATCAAGATGAAAGTCTAGGTTTTTGATCTACATAAATGTTCATACTGCAAACTATTGCCTAAAATGATGTTCCTCTTTTAAACCAGAAGTAATCTGATTTTGCAATTCCTAGTCGCTCTCCACTGCAAGTCACCATGTTTCTTTCTGGTCAACATTTACTCTTCAGAATATCACCATGTTGCCCTTCTGTAACAAATCTGTTTAGCCTTCTCACAAAACCCTTGAAGGAGAGTCTCAGGCTGAATTATCTAATGCATCCTTAAAACACAAAACCACTTACAAGAACACATAGCAAAGAAAAGTCTTCAGATGAAAAATCGGTATGTGTCTTGATGGAAACTGGTCATGGTATGTACCATGACTGTAAATCAAATTAGAAAATTAACAAACAACAGTTGGCAGGAAATGCACAGTACTCTTGCCCCTGGGCTGCTGTCCTGTAAAAAACCCCAGCGATTTATTAAATATATTCAGCATACATGAGAACAGTCATAACAGCCCTCCACAGGTTCAATTCACTTTTTTGTAAGAGACTGTTTGTTCTTTGGGTATAAGGTACTGTCCATAGAGGATGAACACAAAACTATACAGTTACTAAGCCTGGATATTTTACTAAGGAACAGAAAATACACCCACTAAGAACTATTATTGAACAACCAGAGCAATCAAAGAACATCTACAGAGCAGGTTACAGTTGCTTGTTCTGTCTTCACTGTGCTATTAAGTCATTATTGCCTTGATTCACCAAGTTAGTTAAGCATATGTCTAATTTTATGAACATGAATAATCCCCTGAAGTCTCATGACTATTCACTCAATTAAAGTTAGACATATGCTTAGGTACCTTGATGAATTGAAGCCCATAATTGCCTGCAGTTGTTTCTGCCAATTTTCTGCAAATAAAACCCCAGAGTTTTGCCAATGAAAATGTGATACTATAATGCTTTTATCACTGCAGAAATTAATTTTATTTAATATTTTTTCTTTTAAGTCTGTTTTTCCACCCATGGTTCTAGGTAAAGTGGTCATCAAAGTCGATAGAACAAAGAAAATTGCATTTTAAATTTAAAATATATATGAGGATTTGGTTTCTCTTCCATTAATTTCTAGAAAAAAATCTTCTGAAGTATGATGTATAGATCATGGAAAAGACATAGGAGACTTGCTATTTCAAGTAGTTGATGTTGAATTCATTGGCCAGAGTCACAAACTGAAGAGCGTGACAATTAATGGAATGAGTACAAAGAGGAGTTTCACTTCAGAAGTTTTCCAAGATAGAAAGCTCTTCAGTTCTTGAAAGAATTAGGGTCCTGGTCTTACTGCAGCACCCCATGAAGTCTAAGGAAAAGATTTACATCAAATTTTGAGAAGTGGATTAAACTTTTACTTCTCATAAACTATCATCGTCCCCTTGTTTCAAAAAAAAAAACCCACATACCTGGCAATACCTGCTAAAAGTTTTTATTTTTTAATGATTCCTAAAAGACAGGATTAGAAATAAAAGTGAAGGGGAAGGAATATTAAAAATATATATCTTTATGCATGAACAGAATGAAGTCCTTGTAAACTATGTTCTTTAGATCTATTAAGACTTTTATAAACATACTATTAAAAACACGGTAACTCTAAACAATTTATAACACCACAATTCACAGCCTTCCTGCCTGATCTAAGGCTAAGTCCAAAAACAGCTGTTATTCTGTGGCTACAGCTTAACTAATTTGCACAAGAAAGACATAATTAGCAGTGGCCAAAAGGTACATAGCTTGTTATCCCATCTAAAAAGTCAGTATTCAAAAATTTGCCAATAGCAGCACATTTTGCTGGCAGAGCAATACTGTTGGTGATGAAGAACAACATAGATAAGTTGTTAAAAATGCCCAAAAAGTAGAAAAAAAAAGGTTAAACTGAGAAAAGTTTGAGAGATTCCTATCCCTTTTTCTCTGGCACTACATCCTTTAAAAACACCTGCTCTAGACTCACACCTGCAAACTACAAACACATATGGCAGCAGTAGCCTACAAATTCTCGCCTCATCTGACATTCTTGATTAAAGGAATTGTAAAGGCTTTTCAGTTCTTCATAATGAATTGTTTGGATGTATGTTTTTTACTTTTCTCCCTGGAAGTCCTGACATTTCCTTATATAAAGACAACATGAGTATAGTCCACATTTGCCCACAAGGTTTAAAAACAAGTAAAATACATGCAGAAGTACATACATACTAGTTCTACTTTTGGAACTAAATCCAAGGGTTCTGGATAAAATTCACAGTTGTATATAAACCACACATCCTACTCCCCCCAAGATTATCCACCAAAAGACTTAACAACTTCAAAAATCAAAGAAATAGCTACAAAAATCACACTATGGAGCATTTAAAAATTTGTTTCCAAGAGAAAAAAGGTAAACTGGCACTGCCCGTATATATAAAGAAGTGACTACTATTTCCTACAAACTGGTCTCAAAAATTCACAATCAGAATTCATGCCCTGTTCCTGGATCATAAGGGAGAAAGGGGAACATGCAATCAAAGTTTTCAGATATATAACTACCGTAGGGAAAAAAAAAAAAGTTGTGGTAGAAAATTAATCTGTAGTAGCTTAACCTGCTTACCCCTCCAAGATTACCTAGATGAGGCAAATATGTTTGTTATTAATCTAACACAAGTATGACTTCACCAAGTGGACCTTTCAAACTGTGTTCAGCACTCCTAAAAATACCCTTCCACAGCAAGTCCTGCTAGGTGCAGCAACGAAACACACAAAATATTTCTCATGGCAACATATGGTCACTTCATAATTACCATTTTGGGTTAACATACTTAAAATACCTCTAAGAATGATTACTGGAAAAATCTGTTTGTTTCACTGAATTAAAAAACCTATAAAGAAATACCTATCATTTTGTTGTTACTATATTAACTCACAGTTTACCCTTGAGAAAACAAAAGAGGAAACTAACCTGATTTTCCACTTTAAACTATGTTCTCTGTGCAACTTTAGTGTTAATATTTCTGGTAAGACTATCACTGCTTCCAATTTTCCCCTGAAGCTATGAGTGTTCATGACCACAGTTTGTTAGAGTGATATACTGAACTTTAAACTTTTAAGAAAATGCCACAAACAAATCCAAATAAAGCAAGCATGCACCTGCTCCCATACTTAATTTTTCCCTGCATTTGGTGAGGTTGTTGAGTCCTCTTGTTAAATAATAGCTTGAATCACATCCTGGTTTTAAAAAAGATATCCACAAATAGTTCCTTACAAATCTCTGTCCTTTTATTTCAAAAGTTTTATAACCAAACAGGGTTCAGCTCCTGCAATAACTCTACAGACTGTTTCTACCCACACAAAAATAAAGCAGCCTACTTACTGCACAATTTATACTCAAAATGTGTAACACTATTTTCTAACTGAAAACAAAATCAATTATGTGAAATCTAGAGTTCATAATAATGGAGAGAAAATAAAATCCAATATATCTTGTTCAAACAAACAGTAAGTGAAATCAGGAAAGCTCAAGAGAAGCAGGAGGGGAAGTTCAACCCTCAACTGAACTGTTACAAATGGCAAAAGTAAATTTAGGGCCTTGAGGGGGTGAGAGCAGAGAAGGATGTGAGGGCTGAAATCCTGCAGCAATTTTACAAATCATTCATTTCCAGATGACAAAAAACAACTTTGCAGACAAGGCAAGAACACCTGAAAAGGAATAAAAAGACACCTTCTCTACAAATTTGTCATCTTCTCATTTTTAATTGCCCTCATTACTGAAATTCAGAGAAACAGTAAGAACATATAAAGGAGAATAAAGCATTTTAAATCCCTTCCTACTAGCCCATCCATGATCAGAGACAAAATCACCTTATTTGGAATTTATTTTTTTCTTTATTCTGAGATATATTCACTAAGACATGAGTTCCAGAATCTACACTATTTCTGCTCACCCCCATGTCCACACAAACAGAGCCCCAAGCAAATAAATACTTTTCCTGTTTACGTTAAAAAAATTATGCAGGATTTCCTGAGAACATGATTTTCAAATTACAGACAAACCAAACTGAAGAGTATGCGTTTCCTTTACCACAGGAAATGTAGTGGATTTGGTTTTAAACTCAATTTATATATCAATTAAAAAGCTGGAAGTTCTTATCTGTGACTGAGTTGTGGCAACTTTTGAAAGTTGAGGAAAACAACTCTCGAACAAGTATTTAGATGTTGAAAATATCTTTTAGAAATGTTAAATTTAATAACTCTCCAGTGCATGTCTGGGATTTCTTTGTAATCTTCTTGAGCAATGTGTAATATTTTGGCAAAATCCCAGACCCTCACAGTTAGCAGTAGTAGAGCAAAGGAAAGGTTATTAAGTGAATTTGTTGTCTCTCTTTTTTATAAGTTTTAGAAACTTTAAACATAAAAGAAATCTTTCTTTACATTAACTTCACTCTGTTGCTGCATTCCAAAAACTTAGTGCAGATTTGCATGTGCTCCATATGTATCTTTCCAAATCTGCCTTTACCTGCCCTAAGCAATTACTGTGCATGTGCTGACCAGCTGTGAAGAAAGAGGTGGGGGGGGGGAAGGGGAAAGGGAAAACAACTGTGCTGCAGACTTGGAAAGCCAAGAGCTGAATTTCCTGGCTTACCCTGTGGCCCACTTAATGTCTCCAGTCAGGTGACCAAAAGAGGCCAGTAAATTACACAGGAGCAGGTAGTGGATGTCAAACAATAGATTATAACCACACAAAATTCCAATTTCCTTTTCTAGTCACTGTAGCCTCAATGTGCTTGAGTTAAACCCTAGCTTGGCAAATTTTTATGGTTGCTTCTCCACTTACTTGATTTCTAAGAGAGCTGAGCATGATGTTGCAGTCCATATACTCCTTCTTATTCTAAGAACTTGGTGAACTTAGTATTCTTAATTTTATTGACAGATTAATCTGAAAGGGCAATACTGGCCTCAGAATGTTTCCCTCACTACTAACAGGTGATTTAATGTGATAGAGCTCAATGCAATATGATATCAATTGATAAATCCTAGTTATATGTAGCTGCATGAACCACAACCAAGAATTTGAGTTTTTATAAAGTAAATTTTCTACATAGTGAGAAGAGGTTTTTACAATCATTTCACTAGTTTTTAATACTTAACCTGGACTTGCAGCAAGACATGTTCTGTAAGTGAATATCAAATCTTGGGCTCGTGGATGTTACAAAATTAAAGAAAAAAATGTCTAGCTTATCTGACTTTATTCATAGTATTTAGTACTCATGTTAGAATAAAACAGAGAACTAGAATGATAAAAAGTAAATTCTGAACTTTCAGAACTCTATCACTTTCAGCATCCCTTTTTCTGTAATACGTTTTCACAATTTTATTTTCTATCGCTGGCCGCTATTCATGAAGTATGGACTCAGAAATGCATTGAAAATAATGGTTATGATACAAATTACTGTTAAGCAGGAAAGCTTAGTCCAAATGGCAGGGAGATATTCTTGTCTCTCATCCTTTTTCTGGTTACTTACTTGAAGGGCATAGCTCTTACTTGGTATTGTAGTCCTATCATAGGCATTGGCAGTGTTTTAATTTCTTATTTGATGCTTCCCAGCTATAGCTTATGAGCTATAGCTTAGCTCATCAGCTCAAAAAAGCAGCTGTCTGCAATATGGGTTCAGCTATTCCCCTATTCTGCTATACTTCAAATATTTTTTAAATTGTATGCTAATCCCTCAACAGTAAAAAAGCAGCACTATATTAATTCACATGTGGCAAACACAGCGTCTTCCCTGCCTGAGCTGAAATTGTCATCACGCCATCACTCAACCACCAAGTACTGCCAGTTCCACTGCAGCCACTTCCACGAGGGTTCCAGAGACATTCAGTCTGCAGCTTTCCTAATGCTCATTACAACCCTTTTACTTACATGTTTTAAGACATTCTTGGAGTGCGACATCAGAACAACTACAATGGATTTGAACAGCATTTTAAATTTAGTGGATACTAGGTTTGTCTCTTAGCAGCCTTTCAAACGTGAAAGGTCTGCTTATTCCCTAGAAGACATGGGTGCAGAGCTTGGAAGCAATGTTATCAGAAATGGTTTTGGGGTAACGATGTCAAGGGGAGCATGTCTTGATGGAATTACAGCAGATGGTACAGTGAATGATTACATTATGCCAAGGCACATACTGAGATTCACTCAGATCTCCCAAAATCATAAAGCTGGCTTAAAAGCCATGAGATGCTCCAAAACAAAAACTATCAGCATTTTTCGCTTTCAGTATTTTTGGAGCTTCAGGGAGAAGCTGCCTTTCCTTCCAAGTCCTGATGAGTTGATACATTACTGATGAGTCTGGTGAGTCTGATAAACATTACCCAAAAAATACCATTTACATCTGGACAGTAAAGTCTTGCTAAATCAAGAACAGGGTCTTGATTCCCTCAAGGAACTGAAATCAAAGATGCAAAAACCAAATAACTGATAAGCTTTTATTAAAATGGAGGATAGACAAAGTCTAGCATGCTGCCAAGTCAGCTTCAGTAATTATGCAAAGGAGTCAGCTGTCTTCCTTCTTTTTCCACCAAAGCAATTTTTGCAACTCATAATATAGGGAGAATTGGCACATTCATCAAGATGATATTGTTTTAACTTCTGTTTCCAGGTAAAATTCTTAAACCATAACACAGAAATTAATCAACAGGTTTTACATGTCCTTGAAGCCACACTAAACTTGCACTTTAAAGGATTCAATTGGATTTGGGTGACTAAGTCTGCATGTCTATGATGCTGGGCACAGTAATCCATTTCGGTGACTAAGTTGGGGGGTCTAAGATGCTCAGCACAGTAATCAATGTAATCTGAAACTAACTGATGACCCTCTTGATTCCCATGAACATTGACAATCTCCAGGAGCAGCCCATCTGCCTACTATTTACATTCTGCAATGTGTTACTATTTTAGTTGCTTGATATTTGCATTAAAAGGACACCTATGACTCTATTCTGCACTACACAAACATATACTCAGGGAATTCATTAGAAAGGGTACAGTAGCACACCAACATGGCTATACACAATGAAATTTCATCTAGATTATGAAAATGCTGTGTTGAGAGCATACTTCTGAAAACACAGTGTTTTCAAGCACTCTGCTTAAGCACTTGCTAAGATATTTTTTTCTATAATCCTTGCAGTTGAGTCTGAGGAAGCTACACACTGTCATACCGGGGACAGAAGAGAGATACTAGAGATTAGAAATGTGCAGAGTGATTGAATTAAAAAAAAATAATACAATCAAGCAAATTATATGTCAGCACTTCCCTCTCAGAAGGACACACATACATTCGCCACCAAACAACCAGAGAAAGGGAAACAGCCAAAATTGTCTTCCAAAGTTCATATACATTGACTAAGGTGTCTGTCTCTGCACACCAGCCTAAAGGGAAGGGCAGTACAATTTAAGTAAGACCACACGAGAAAACAAATTATCAACTGGCTGGATATCAACCCGAAGGGGTTATGAACTCTTTGTCAATGTGAAAAAATACTATCAACTATTCATGGATCATTTCAATATTCCCATTAAAAACACAGATATGGAGAGAGGAAAGGACATACATCAACCCTGAAGATCTACAAAACTAGAAGGAACTGCAAGCACTAGTCTGACTAGATAGAACTGAAAGTGTTTGTAGCTAACTGGGAGATGAAATCTGAAAGCAGAAGGCAAAATTCAAGAATGAAAATCAGCTGGGAGGTTCTACAATTAGGCATGAGTAATTCATTGACATGAATAATTCGTATGCAAGAGAAAAGGATCCAGAATCTACGTGTTTCACAAACTGAGTATGAATTAACAAAGGCTCCTTTGCAACAGCAAGGTAATATTAAAGTGGAATTTTAGATCATCAGCAGAACCCACTAAATATTCTTTCTCTTGGACTTCAAGATGATGCAACTGGAACTGGAGCAACGTACTGCATTTGGTTCTGGATGCCACAAAACTGTTGTGTTCCAAAAGGAAAGGTCAGAGATTAACAGTAAATTCCAGAACATGTGATCCAAGGGGAAAGACTGAGCAAGCTGGGAATATTTAGCCTGGAGAAGTCTGAGACATACCAGCCTATAAGATCTAGAGGACTATTGAAAAAGAGGAAAGAATGTGTCCTCTCTGTTAGAAATCTTTTCTTAATATCTGATCTAAATATTCCTAGCATATTGCCTTTTATGCCACTGAGATAATAAATAGTGAAGCACTAGAATTAACTGCCTGAGGGGTTGTGAAGTCCCAGAATAAGTCAGGCAAATATCTTTGTAAAGCAATATTTTTAAAGATTATCTTACACAGAGAAAAGATAGCCCCATCCAAGACTGTTTATGATTATTCCCTGCTTGCAGCATTTAAACTAGCTCCTGTACATTGCATTGTTCAATGTCACGCAGTCACAGCCTGCAAGACACAAATCATCTCTTTTCAACATCTTATGAACAGCCTACTATTTAAATAGAGACCAAAGAGGAGAAAAGTAGAAGGAACAGGTCAGCTCTTTAAAAGATGAAGCAGGGGCATGCAAAAGTGCTCTACTCAAATCCCAAAGACAGCAATCAAATCTCAAAACATAGACAGAAATGTGATAAAAAACAAAGCAGCACAAATTCTGGAAATAACTACCACTCTGTTACTTGCTGTAATCTGGAACAGGTGATTTCAAGAAACTGCTCTACCTTGTATTAAAAATGGATTGGGAGCACTCCCCCAAAAATCAGTGTTACATTAAATGAAGTCACAACACCCAAAACAGAAATAACACAGCTATTTTGCAAGCAAACAGAACTAAATTTCTTAGTTTCAGTCCAATGTCTTGACTACAAATCATTTATTTTATCTTTTTTAATCTAACAAAGGCTTATACGACCCAAGCTCGAGGAAGCTTGCACAAGTTGTACAGGAAACCACTATAAAAACCACTGACATTCTCAGTTGCTTTCAGCACCTGGTACTTGAAAAAAGAAACTATTTAACTGTTTTCTCATCATCATTATTACTCAAAACTGTTAAATGGCAGGAAATAAACTACTTAAGAATCTCCAAGGGGCTTGAAAAGGTAACAGTGAAAAGACAGCATAATTATGCAGGAGTGCTAAGAGGTTTCACTAATAACATTCTCTTAAATGAGCTACCTGATCAGACTCTTAAGACAAATATACATATTATTGCTGTCCATGGCCTTCCTCATTATTCATGGATTAAATAGATCAGTAAATGCTGTAGGTATTAAACTAATCTCAGATTATTTCCTAATTTCAGCAGTCATGTGATGGCCATTTATGCTTCCTATTTATCTCCCAATTTTGACAAAATGGTGAATGTCAACTGAGCATGTAAAAATGGGTAACATCAGGAACAAAAATGTGAAATCATAAAATTACTTCAAGACATTCACATCCTCAAATAAAATACTTTATGCTTGTACACAAAAGAGGAAAAAATTATTCTTGGTTTTGTGAAAGCACTAAAATAAGACTCGGGGTCCATTGTTCTAAGCTTCAAGCCAAATTAAAATGCAAGTCTCTGCCCCAATGAGCTAAGTTAACAACTTGTGTATACTACAAAAGCCTTTGTTGCATTGTCACAACTATTATTCATGGTCAAAACTCTCTAGACATTACCATAACCACATATGCCAAAAATAAATTTGACAAGATTAAAACATGTCTCTGATGAGAAGAGACATGATCATACATCGGTATTTGTAGTATTCTATATTCCTTGTCTTTATGTTAGGATTTCAGTGTTACATAGATTCAGCTAATGTTTCTCTACTTGAAGGAAGTCACATCAACTTCCTATTTGTTTATTATTATGGCCATTCCACATGAAGAACAACTAATATTAACTGACAGCAAATTAAAGGATAACCTTTTGTCTGCTTTTTATTTTTTTCTAGAAAAGAACAGCCTTTCCACCAAAATAATTTAACTTCCACTCTTTACCATGGTAGCTTTCTAAAACAAAAAAATATAGAAAATATAAAATACAAAATATGAAACACAAGTTGGGTCTTCCATATTGTTACAACTTTTTGAAATTTCTAGCTTCATCTACCTAGAAACATGCAGGAAGAGACAGATGACTAATGATGTAAAACTAACATGCCAAAAATTAAAAAGTCCACCAAACCACACAGGGACATCCTCATTCAAAGTCTGCGTACCCTCAACTTGCTGTAGCTGACATAAACCAAGATCACGGTCAAGCAATTAATTTGGTTTCTGTTACCTCAGATTTAGAGGTCACTTCAGCAGAGTAACCTCACTTCTGCAGGCTTCACTGGACTTGGAGTCATCAGTGTACCTGATAACTAAAAACTACCGTGCAAAATGATCCACAGTGAAACAAAAAAAAAATATGGAATACAGACAAAGGAAGCCCAAGAACCTTTTAACAGTAAATCAAAAGGAAGCTGCAGCTGATAAGCAATCAGCAAAGTTTAGGCATCAAACTATATGCTGTTCTCCTGCCCTGGCAACAGAAAACCTTAGATGAAGGAGACATTACAACATGTTGCTGTTAAAAACTTAAAGCAAGCTATTATTGGGTGCCCTAAACACATGTGAAAGTTCTTTGTGTTACTCAAAAACATGTAGAATCCACTTAAGACGCTTGGTGGATCTGGACACATCACTTGAAGAGGTGATCAAAGTGGAAATCATATCAGAGATAAAATCAAAAAGATACAAGAGGTTTAAAAAATATAGCTTTGGGGGAAACATGAATGAACTGACTTCACATAATCTAGGAATAAGAACACGGTAGATGTACATATATTTACATATGTAAAGACTTGCTAGACACAACATTGTGATCAACTGTCATAACACACCACTAACTTTATAACCAAAAACCTATCACTAATTTCAGGTTCTATCTTCCTTATTGTAAATAGAGTTACTTCTTTTACTCCTCGCAGTGGGCATGAAAATCTACATAAACAAGACTGTAGCATGTACTGCAAAACTTCTGGTGAATAGAAATTGGAAAAAAAAATCTGTCAAAACTATCCTAGATATAAGTGAACGAAGGTGAAGGTGTAGACTGGATAAAACTAGTTGAGGTTCCCTTGGGGATACAGATGTAAGATTAATTTCTCTAGCTTAATTTGTATTAGAAGAGTAAATTCCAGGCAGTGAGTACTGCATGTTTTAGGTGATGGTCAGGAAGTATGATTTTGTCAAAACAGAGAACTACTTTTAAAAAATTTTTCTCTCACCTTCACCCTAATCCCTCTCAATACAACAAAATTACTATTTATTAAAAAGTAAAGAAATCAAAAGAATTTTGGTAATAATAGTGGTTTAATAATAGAAGAAGCCTTAAATTACAATTCTAAGGGGGTTTTTTCCATCAAATTTTATTAGTGAAAGCATTAAATAATTAATAATTAAAAATACCTGTGCTAGCATCATGCAACATTATATGTATGATTGAATGTAACAAAGGGCATGAGAAACAACATTTAAAAACACTGCATAGTTAAAGCTTATGTACATAACCAGATTTAACATTTAAATCTTCAATACTTTGGAAAGACAACAGGACTGATACTTCTTAAGTTCATAAGTCATTTTTGAAAATAGAGCAGAAGCCCTCTCACTACCCTTCCCATTAAATTCTCAGGAGTGGCAGTGTACTGGAGTACCACAGTTGTGATTCCAGTGGAGCTAACCTTATTGTAGCAGTAAGGCAATAATTTTCAAGAAAACAGTATAGCCCATATGAAATTTATTTGCAGGCATCAGTGCTTGGAAATTAACTTAATGACCAGGTTTGATGAAATGTCATCTCACTGTGAAAAGAAGGGGTCATCTTGCAAAGTAGCAATCGGGTTGTGCACCAAAACTTTATGAAGCAGTGCTTAATATCAAATATATCTAGAGATACCAAACAAGCTTCACAAACTCTATTGACAGATTGATCCACTCTGTGAACATCCTCACCGCATAATGCAAAGTCTTCCATCAAAGAAATTAAAAGAGATGTAGTTTATATAGCAACTCCATTCATTAACTACCTCTGGAGAGTCCTGTTTCAGAGTTTCATGGGGATAAAGCACAGACTTCGAACATATGCATTAAACGTGAGCAGAAATGCAATTCTCATGCTAGGAGAAAGAAGAATGTTGTGATGAGATGTGGGGAACGAGCCTTTCTTTAGGGAAGTAAATGCTATGTGAAAGTAAGTGGTTTACATTCTTGAGGACAATATTCAAAAGAGTGAAACAGTTTTGAACAGCTTTATGTTTCTGGTGGCAGATGGCTCCCTTTTGGCTGAACAGTGTTTCTTAATCAGGTCTATGAGTACAATGAACCTTCACATCGCTGAAAGAGAAGCATCACTCTATTAAAAGCAAGTTCATAAGCAAGTGTTAATCCCCATACAAAGTAGCATTTATCATTTTTCATGCAAGTGCTCATTCCAAGAGGATTATCACTTCCCCATCTTGCCCTCTGGCTGACTACACAGGGCAGAGAAATTCTTTATTCCATATGGAAGGGGAAAGGGAGGTTGGAGGAAGCTGTGATCTGCAGCTTCCAGTTTCGCTGTAGCTGCTCCAAGCTGAAAGTGGGGAAGAGCACAGGCCAATGTTACAGCAGTTGCTCTTCAATGAGAGTATGGATATGGCTCCCCAGAAGCTGTCTAGCAGTTACTAGCACACGCCGTACTACAAAGATGGGTGGAGGGAGACAGGGGGTGAAAGAACTCTTTGCTGGTATCAGTCAAGTACAGATCCTATCAGCCCACCCAACTGAATACTCAGTGGACTTCTGACCTGTCCACATACAGGGTATTTTATTTAAGGTAGATTGAAGTGATTCTAATTTAAGTCCCTCAGTTATTTAAGCATCGTTATGTGGCAAAGATATGTAAGTATGTAAATCCCCTTGTGTAAGTTTCTGAAATTTGAGTTCCCTTTCCTAACAAGATATGCACTTTTCTAAAGAACTGCTGTTTTAGTTATATAGAGCTTAGAAAAGATCATATTTGGGGTGGAATTTTATTAATCTCATGATATTTTGGTTTTCCTTTGGGGCATAATGCCCTGACATCTATACTCATGTCTCTCCTTCCAGAGAGTTACCAACTACATGCAGTTCACTTGGCTACTCTTATATAACACACCTACTCATGCAACAATGAATGCTATTCTAAGCAAAAATAGGCAAAGATGGGAGTTCTAGACTAAATTATGTGTCAAACCCATCACAGAGAGAATCCTAATATTATTTTGTAACATGCCACACATATATAAAGTCAAAAGCACTGCATGTAGAAAAACACCTAATAATGTTGGTAATTTGTATCCACCATCCTTCATGGCTCTTCAGAAATAAATGCTACCACAAAAACTAGATTACATGAATGACATCTAGTGGACATACCTTTCCATAACAATCAACTTTTCCCAACCAAAACTGACACAAGCTTCACATGGTAAAAATAAGGAGCACAAGCACCTATTTATGTACATGCATATATATATATTTACATATATATATATATATTTTTATTATTTTTTTATGCAGGACAATTATGTCAGAAGTCATTGAGCAATGCTGATACACAGATAACTGAGTCCTCTTTCAGACTATTTAAATATGTTTCAGCTCATGAGTGGCTGCACTGTATAATAATATAATGACTATAAAACATATGTTAAGAAAACGAAAAGCAAAGTTCATTCTTCTGCCTTGGATCCAATAAACAGATTAGAAGAAAGCAGTGATCCAGCTGCAGTCAATATCTCCTCTACAATCCCACAAATCCTGCTTTCATCACTTTCCAACCAGCTACAATGTGAAGAGCCCTCTACTGATCAGGGCTCTGTTAAACTGCTCTTCCAAAGAACTAAATTTGACATAAATATACAATTCTGTAATATTCAGTAGCCTTGTAACATGTTTGCTGTAAATACCAACTAGATCCCTCACCCCAGCAATGGGCAAATGTGGAAGAAACAATTAACAGTATACATAGAAGACAAATGTCCACCAAATGACATTGAAAATGAGTATACTTGTATTCCTATCCTAGTTTAATTAGAGGGGTTTTTTTAATGTATCCATGGACAAGTGACAGGTGAATAATCTTAATGTAGATTCAATTTAAATGAGTGGAAATAAATATGTCAGTACAAACACATATTCAAGTACATATACAAGAATAGCCTGTGACATTTCCCAGAAGGAGATAAAAAATGAGATTGCCTCTGTTGTCAACTATCTTTCCTTGACAATAATTGTGATTATCCATGCCTGTTTTGAAAATTTAAAGTATAAGTGACATTAAAAAATACCTTGCAGGCATTCCTTAAAACGAAAAGGTGCAGGGGGATTTCCTTCAGAAAAAGAAAACAGTGTCATGTTTTCAATTAAAAATGCATTTTATTTAAATCTGAAAATTCCCTTTGTACAGGTAGAAGCTGTCTGTGTGCATACCAGGTCAGCTTCTTTAAAGTGCTATTTCTGACAAGAGAGGATATACATGAATGAATTTATAACTACATCTCATATCATACACTGAGAACATATCTAAAACTGCCCAAGGCAAATCTACTGGACTGGTTTCCAGACAGCTGCTCTGCCAGAGGTGAGGCTTGACAACACACTGAAGGAAAATCCCCACAAAATTATCAGTATAATGTTGTCATGTTTGAATAACTAGAATTAATTACTCATCATTTATGAGCTTTCTACAGAGATTGCCACAGATATTACCATACTTTTTCAATTACTAAAATGGCAAGGAAAAAATCCATACTCCAGCACTTCTTACCAAGCAGAGTGCCAACTCTAGTCCTCTATATTCACAATAAGACCAAATCATCTGTGAAAAGGGCACAGTGGTTAATGTCATCATACTATAGTAGGAAACATCTGAAAAAAAATCTAGTAAAGAAAGCTACAAATAGAAAATAGTTCAAAAAGAAAGAAAGAAAGAGGGAAAGTCCTGCAAATTATATTCCTGTTTTCTTGTTTTACAGAATCCATTATGACACGAGCTTTTCTGGTTTCACTCTTTCTTGTGTCTTCTAAGATAAAGACATAAGGAAGGAGAGATTTAAAAAACAACCTATAGGTAAGTAGATGAAGGCCACTAAAGTATTGGATATTCCTCACATGAGTAAAGATATTGATTGTGAGGATGGCCAACTGTTCTTTAGAAATATTATCCATGTAGTGTGATAGAACACGCTTTGCTGCTGGAGAACACAGCTTCTAGTCAGCTGATCTGTGAATACATTTGCTTTTCATGTTTAGTGGTATATATGCTTCACTGCTTGGAAGAAAAATATAGGAAAATGGAGCCCCAAGGCAGTCTAAGTAGTCCAGATCAGTATTATGTAGATAACACTCACAGAGTAAGAAGGGTCATCTTGCATTGCCTGAATTTAAAACTTCCCCCTCCACAAAAAAAGATCTGTATTTTACTATATTTCCTGGGCATAAGTTCCGTCTTCTCCTAGACTGAGCTAATTTAGAGCAGAAAGATTTTCTTCCATTTTGAATTTATTTAAGGAGAGTCTCATGTACAAAACAAAACTTTGCAAATAATCAAAGCTCTATTCTTTGTTGCTTTTGATTCCAAGAGTCATTAACTGCAGAAGTATCCCATAAAACCACATAAAGGCAGACAAGAAAATGAGTACATATCACCATTCTTGGATGGAATAAGCAGTTTGAAATTTCTAAATGATTGACATTATTCTGCTGTCCTCTTCACTGAAAGAAAAAATAAAGGAGACTGAAGTTCTGAGAGATTCTCTAGAGCTGAGTTAGAAAAATTGGTGCACATTGTGCCTTTGTGTGAAAAGCATCTCTGCCAGATGAATCAGGTCAATAATCAAATTTCTCTGTTCCTGTGATGAGACACAAGTGACATGTGTGGGATTTTCCTTGTAAGACTCCTAGACAGTATGAAACTCTATGACCAAAAAGTATGAGATGCAGATCATAAAAATAATGCAGAGATATTTTATCTAAGAATGTGCTCATCTTCCTAATACCTCATACCTTTCACTTCCTTGTGAGCTTATACTTTGATCTTCATAACATTTAACTGACTTTGACACTGAAATAATTTCCTCATATGAAGAAAATTTTATGCTTAGCACAAGCAGAAGTTGATACTTAAAGAATCTAAGTGAGGTTGTAACAACAAACCATTAGTGTTAGGTCTGATGAGTTATTAAAATGCATAGGTCAGTCAACAGAAAAGGTAATTGGTTAAAATAATTTCTTTACTGTCTCATGTTTTTAACTTCAATTTAGAATGGCTGTGCCCTTTGCGTGTTCTGAAAATAAAATGAACTATACTTGAGAAAACCCTGCGAGTCTTAAAATCCAGAACAAAAATAAAATCATATTCATTAGATATATGCAAGAACTTGTTTTCTCAGTTTTCTAAATAGATTTCCATCATTATGACCTGAAAGGAAATAGCTCTATATCTTTTGCTGAAAGTTTGCCTCTGCTCACTTGCCCAGGGGATCTGATGGCAGGGTGACAAGCTGCCACATGAAACATCTTGTACACATTCCACTTAGACTTTCTCAGGAGAATGAATTCCAAGTGGATCAATTGAAAGATGAAAATGTGAATGTCCATGTCTCAGAGAGCTACATTACTGAAACCACTAGAATGAGGGAAGACCTTATCACCCCAAGTGAAAGACTAAGAATTTTACTTTTCAGCACAATTATGTAAACTGGATGTTTTGAAGCCTTGATTTCCTCTGGATAATCATGGAGCAGCTGTTGCTAAACAAGGTTTCTCATTAGAGAAACTGTTTTTTTAAAAAATTGTACTAATTATATTTAATATACAGCCCAGAACACAAGGTTTGTGTTTTAACACTTGAAACCAAGCAAATTGGGTTCTGATTACATTAACTATGACTGGAGTGACCTATTCAAGCTACACTGCTCTGATTAAACAGCAGATATCCTCAAAGTAGGTAATTTCTCATTAAGGTTTCAGGATTCAAAAAACTATTCCTGATTTTGTCTGATAAGAACCTAGAGTACTTCATCTTTGTGGCACATTGCAAATTCCACCTCCATTGAAAATCTGTGGCAAACCTTTACAGTTAGATTTACAGGAACCCTGGGAGACATTACATACGCAAAAGACATTCACATCTTTTTCTTTGGCTCCTGGTAATGAACGCAGAGAACTGAAAACTCAGACATTTCAGATGATCATGTCACAAAGTCAGCACATTGTAAACAAATGAGAAAAACCTTAAGAATAGGAAAGACATTGCACAACAAACTTAACATCTCAGACCAGACCAGAAAGAGATTTCCGAAGATGCTAATAGTTTCAGGAAGGAGAAAACCCATCTTCCCATTGATGCTTAATTTTTATATTTTTAAATGCAAAGAAAAGTAATAAAGGTCAATCGAGAGAACACATTCAGGGACAAATTATGCTGGTAGTATTTCAATCAAGAAGCAATAGCGAAATTCAGAGAAATGACAGAGATACAGTCAACGGTAAATTTGACCTTGTAAATAGAAAAAAAATATAGTCATTTGCAAAGATATCTTGAACAAATTTATTCGGGTGAAAATAAAAGATATCACAGCATTCAATATAGAACACTTATTGTAACAATTGTAAGCAAAAAAATTAGTTTTTATGTACATTTTTAGGATGCTTCTAACAGGGTTTTTTATTATTTTGGTCAGTGCTCTACTGTAACTCTGATCAGACATCTCTCACACTGAAAAATTATGTAAGTTATTTTGATTTTGCCTTTTTAATATCTCTAAGAGGATCTCATCTTTGCCCAGTCCTCCATGATTTAACGTAACCTGACACTTTTTACAGGACTGCATGTTCTGTGTCACTTCATAACCTATTACCTGTATAAACACTTAAAATACAGAAAAAGAAAACAAAATAAAGGACATGTGAAAAAACAACTAACAGTTTGCCACTATCTAATTGTTCTGAAATATATAGAAATTCAATTTTCTGAAATGTGCTTTTCATTATTTGAACAAATTGTAGTTCACTTGCATAAAATATCTTGGGAAAAAAATGGTAAAGATTAGTGTAAGTCATTAGCTTAGTAAGCATATTCAGTAAGTAGAATAAGGAATTAAAGTCAGGTATCAGAGATCTGTTCTATATTAGAAATTGCAATATTACAAATGAGCTGTATGAGAAACTGTAAAGCCAGTACAATAGCAACAGTGAGGGTTAAGTCAAGTTTATGAAGAACTTTGCAATCTAAGTATAGCTTGGGTTAGTAAAGGGAAAAAAAAACCCTCTAAAACCCAAAATATTCTTATGGTTACAATCAGAATTGCAATGACAGTAGCTGATACAATGTTAGGCCATAAGCACATACACACACAAATCCATCCATAAAAAGTCCACCCTAATTATTGGTTTATGAACAAGAAAATTAGATTAAATTTGTTTATAATATGGAGGTAATATTTCTACTACCTACTACAGAAACAGCACACAGAAACACAGGAACCATAATTTTATTCAGATATTTTAAAAAAAAATATTTACTTTCACAATGACTAATCAAGATTAAATCAAAAAACAGCTAAAACAATCTCCTAAACCTAAAGAGCTGTCTATGAAAAAAGAAACAAAGGATACTCAATGTATGCTTTTCATTTTGACTGTGGAAAAACAAAGGCCAAAAGGATATAAAAGAACACAAGTTTCAGTTATTCAGCCAAATGTCACATGATGAAGATAAAATGCTTTGTTTAGTCAGGTTTTTGGGTTTGCTTATACAAACTTCAGATACTTCAGATCTGTTTTATACTTTCAACATACTAAAGCTCAAAAGGCTTGCACCAAAAGGTCGCATCACAGAAACACAGCAGAGTGTAAATACCTGGTTACACTGGGTCATGAGAGCTGGTTCTGGAAAACTCACCCATGCTGCTACACCAATAGCACTGGAGACAAGGATACTACAGGACTAAACTAATTCTTGCAGAAAGAGCCACAATACCTCCCCATTGTTCTGAGACACTTTGCCATTTGTTGTAGCTAATGCGTAACAAGATAGTTGATTGTGCAGTAGTACAAGTAATGGAAAAAGTCTCCTAGATGCAGTAGACTTAGTCCTTACAAAACCTGTTCATTTTGGTTTTAGACCTGAGGAGGTCTGGCTTTTACTAGCTAGTGAAAGAGTTCTGCATAATAGTGGAAATTTTTTGCTTCAGATTTTATGGCTACAAGGAGCTAATCTTTCAGATAAGATCACCATGATCTTCATCACTGGGAAGACTATACACTAAATTTCCCTCTCCTCCTGTAAAAAGAAAGGAGGGTATAAAGATACTCAGCAGTGTTTAGCTGCAGTTCTCCCAAGTAAATGCTGGAAACTGCCCCTCTCAAGACTTAAAGGACTCTGCACATAAATTAAGAAATACAGGCTTTGCCGGCTAGATACAAACATGACCACTTGCTAAGAAATGCCAAAAAATATGAAATAAAGAATAGATTTTTTTTAGTTAAATATATGCTCAAGTTTCCATAAGACACGACCTCCATCTAAGAACACAAAATGAAGAGCTAGAAAAGAACAAAATTTTTTGTTTACAAGAAGAGTTTACCGTACTGGTCAAAAGTAAGATAAAACTTGCAGTGAGATTTTTTTTCCTGTGTTTGTTTATATGATGAAGGTCATGTTATTTTAAGGAATGTCAACCCTTCATTAGATGTAGCAGAGTATGAATTCTGCTGAGGAGATCTGAGTTCTGTTTAATTCCTTTTATCAACCTGTTGTCTCACTGAGGAAGCGATTTGTAGCAAAATCAATAGAAAATTACAAATATGTAGCACGGCCAGATTATCTTTGTCATTTAGACTGCTCTTGTAGGCTCACAAGATAAAACCACCAACATTCAGAGGGAAAATATTGAAAGATCTCAGTTTATAACTGGTATGGAATGGAAGTCAGGTAACCCTTAAAAAAAAGGTTTCTCTGTTAGGTGAAAATAAATCAAGTCATCATGCTAGGTTTAAAGTCATCCAGTTTCAGCAAACACCTTTGATCTATTTCAGTGTTCTGTTACTGATCTACCGCTGATGAAGAAATATGTGAAATGCAGAAATGACAATGAACAACAGAACCTTGTCATACCTCTACACAGACACATTACAGACTACAGGTCATGGGAAAAGTCAATTCTCAATCTCATAATACACAAAATAATGAATTCCAAGGGAAAAAACCCTAATGCTTTCTGCTTACCTGATATGGAACAATACTCCCATGAGCAGTACCCCAGCGTTTTGCTTCAATTTTGCAATTAAGGTAATTCGCTGCTACATGAGTGAGACATGCAACCTGGAAATGGAAAAAAAAGTATAATATTCAGGAAAGCTGGAACTTCATTGACAATTTCTCTGAGATTTCTTTCTATGTGCTTTAGATACATAAGCTAACATATTTATGTCACAAAAGTATCCTTTAGACATTATATATTTTGTATACTTTTTTACTATGATAAAAACTCAGGCTACACGCTATATGACAGAAGTGCTTGTTTAAGAACAACTCCATAAACTCAAAAATTAATATGTTCCCTATAACACCAGTAATGCTGGACATATGTAGCATTAAACTATCCTAAGAGATAAGAGAGTGTTACCCTAAATATTTTGCAGAATAGTCAGCTGCAGTAGTGTCTTGTCTGAAGTCTAGTGAGAAGCATGATGGATTTGTGGGATAGAACTCACCATTTCCTGAACCTCAATCCCAAGCTTAAATCACAAAGGCTTTTTCCTCAGTTACAAGATTATCTTTTTGTTTTCTCCTATGCTCCTCATTTTACATGTCCAAGCTATGGAAAATATTTCTGAATTCTTCAGCTCCCCACATGTTCTGTAATATTAATTAAGTCATGGGCCTTAATAAATCATCTGTCATTAGAAGATAAGGAGAGATTTAGCAAGTTATTAGTCAGACATAGCTGGAAAAGTATTAACTTTGAAGAAAATACAGCATACTAACTTAGGAACCAGAATGTGAGAGTATAAATATATATATATTGTAAGTATGATTATATCTTAGGAAAAACAAATGAAAATTTGCGATGCAGTAATGCATGAAAATCAGTGGTTCTGTTATAATCCATGGCAGATTCCTTATTCTTTATTCTTGGAGGGAATACAGTGTTTGATGATATCTGAAGCCAAGTAACACAATAGAGCATTACAGCTACCATGGAAGATTATCACTCATTCATCAGACACAATGCATTTTTTTATTTTGTTAACTAGCTGCACCAGTAAGTGCAAGTGCTTGCCTCAACAGTAGACCATGTGAACAATTTTTTCCAAAAATATTATTTTCTCCATATTTCTCCCATTAGATGAAAGAAATTTTGCTTTGATGATCAAACTGTTTATACTATTTTGTACCTACTAATCAGTCTAGTCTACAACAAAACACACAATTAATTCAGAGTCTACCATTCATATTCCAATATGTGAATTATATCAGAATTCTCAGGAATCAAAAGCTATTTCATTTTCTTGTTCTTTCTCTATATATTCTGAAAAGAAAATAAGAATGTGTCACTGTCACATTTAAAGAAAATATTTAACTGTAAATCATGCATGGAGCAATTTAGTACAGCAGGAAAAAAACTAAGAAAATACATAGCAAATAAGTGTTTAACTACTGACAAAAAATTATATTTGTATATACTAACTAGAAATAAATTCTTTATTCCTGAGTACTTTTGGAAAACATTTTGTAGCTGGATTTCAGGTCCATCTGTTTATAGCCCAGTGTCACTTCATTTGGCTAAAATGTTGAACCATGTCTGTTCTTTGGTCCCCAGGAAAATCTCAGTAGTTAAGGAAATGGTACTGGAAATATCTAGGAAGAATTTTTTTCCTAGTCTACAACTTTTCTCAGCAATATAGAAAGAAACACCATGATTATAGAGAGAGTTAATGAGTTACAAGAGTGTGTTGTTTATTAGTAACACATAGTCTTGACCCATCATTCCTGCCATTTTTCACTTTGGGGTCATACTCCATAGTGATACTTTCTCTACCACAGCAAATGGCTCTGCAGTGAGGATGAAATATTATTCATTACATATTCTTCTGTATTTGCATGCAACACTACACAGCTGACACATTACACACAAATTTCACTGAGTGAAGTGAGATGCATCCATTACAACCAGCTTTTACTTCTAAAGACCAGGAATATGCATTTAACTTTCCACATTTTGCATAAGGCAATGCTATATCAAGCTTAACTCTGGGAAGGACATAGTGAATTAAAACCTAGTGAAACAAAATCCCAAAATATTGATATTGAATGCAATTTCATGCTAGTCATTTGTTTCTACATTCTATGCTATAGAATTAGGGATTGGAGTCTCATAAACAGAATCCTTCACAAAAAGACTTTTACCCCTAAAAATATACCTTCCTAACACAGTGTTGCAAATTGCTTCAGCTTCCTGGATGAGATGAATGTAATATTTTCCGTAATGGAAAAAACCACACATCTAGATTTTTCCAAAGCATTTTTTCACAGTACAGGAAAGGGAAAAAAGGGATTAAAACATAATGCTCACCAGATACTGACATTTGGCCACTAAAGCATCTGCTTCATGCTTGTTTCAATAGCAAAAGACCGAAAATGCCAGGGAAGTCAGGGCTTAGTAAAGATGGCAATGTTGGAACTAATAGTTGCTTGGACTATATCAAGGTCTCAATTCAACTTGGTACTTAGTGTGAAGAATAATTCCATTTCAATCAATGTACTGACCACTTGCTTGAATGCAGATGCCTATGTAGCCTATAAAACTGGTTTGCTTATTTTTGTTTTTTCAATAAATCATGAAAGAAAATTCTTTTGGCTTCCTCTGACTTCCTTCTCTGATCTGAGTACCTTATTTACAGCCAAATTAGCCAGACAAAATTAATTATTAGCAGTAGCCGTAGTATCATCACCAAACAAATAAGCTAATATAGACCAAAATAAACTAAATACATCAATGTTTTGTGTTTTATATGAAAACACACTGTTGAGTGAACTCTGTGGCCTTTTGCCACATTCATAATAACTTTCTGACAAGTTCAGCAAACTTGAAGACGATTCTATTTCTACTGTCCCATGAAACTTTCCCCTACCATGCCTTTTCTCTTTCCTCTCTTCCTGGCTCAGTTCATTATCTTTGGTCTTTCCAAAGATTTAGTCCCACTAAAAAGGCACGGTCCAAAAAAACCTTTCAGCATATACAATTTATGTAATTAATAAAGAACACGAAGAATTGATCTACCTATATCTTACAGCTGTTAAGCAAACTGCTGAACTACTAGCATACAAAAGATATCCCAGATGAACATTTTTATAGATGTTATATCCTTTAGAAAAAAATGTTTGTAGGAATGTAAGTCTATTTCTCCAAACTCCCCAGTAATTCAAGACTCAGGACCTCACTGATAGAGACACTTCTTGCAGTAGAAACATCTATAATACAATAAATCTCTAAAACTGGAGTTTGGGTACATCTGTATGACATAGTCAGATAAGTATTTTTAAAATCTATACTTAAAACTGCTTTCCTGAAACCTTATAGACCCACTTCTTTTCTCCTTTAATTAAGGAATAATCCTCAAAAGTAACCTTTGAACTTACAACATTAAAGCAGATGTAATGCAATGATACAGACATCTCTGTATTCATTTGCTTGTAGAGACAGATCTATGCTCTGTAAATATGCATTATCAAATATCTACAGATAAGCGTTTCTTTATTTCACATCAGTAAAGGGAACACATATTTCAACATTCCTTTCTAATGTTACTGTTGATGGCCAAATCCCGTATTTGTGTAACAGACTTAAATCAGAACAAAAAGAGAGCTGCATTAAGGTCTGAAAAGTTATGCTCAGATTATGATGAAATCAGACAGATGGGAAACAAGATATTAAAAGCCACAAGGTCAGCAGACAAAGAAAAGAGACAGAATTTCAAAAGATTTTTTTTCAAGATAGCACATCAAACATAATCTATTACAATGAGTTCGCTGAGTCAATCAATCATTTACATGCAATTTCAACAAGTGTATATGAATAACAAGAGAAGACAGGTAACTGGAAAGAGAAAATAACATTTTAATTATATTCTTTACTTTCTTCTCCCTCCAATTTTGTGTCTGCTGTCTTGCCACAAACCTTAACAATGCTTTGACTCTAAGCCAAGTTAATTTATTTCTGTCTCATTCTTTGTTTGCTTTTTCTTAAAGCAAGCATGTAGACTTATTGCACTGACATAGGTAACTTATGCTATGCTACAGAAGTAGTAACACAATTATTAATCTACAGCTTTGTAGGAAAAAATCATTCCAGAAAATTCCATGGCCTTCTGTTGCACAGAGGCAAATAATCCTCCATTTATACCTTTTCCATATTTCTGGTGACACATTAAAAAAATCTTTACACAAGAAAAGTGTGAACATAAGACCACAATCCACATTTGGTGCACACTATAAAAGGTCTCTTAAAATCACTGATCCTATGCTAATATTTACCTAATGACTGATTTTACTGGTTAATGTTTTCCCTAATAAGTATTTTGACACTAGTAACATTTAAGTTTGACTAATTTTGCTTTTGCAGTTATTTCCTATTGCCCTTATGAAAGCCGTTTCCATGTACGTGTGCATCAAGTGACTCTCAGCTCTTGCTCCTTGAGTCATTTTTGCATTATCCAAAAACCCCAAAACCCCGCATGAAAACCCAAAACCTCTATCTCTATCAGGGAACCCCCACTCTTCCAGCTAATTATGCAATTCCTAAGCATCGACCCAACTGTTTCAGGACGTGGCATGACACCACAATGCACAGTGGTGTTCTATCAGTTTTTACACAGGAACTTTGTTTCAAACTTCTGCAAGAATTAACTGGGCAGCAGAAACCACAGCCTTGTTTAGAGGCAAGAGAGCTGCCACAATTCAAGGCAGCCCATCATGCAGGGGTCCAGCAGGAAACCACCACATTCCCAGGTGCTACCAACAAACATCACCTTACATTCAGGCTTGTAAGGGCTGCCCATCCAGCCCCAAGTTGAGAGATCTGCAGAAGCTAAAAATCAGTTCAAGAGTGGCATACACCTCTAGGCAGGGCAGACATTCTCACCTGCAATTATGCAGCAAAGCCACTGCCCACAAAGGAGCAAGATTCTACTGCTTCATCTGCCGTGTCCCTGCATCAAAGCAGCAGGTCTGGCCTGCAAAAGTTAACTAAAAAAAGTAAAACTACTATCATATAGGCCAAGGCTTAACACTATTAAAGAGAATTTTTGAAAAATGTCCATGGTCATGTTATGAGCACTGTGCTCCAGTAAAAAGTGTTTTCTACTCAGTGACTCTGATATCTCTTAATGAAAAACTCCAGGAAATTATCATGAATTCCCCATTCACACAAGAAAACTCCTGGCACTGAAGTATCCATAAATGGCATAATCCTGGTCACAACTATAATCTTCATTAATCTTCAAAGTTAAAATCAGATCTTCAATGACAAAAGACTAGAATTTTAAAACAGGTCTCCTATAGTGTACCTTCCAACCAGACACTTAGGCAAGTATACAAATCCACGCCAGCAATCAGGTGCAGCATGGGGGATTTGCTGATTCAAGTTAGCCATCTAACCAATAGCACACAGCAAATCACAGTCACACAAAAGATGTGCTAGAAGGTGTTAATTGAACCAGAAACAATAAAACCCTTCAAACCACACAATAATAAAATAAAAGATAATGTATTTGAATACCTTATCTAGAATACTAATTCTCAAAGGTTAAGTTAGAGAAAAAGAGCAAATAGATTTTAAGGTACACAGTTGTATAAATACTTTTTTTGCCTGAAAATTATGTTTGATAATATCTTTTATCAAAAAACAGTTTAGACTACACAGATAGAGAAACTGAGACATCTTCAAAAACACAATGCATTTGCATTGCAGAGAACTGCTACGTTCAGAGAAATGAAACAACAAAAAAAGAACTGATCTACAAATTATTTTAATGAGCTATTTACAGCTCATAAAAGACCAGAATGGATGCTTCCCATAGCATGGAGATCAGCTCCTAATTAAGATTCAATTAGCATAAACAGTAGCGAAGATTGATGCAAATAACAGATGTAGGACTTGTAATTTCAAAAGTATGTTTCAAGAGTAAGTACATCTTAAATGGACTCCTATCTCTCCAATTAAACAGGCAATCAAACAAGCAAAGAAAAATAAACTTCTACACACTCAGATAAATTTTAGGTGGAGGATCAAATATAAAAAATCGTGACCATGGAAGCTATTAGACCACACTGGCATTAAAGAGAAAAAGGAAACCAAAAAAATATTTCTTTTAAATGAGCTCCAGTTGAAGAAAAACACATTCTGAAAGGAATAATAAATTTCATTTTCTTGATTATGATAAAATACTAGTCTTTTTTTTCCTGAAAGCATAAAGAAAGATAATGCTTCAGCTTCATAATTACAAAGGAACACCACTAAGGAACATGTTAAATAAAAAAAAACAAAACCACAACTATTAAGGAGAGTACTAAGGCTAAAAATACCATGAACTCCAAAGTTAGTCTGTAACTCTGCAGAAAATCCAAAAACTGAAGGCACTGGGTTTCTCATAAAGAAAAAAAAAGGAAAAAACCAAAAAAGCCTATCAGTGGATTTTCCCATAACATGATCCTGGAAACAGATGAATAATTTTTAAAGTAACTTTGAAAACAAATCCCTTTTCTTTTCCCTGACATGGAAAAATCAGCCAAAACAGTTACAACTCTGGCAGTGTTCTAACAAATGAAATCAGATGTTGATAACAGATATATCAGACAACTTTAGCCATAAATTTCTACAATTATTTTCTTAAGACTTTATTCTCTCTGAAGAAAGAATATGTATGCGTTGAGATATTAAATGCATTGTGTTCTGTATTTCACTCAGCTTTACCAAGTCCAGGCAAAACTGAACTGACAACAAGTTTATTCCACTACATGGTATACAGGTTTCTCTAACACTGTAATACATTTTGTGTGTTGATTTTCTAGAGCTAAATGATGGTGAGGATAGGGTTGAGTATTCATGGGTAAGAATCAAGAAGGCTAACAGGGCAGATATCCTGGTGGTAGTCTTATATACAACTCAACCAGGATAAAGGGAAGATGGAATACTCTATGAGCAGCTGGCAGAAGTCTCACAATTGCTATCCCTTGCTCTCAAGAGGGATTTTCAACACACTAGATGTCTTGAAAATACAACACAACAAAGAGGCAATAGTCTAGGAGTCTGGAGTGTGTGAAAGATGACTTCCTGATGCACTTGGTGAGAGCTAGCTAGGGAAAG
>NW_005054393.1:872248-890903 GCF_000277835.1 Geospiza fortis | reverse complement strand
GAAAGAGCCCTCTGGACTTGTTATTTGTGAACAGAGAGGAAAGTCTGGGTGGGAGTGGAAGGCTGTCTTGAGCATAGCAACCATGAAATGATAGAATTTTTAATTCCTGCAGAAGGGAGGAGAGGACAGTTACCTTAAAATTCCAGAGGGAAGACTTTGGCCTCTTTAGGAGATTGGTTGGGAAAGTCCCTTGGGAAGAAGTTCTGTAGGACAAAGGAATCTAGGAAGGCTGCATATTCTACAGGAAGGAACACCTAAAGGTTCAGGCATAGGATCTTCATGCTGCACGTGCCCGACAGAGGATCAGGCCCAGCCAGTATAGATTTATGTAAGACAGGTCCTACTTGACCAACCTGATCTTCTATGGCAAGGTAACTCACTAAGTGGATGAGGGAAAAGCTGTGGCTGTTGTCTATCTGGACTTTAGCAAAGCCTTTGACATTTTCTCACAATCTTCTTCTGTTCGTGGTTTGGATGGGTGCACTCTTTGCTGGATAAAAAAACATGCTGGATGGCTGGGCCTAGAGAGTGGTGATAAGTGGTGCCACATCCAGCTGGTCACTAGCTCTGCAGGGCTTAGTATTTGGTCCAGTTCTGTCTAACATCTTTAACAACACACTGGGCAAGGGGACCCAATGCACCCTCAGTCAGTTTGCAGACAACACCAAGCTAGGCGGCAGTGTTGATCTGCTGGAGGGTAGGAAGGCTCTGCAGAGGGACCTGGACAGATTGGATCAATGGGCCAAAGTCACTGGTATGAGGTTCAACAAGAAGCGCTGGATCCTGCACAACAGAATCACAACAACCCCAGGCAGTGCTACAGGCTGCAGGCAGACTAGCTGGAAAGCTGGCCAGCAGAAAAGGACCTGGGGGTGCTGGTTGACAGCAGCTGAACATGAGCCAGTGTGTGTGCCCAGGTGGCCAAGAAGGACAATGGCATCCTGGCCTGGATCAGGAACAATGTGGCCAACAGGACCAGGGCAGTGCTCTATAATCAGATCTGCCGCAGCCTCAAATCCTGTGATCGGTTTTGAGCCCCTCACTACCAAAAAGATATTGAGGTGCTGAAGCATGTCCAGAGAAGGGCAGTGAGGCTGGTGAAGGATGTGGAGCACAAGTCTTGTAAGAAGCACTGCGGGAGCTTGAATTGCTCAGACTGGAGAAAAGGAGGCACAGAGATGACCCTTATGGCTCTCTACAACTTCTTGAAAGGACGCTGTAGTGAAGTGGAGGAGCCAGTCTCTTCTCCCAGGCAACAAGTGACAGGACAACAGGAAAAGGCCTCTAAACCCAGGACATTTAGATTCGATAATAAGAAAAAGATGTTAAAGAAAAGATAATAAGAAAAATAAGATAATAAGAAAAAGTGTTGTCAGCCATTGGAACAAGATGCCCAAGGAACTGGTGGAGTAGCTATATCTGGGGGTATTTAAAAGATGTGGCACATAGGGACATGCTTTAGTGTTGGACTTGGCAGTGCTGAATTACTTGATGATCTTAAAAGTTCTTTTCCAACCTAAATGATTCTTTTCTGATGATCTTAAAAGTTCTTTTCCAACCTAAATGATTCTTTTCTAATCTAAAAATAATAGCTATATTTGACGACTAAGAATGGAAACAAGAAAGCATAAAAATATGATAAAGACAAACAGATTTTGCTCATATAAAATTTAATTACCTGTGAAGACAGGCATCAGAATAACTATAGCAATTTTTGTTCTTGTTTGTAGTTGTGTAGTATCCATAGGCTCCAAACTGATTTTATACAAGCTTTGTGAAGGATACTATTTTTTTATTTAACCAGTAATAGGGATTCTTATCCATGGAAAGCTGTCAACATCCAAAACATGCTGTATTAAGGCAGTTTTCACTTTTGATCTTATGATAGGAACAGTGCCATTTACAATGAAAATATGCATATGTCTAACCATTTACATCACTCATCTTTTTGTTCTCCACATTTATCAGCATTAATATTTGCATGGAAAAAAGAAACTTAGGTGTGTTTGTCTACTGACATGGTCATTTTCATCTTATCTGTAGTGAACAAATACAAAAATAAAATATAATAGTTATTTCAATAGCTTGTACTGCAGCAGTACAAACAGGTAGATTTTTAGACTTTTCATTTGATACATAGGGAGGGTCATAAAGAAACAAGTCATGCCTATTTGGTTGTGTGAGAAATGTGCAAATGTTGTCTGCCTATTATCACAGCGAAATCTCCCATTCACTACAGTATTACCTCGGCAGAAAAACAATGGCTTTGGTTCTAACACTGAAAATCTCCATTCATTGTCCATTAAGTACTTAATGGTGCTAATGCACTGCAGAGATGTCACAAGAAACAAATCCATGCAATTGAACGAAATGTTTGAAATAGGATGTTTTACAAGATTATCATTTCTGTGCCTCTGCAGTATTAAGCAATGGCCACAAAGCTCTTTTGAGCATTTTAATGCTGTTCACATTGCAGATGTAGTTAATTTACTAAGCTGTTACACAGCATGCAAGCCAGAGAAATGTGGTCCAAAGTTCTGTTTGACTTGACTACTACCAAAGAGTCTGGAGTCAAAATACAGCACTTCTACATAATGCTTTTAAGTAGTGGCAACATTGTAAATTCTACTCTGAAGAAAAGAAGGAATTTATTATTTAATCAATCTACAAAAATATTTAAGTAGTATCACAAAAAACCAAAAATGTTTTATCACAGAGGAAACTAGAATAAAAATAACTTCAAATCTATTTATTAGAGAAATCTAGTACTACCAAATTCATTCAAAGCAAGGCAAGGAATTTTTACAAATAACTGTACTCTGACTAGACACTCACATTTACGGTCACATTGATCCACACCAGGGTAGCGAGGAAAGGAAAATAACTTGTTAAACCACTCTGAATCCTCTACCATCAATCCTTGTTAACTGGAAAAGTTCCTGCTGCCTGGAAATTAGCAAATGTAAAGGATGTAGCTGAAGGATGATTCAGGGAACTACAGCCCTGTCAGCCTGACCTCAGTTCCAACCAAGGTTATGGAAGAGATCATCCTGATGCCATTACATGGCACATACAGGAGAATCAGGTGATCAAGCCCAGCCAACATGCATTTATGAAAGGCAGGTCCTGCTTGACCAATCTGATCTGATTCTATGAACAAGTGACCCACTGAGTAGATGAGGGAAAAGCAGTGCATGTACTCCGCCTAGACTTCAGTAAAGCACTTGACAGAGTTCCCCACAGCATCCTCCTAGATGAGTGAACACCTCAGTTAATAAAAATCTGGCTGGATGGCCTGGCTTGGAGTGTTATGGTGAATGGAACTAAATCCACCTGGTGATGGGTCACTAGCGGTGTTCCTCAGGGCTCAGTTTTGGGGCTGGTCCCTGTTTAACATCTTTTTTGATGATCTGGGCCGGGAGATTCAGGGCACCCTCAGTAAATTTGCAGAAAACATTGGCTGGGTGGGAGTGTTGATCTGCTCAAGAGTAGGAAGGCTCTGCAGGGAAACTGGGACAGGCTGAGGACATGATGAGGACAAAAGGGAAGTGCTGGGTCCTGCATTCAGGTCCCAGCAAGACCAGGCAGCCCTACAAGCTTGGGGAGCAGCGGCTCAGGAGCTGTTCAGCAGGAAGGGGCTTGGGGTGCTCAGTATGAGCCAGCAGTGTGCCCAGGTGGCCAAGAAGATCAATGGATCCTGGCCTGTATGAAGAACAGTGTGGCCAGCAGGACCAGGGCAGAGATCACCCTCCTGTACTCAGCACTGGTGAGGCCACACCTCGAGTACTGTGTTCAGTTCTGGGCCTCTCACTTTAGAAAGGACATTGACGTCCTGGAGTTTGGCCAATGAAGGGCAACAAGGCTTGTGAAGGGTCTGGAAAACGTGTCTGAAAGGAGGTTGTAGTGAGGTCTGGTCTCTTCTCCTGGGCCTGCAGTGAGAGGACTATAATCTGTAATTTACAGATGAAATGGCCTTAAGCTGAGATAGGGCAGATTCAGATACCAGGAAAAAAAATTTCAGTGTTTGGGTGGTCCGGCATTGGAATAGGTTGCCCAGGGTGAAGCCACCATCCCTGGAGACATCTAAGAGGTGGCTGATCTGAATCATGGGATTTAGTGGTTTAGGGGTTGTAGTGGTAGTTCTGGGTTGACAACTGGACTTCATGGTCTTAAAGGTCTCTTTCAAGCTCGATGATTCTATGACTTTTATACAGTTTAATGGATACTTGCTTTAGAAGTCCTAAACTAGCATCTGAGGACATTTTTTATAGCTTTCACTATAACATAGTCAGTAATAAGTTGTGATTTTTGGCCTAACCACATGTCACTTCTCTAAAGAGTTTGCAATCTAACTGATTAGCCAAAACCAATGCTGAACAGAGAAACAATACTGCTGAATACAAAGAGAAATTCTGGCAGCAGGAAGACCAAAGGAAGTCATTATTTCACATGTGTTTCAGCATCATCCTTTACCTTTTTTAAAATAAATTATACTCTAGAGAGAAATTTTAATAAGAGTTTTCTGAAGTAATCAAACTAAGCAGTGTTGAAACCTTAGCTATAGTTCCATCATCATACCCCAAAGTGCCACACTTGTTAAGGTTTATTAGATTTCCAGAGGTTCAACAGCACATAAAAATCAGCTGTCTTGTTAACTTAAAATTTTCCATGACATAAAAGTAAAACCTCTTCCATCAAGTTACAACCCTATTACTTGTTAGTTACATTAAAAAATGAAGCACAATGTGCTGAAAGGCTCTATCCTAGTTTGATGAACTTATAGAATTACTTCTGAAACTTCTATGAGTTTAGAGGGGCAGGTGAGATTTTGGGGTACACTAAATGTGTTTATTCTGGTACTAGTTGCTTATAACATTCCCCTTTCTTTTCATTTACCCAGGTTATCCTTCTCCTAATACTCAGCATGATTCTGAAATCTGATCTGCTGGTAATAAACATCTTGATTCCATTTCCAAGATTACACCCTTATTTAAAGGTCATCTAAATTAAAAACTCATTAAAGAAATGTCTTCCTTTGTCTTCAAACCTTCAAACTCTCCCCCCTACCCACTCCTTTTTTTTTTTTTTTTTTAGTAAAAAAGGGGCATATTTTTTCTATCTCCTTTCTAGTCTTTCTCTAATTAATGACAGAGACAGATCAACATAGGAAAATGAAGCTGAAACTCATTCAGGCTTGGTTTCTCTAGCAGAAGAACAATGGCAGCAAACACAAAAAGACAGAGAATTTACAGTTAGGCAGCATTTAAAGAAGAAATTCCCTAGCAATTTGAAAGGTATTCTGTTTACAGAGTAAAGAAAGCCTCTAAATAAAACCAAGATCCAGTTGGAGGATGTTCTACCAATGACTGCATAACTAATCATTAGAAATCATAACACAAATTCCACAGAGACCAATATTAAATTGAGTTACTGTCATGTGTGTATGGTCTTCTGGTCTATTCAATCAAATTCTGGCTGCTTAAAACCCAGAGGGATAAATTCTGTTCTTAGTTATACAGCTGTCCTTAATGGAAATTGTCAAGAATACAAGCCAAGAAGTGTTTAAAGTGCAGTATATGTTTAAAGAAATGTTCACATTAATTCAGATTTTGTTATTTTTCCATATGAGAGTTATACAGTGAAAAAAAAAGACATCTCCATACAGCACATGCTGAATTTTTTATTATGATGGAGATAAGGAATACTATGTTTTGCAAAGATGATGCTTTATAAGCTTGTAAAAAACTGACTTATTCAAACCATGTCCAAAACCAAGACAACTGTGTAACAGTCCTCATAGCTGGCCTCCAAAATCACCAGAAGCAATAACCTCTAAAAAAGACGATTTTCCTTTTTGTATTTTTGTATTCATTCAACTCATGACTCTCAGCAAGTGGAGAAGCAACAAGATAGCGTCAAGACACCTGAGCAGTATTGAAGTTCCAAGACTGATATTTCCACTCAGCCTTCTATGTCCTATGGGCAGAATGGAACTGTTACTAGTTTCACCTACACTCAATAACTGCAAAAAGACATGCCATGAAAGCCCTGAATAGATAGCACTGAAAGCACCTTAAATAGATAAGCCTTAAACAGAATCATGATGGGAAAATGTGAGGCAGAAACAAAAACTAATAGCTTCTAACCCTCATCATTCTCTCAGTAAACTAGCTGCTGAATTAAGAACAAAAATGAAATAAAGAAAATAATTTACAATAATTTACAATTTTCTAGCTTTTTCTAGAGTCACTTCAACATTTTAAGAAGATATTTGCTATGGCAAATACTAAAACATAGTAATTCGAAGCAGAAAAGTGTCTGATGAACAATCATATTATACAAACAATGTTAACCATATTTTTCTCTCAGTGGAATCTGGAAAAAATATATTCAAAATTGCAGAAATGTTATATGTAATGTATTTCTTGCAGATTTTTAATCCAAATGAAACCAACTTATTACAGTATTTGTTGGAGCCTGGTCGTAATTAAATACAGGAAGGATATTAAAACGTCCAAGAGATTTTTTTAAGCCACAACAGATGAAAAGGCACAATTGCATAATTGGAACCAAATCCAAACTCCACTTCCTTCTTATTTACCAGTATCATCTAAAGGACACTATTTAGATGCTGAAAGATCTGGAGCTTACTACTGTGAATCATCTAAAAGTCAAAAATTTCAAAGGAATTGTATGACACAGGTTAAAAGTTTATAGATGAGAGATATAGAAAGTTTCTGCTCACTACAAAACCACATCCTAAGAGTTACTATATCTCTCGTTCAAAAAAAATGCTAGAATCCTATTTTGTTGTGGGGAAAGAAATTTTTGGTAGTAATAAGTGTTTAAAACACAGAATTTGAAAGAAAGATACGTATTTTAAGATATTCTAAAAATAGTATTTTTTCAGTGTACAGAGTCTCACTATAATTTGGTTCTACACAGATAATATGAAACTAACTTGCAGGTCAGTGAGATAGTTCTTTAAAAAGTTTCAGATCAGCTTTCTTGGCAACTGAATTCGGTTCAATGCTCTTTGTTATTTGCATGTCTGTGCAGGAAATTAGCATCAAAAGCATTTTCCAGCCCTCCCCTCCACAAAAAAAAAATATATAAATTCTCTTGCATTTCTGCAAGGCATGCAGAAAAGTGATAGCACAGACACAGATTTAGATTTAGGACATTTAGACGCTAAGTCTTCTGTATAAAACAAACCAAACCATTTTCAAGATTTTCTAATTACCTGAGTGACTTAACCCCTGGGGTTTTTATTCCTTTGTGACATCGTTAAAGTCATCAACACTGAACAATGAATATGTATTGGCCAGGTTCACAATTTTCAGTTCAGATGAAGGGATGAACAAAAGATCCAACCACACTGCTATATTAGCTCAGTGCATGAAATGCTGGCAAAACCAAGAAGTTTCATACAAGACCCTGCTGTCAAAACACTATAAATAGGATGGTTCAGTACACATAGTAGATTCCTTTTTTTCCTCATTAAAAATTACCACACTTCAGTGAAATTCTTGCTGAAGAAGTTATCAAGATGTCTCTGTTTGACCTCTAGATACTACCATTAATCAACATCAACAAGAACCTAGTAAACTGAAAGTCTAAAACTTTAGGTTCCTTATTTTTTTGGCAGCATCCATGAGAAACTTCAAAAAGTCCTTCTTTGTAAACATTCATCACATGAGGAAAAGCTAGCTTTAGATACCTAGTTGGGAGGTAAAACCAAAACCTTTTTGGAAACATGTATCTTTAAAGACCCTGATCGCATCACGGTAATTGTCTAACTTCATTTAAAAAAACTCATTACCATCAGAAGTAATGCAAGAGTATTTTACTTATTTACATTAATTTTCAGATTTGTACTACTCTTTCTTAGTAGAGACACTCCCCCTAAAGACTTATAAGTAACCAGCAGTCTTACAAAAAGAAAGAAAACAAACCAAGAAACTAGATGTTCTGAGAGAGACTCAGCTGCCACTTATGTTTTTCTTCATTCACTGTAACGCATCTTTTTAATGGGATTAACCACATTTTGTTTGGTTTTTTTTCTTTAGAACCTCATCCATAAATACTTCTTCCAATTTAATAGATGTTCTCATTACAGTCTTGGGCCAACACCCTAAAATTAATTTGGACTGAAGCAACAGGGTCATCTAAAACAAAAGAGCCGTTTTCTGAATAACATCTTTTATCCATATTCTGTTCCAATATACCAAATTATTTGAATTTCATTTACCCAACACTGAAGTAAATAAAAACATTTCTTTTTCAATGAGAGTGTGCATTTATGGAATTACTTCTCAATAACTTTTAAATAACTATAAATTGATAATGAGCAGGGAAGGGGTTACTGTTTAAAAAACCTAAAAAAACAAATAAGCTTTTCCTTGACTATTTAGCACTTCTTCAACTAATCATGTAGAAGACAAACCCCATGTGACGTGCTTTGTTCACCAACATCTATCCAGGTCCTCAATCTCCTCCTTGTGCATGCTAAAGGAGTGGCCTAAAGGATGATGATGTGGAAGTTCAGGTGGAAATTTTGCAATATAAGAACACTTCTGTGCATAGACAAATCTACACTAATCAAGGAAAAATATTATAAAGACAAATAAGGTAAAAAAAATTAGCAAGTTGAAGTTAGAAACACCTAACTTCAACTCTTCTTGCTTTTAGCATTTGATAAAATATTGAATAATAATCAAGAAGACTTCATTTAAAAAAAAGCCAAAAACCAGTGGAACAAGCTATTACATGCACACATCCCTCCCAGAATTACTCTGGAAATCAATAAAAATTATCAAAAGTATTTTTAAAAAATTAGAAATTAAAAATATCAAGGCGCAGCTGCCATAATATATAACACTACAATACCTTAAACATAAAACCCCCCTATATCCATATATTTACAAAATATTTAATAAGCATTTAATACACATTTAAAATATTTTTCTGAACTGCTTTTTCCTAAACATTTTTTCAATACAGATACAACATTTGCAAATATATATAAGTATAATTAAGTTCAGTTCTTACAAACATTTGTTTCGAAATAAATGAGAAGTTCTTTATTGATTTAAGCAAGGATTTCCCCTCCTTTCTGATTTCAGTAGTTATTCAGACAAAAGCAGTAGGCACTAAAACTAGAGCAAACTCAATCATTAGTCTCAATCATTGTTACCATACAATGATATAGGTGTTCAATCTCTTGCTCACACGTGGGCCAACTTTTAGCACAATGGGCACTGTCATTTCTCAACTGTACTGACAGCTATAACGTGAAGAAAAATACAATTAAATAAGGATGAAAACAATGGAGCACTGTAGTTGCTTTAATTAGGACTGCATACAATTTTGACATACATTTTAAAACAAAACCAAAAATTTCTCTGTACCACGTGCCCAGTTGGTACCAGCAAGTACCTACATCAGCAAGACAACATATTATCTGATCATATGCTGCTCATATCAATGCCACTTGCTTTTTAGAAATGATAAATCATTGCACCAGTGGTGTTCAAATATTCAAAGAAGAAAGTTAAAGTTCTCATTATATGTAGTACATGCTATATCTTTCATGAACAAAACCACTTTGCCTTTAATGCCTAGGAAAAATGCTGCATCTTCAACCTTACTTCATTCTTTTAACTCCTGGGGCCAAAAGGCAGACCTCCTGGATTACATTACTTTGAAACGTGGGTGATATTTTAACATTCTGGATGATTTTGCACAAGTTAGTCAGTCACTCTAGAAGTAATGTGACCTAGTGCCAAAGCCTTCCTTTCAACATTGGTTTCACCACTTAGGCTTGTCTGTCTCCAATTACTCACTACAACTGTTACATTCTCAGTGATATTATAAACCTTGATTAACCCGTGCTTTCGCAGAACATGGCAGTCCTTTGCAAAAAGTGAAAACCAAACTTAGTGCAGTAGTAACAATAACCATGTCATATAAAATGGTCCCTACCAGAGTGGCAAGTAAGAGAATGATCACTAATGTCATTATTAGTGTTGTCATTAGTTATACTAACTAATGCACTTTAATTTATATGCAAATGGTATTCTTAGGTTCAAACATCTATACAACAAAAAGCAATTTTTTTACAACTCCTACCTGAGTTGACAGGAGATTGCAGTCAATGTGTAGTCCTTTTCCTGTCTTATACCTCCGAAGTAAACCAGCCATAATTGCTCCATATGTATACAACCCAGTAGCAAGGTCTGTCATTGCTACTCCTGGTCTAACTGGCTCACCATCCTAAAGAAAAAGAAAACACCCCAAAATGAAACAATACAAACAAACAAAACAATAAACAAAGAAAAAATTAAAAGCAGGGAAACAAGCAAAGACAGTACAATTGTGTGGGGCTGGGATCTTATTGGCATGACAGGGACACGGTGGGATGACTCCTGTGACTGGAGTATTGGAATGGAGGGATATAGGCTCTTTAGGAAAGACAGGCAAAGGAGACAAGGAGGCAGTGTTTCCATCTATATCAATGACCAGCTGGAGTTTCACTGGGGGTGGATGAAGAGCTGACTGAGAGCACAGGGAGGGCAATTGCAGCTAACATTATAATCCTGCTACGCACACCCATCCACGGAGACAGAGTGGATGGGGACCTCGACAGACAAATCGCAGTGGCCTCACATTCACAAGTCCTGGTCCTCATGGGGGGCTTCAACTACCCCAATATCTGTTGGAGAGACAACATAGAACCACATGCTGTAGGAAAAGATCACGTTCAAGACCATCTAGGGAACCTGAAGGTGCATAAGCCCATCGGACTTGATGACATACATCTGCAGGACCAAGGGATTTAGCAGTGGGAATCGCTAAGACGCTATCCATCATATTTGAGAAGTCATGGCAGTTCTAGGAAGTTCCCACTGACTGGAAAAAGGGAGATATAACCCCCATATTTTAAAAGGGTCAAAAAGAAGACCCAGGGGACTATGGGCCCACCAGTCTCCTCTTCCTATCCAGCAGGCTTATGGAGCAGATTCTCCTGGATGCTATTCTAAGGGACATGGAAAATAAGCAGAGGATTTGTGACAGCCAACATGGCTTCACTATGAGCAAATTGTGCCTGACAAATTTAGTGGCCTTCTATGATAGGGTTACAGCAGTAGTAGGTCTGGGAAGAGTGACTGATGTCACCTACTTGGTTTTGTGCAAAACCAAGTTGACACAACCATTTGACACCGTCCCACATGACATGCTTGTCTCTAAACCACGCACTTGGTAGATAAGGAATTGGTTGGATGGTTGCACTCAGTTGCAACTAGTACAAGAAATTAGTATCTTTGAGTGACCTGATGTATAAAAAGTACCACTGAAAACCAGGTATTCTTGGAGCATGTACACAAAGGCATGCCACTTTGTGATGCCACATACTGGCATCAAGAAGGATTTATTATGCCACTTTTTGTCCCTAATAACATAATGCTTCAACTCACCAATGCAAAAAGAAAAGAGATAGAGACAAGAGAAGCTAGTGAAGACTGAATTTTATTATGTCCAGAAGCTAAAGGTCTAAACAATTTCTACAGTATGCTAACACAGCTGCCTGTCTGTTTAAAAGTCAGAACCATATTGCTTCATTCTTCTCACTCCCTTTTTTTCTCTTGTCTTCAGTCCCTCACCAAGTGAAAGCTCAGTTTTGTATTTTCCACTATACACACTCCAGGCTTCTAGTAAGAAAACAAACACAAATTTTTGTTTACACATGTAAATATTACACATGCAAATTCATGCAAATTCATGACCTTCTGAGTGAAGGCACTGAAAAGTTGTTTGTTCAAATATCCTTTTTCTGTATGTCATCCCTTTTCTAGCATCAAGGGAAGAATCTTCATGTAACATCATGTGTTTCAGAACTTCTGTAATCACTGGCATGATATATGTCCTCTCTGAAATCAATGGCAAAATGAACTACTAATTTCAGCCCAGCTAGGCTTTTATTGTAGTGCTTCTTCTGAAATATTCTCCATTTCCTAGTCTGAAAAGTTTGAGGTCAGATGATCAGATTATCACAGCAATTCCTTATTTTGAAGTCTTACTTTTTGTTTGTTTGGGATTTTTTTAAAGTTTTTGAATTGCGAAGAAAAATAGCAGTGCAAAGCTAATGAGACTCTTCCAGAGTTCTGGCACCCAAGTAAGTCTACCATAAGACAAAATCATTTCAATTGATAAATAATAAGTGTTTGTCATGAAATTTACTAAAAATTACAAAATCTGTATAAAATATAGAAAAATTGGGAAAAAAATCAGTTACTCTCATCCAAACTACGGTAAGGATTAGTCTGTGACTATCTATAGCCTAGATATCCATAGGATGATACATAAATTACACAATACTAAGGTCAACGCTGCTTTAGGAAGTAGAACTTTTTTGAAGAATCTCTTATTTCTTCCTTCCCCAGATGCTACACTAAGCTACTTCAACTTCCCAATAGAAAACACAACTCAAAGATTCCAGCTATTTACCACTCTCATTGTACCCAACTCTGGGGAAAACCAGGAAAGTTTGTTCTTCACTTTCATATGCACAAGCCTACTGAGAAAACTAATTTGCCCATGAGAAGGTTTATGCTCCTCAGAGCTACCACAAAGAAATAAAATAAAAAATAAAACAACAAAAAAACCCCACACAGCAAAAAGACAAACACACATACAAAAACACCCAACCAAAACCAAAAAAAAAAAACCCTCATATTATCTGCTGCAAGTAATCAGCTTGTTTAAATTGCTCTTTCTTTATTATAGCCACTTCATTACATTCACTGGGTTGAGAAGAAACGAAAAAGACTAGATTTTACAAACAGATGTGCTGCAACATTCTTAGTTTGAAAACACTGCCCACTGTTTTCAGTGTCATTAATTTCACTTTTTAAGGAGAACACTACATTTTGAAGATGAAGAAATTTGGATTATTTTAATAGGTTGTTATATATGAACTCCAGAACATTCCTCATCAAGTACTAAACTATCTAATGTTTAAAAGCAAACACTTCCTTTGCCTCAGTAAAAAGTTCACCTTTATTTCTAAAAATACTTTCACAATTTCTCCTTAGAGAACACTCCTACAAACTACTAGCTCTATACTGCTATGTTATTTTTAACATGTTGGCTTTGTTTTATCCTAACACTCCACAACCTATAATTCTGAACCAGTCCACACAATTTCTAGACATCCTTGGTCTTCCTACCAAGACTCATGATGAGCTGCCATGTCTCACCGTTTAATCAGCTTCAATCAGCTCCTGTGCCATAAACCTGTCTTTTGTAGCAGGACACACAGGTGTAAGTACTGTGGAATGGATTCATTCAGGCTTTATCACTATCCTGCAGAACAAGGGATGTGAAGCTGCTTTATATGAAGGATAAGGCTAAACACACAGAGAAATAACCTGCCTTTGGACAGAGCTGCTGCCAGCACAGCAGTACTTTTGTATAGCTAACATTACACCATTTACCCGGGCAAAGTAAGGATCTATACAGTATCTTTTATTCAAGCAAGTTATTTCAAAAGTGACAAACACTGCCACCCCGGCCAGACAAAAATGATTTTATTGTTCTGGTAGGAAGAGCAAATGTAGCACTAGCCAGGGAGAATGTGTCTTAAGCAAACAAAGCTGCCATCCAGCCTCAAGGGCTGGCTTGAACTCTAAATTAGGTGCAACATCAGGAGTTGCCCTTTCCTCATTTGAAAGGATAAAGATTCATACCAGTTAAGCAGATGATTTGTTTTTAAATCACTGTGCTTTGCTATTGCTCAATCTTATAGTTTAGATTTTTATTCCTAATTTTTGCTGTTTGCTAAATTCCTTACAATTTGTTGACATATTCTCGCCCAGATATAGCCACACCATGTTTTAGAAGCTTCCCTTCCTGAGGTTTTTTTTTGCCCTTTAACATAACTTCCCTTCCCAAATTTACATCAGTAATACAAAAATCATCCATTTAAAATGAAATTTGTTTTGAAATTACATGTTTAAGAAAAGCATTCTAAGTCCAGTAGTTTTACAGATGTGAAATAATTGCTGAAGCTAATATGAACCAGCGATGGTTGTATTTTTCAACAGCTCTCAGCTATATATACCATGTGTATTCTTTTGTAACACTTTGTTTGGTACTAAACTGAAGAATGAATGGCATCTCTGGATTGCAGATTAAATGCTGTCTCATATTCAGTAAAACAAAAATGTTTTTTCCTCAAGAAAGAATACACCATTCTAAAGGTACTTCAAGTATTGAAGTAATTGATGTAATAATCCACTAGGAGATGGAAGGGGATTTGTAACCAAATTGGACTTTATTTAATTAATTTCAAGTTATTGTTTTGATGAGTCACAGAAATTTCAATTAGAATTTCAAATTTCACACGTGTGATAACTTCTAATACACAAGTAATCATGTACACATGTAAGAGCTTGCAGATTACTGTATACAAAACCATGATTTAAAGACACTATTCTACTGTGTTTGGGTTTGTACAATCAGCAAAAACAACACTAGCACAAATGCAGTTGTTTGTGCCAATATTTTTGCAATGTTGCAGAAGTTATAGCTTGATTACAAGGTTCAGAATATCACTCAGAAGCATTTCAAAGTTACTACCATTAAGTGATGCCAGGAAAAAAAAAAGATAAAAAAAGTGCAAGCTGTTCATTTTTTTTTTTTTTAATAGGCAGGAATATATACTGCTATTGGATTATACATTTTTGTATGTGTCAGATACTGGACAAAATTTTAGTACCCTATTATTAAATTCTTTCTAAGGAACCATAAATATTTATACATTGATGTAAACATGTCTACCTCAACATTCAACACCTCAGTCATGTATGTAGATGCTTTTTTACTGCTTGCTCAGATTCATTCAATTTGTGTGCTGCAACAGCTGATGCCTCTGAGACCTTCCTGCAAGAACATTCAATGGTTTGTATACCAAAGGGATGTTTCCAAAGAGCACTGTTGCACTGATGATGTTTTACTGATTATGTACAGCTCCTGCAATTAAATACAAAACCAACATAATCTGTTATACCTTTTCCTTTTTTTTTCATTTCCAGTTTATGAGTGGCATTTTCTATTTTATTCTAAAAAAAAACCAGACCCTAGTGTACCCATTCAAATGAACTTATTCATTTTAGCACATTAATTCCACGTTATGTAGTCAACAAATAATTTAAGCTTTATTTTAAAAAAACAGCATGAAATTATGTTTCCTATTTTCCTCTTTTTCTTTGGCCACTTTTCTACATGTTGACTGAAACAAGGTGTTCTACTTCTGTTCAGACTTAGTTTTGTGAAATTTTAAACACAATTCTGTCACATGAACATAAATGTTTAAAAAAATGGAAAATTTTGCTATTAATAATACTTCACTTTTGAAGTAACTTCATTTTGAAGTTACTTTCCAACAAGCATATGATTTTACAGCCACTTGGATCCAAGTTTTCACTACAACAACAAAAAGCACATTTGTTTTTTTTTGGAGTAATTGACTACTTACGTCTTTGAAACAATACTGTCCATCTATACATCCAAAAATGGTTTTGAGAAATTGAGGAAATGCTACATAAACAACTTCAAATAAAGAAAAATAAGCAAATGTTTGCCTGCTCATTTTAATCATGCAAAAGAGTGACTAAGTTTGAATGAACTCTTAGAAGCCCCCGGTGAACAGACAAAGCTGTAACTGACAGTGACTAAATGATTCCTACGATTACATTACCTCGCGGCTTGGTGAGGTGATGCTAACATCTGCTTTTCCAGTGTAGACCTTAACACCAACTTTTTATAAAATCTATCTTCATAACAGCCACTGAGGACTATTATTTTCATAATATAACTTGCATGTAATTATTCAGTATACCAGTTATTTATTCTGGCACTCACATATCATTGAAAAGCAGTACAAAAGTCCTGTGTTTTTCAATCTTTCTATCTACCTTTCTTTATTAATGTTGTACTAACAACATCTGCCCCTTTCTAACAGTTTGTATACCCTTCCAATTTTGATTGGTATATTTTGAGGCGTGCGTTGTACTGGAAGTATTAACCTCCATTCTACAGACGCAATGTTAAATTTACTTACACTGCAGTTACTGTGATCAGTCGTTGCTTAGTGCACATGTACATGATATATTTGAAGGGAAATGCCTGTAAGGACAGCACTCAATTTCACGTCTTCTCATGTTCTGAGATGGAACATCCTATGAGTACATACCAATAACACAGCAGAAATAAACAGCCTCAGGAAACTAGGCACAAGATGTTTCAGCTTACTCAGTCAAAAAATGCTCGATTTTGGCTTTTTTCCCTAATAAAAAGGACAACTCTGGTAACAATACTTGCCAGAAGTACAAACTTCTGATGTTTGCCATTGTTCTCAGTAGAAAACAAGTCTATTGGCAGAATATCAACCCTACAAGAGAGTTGTGTCCAGATCATGTGGTTAGCTTTCAACAACATACTCAAACATGAACAACTGACACTTAGTACAGAAACTTTATGAATTCCTTGTTTATCTAGAACATGCAAGTATTGTACTCACAAGAGCTGCACTACTGCTTCCAGAGTACCAGGAGCACCTCCACACTAGAATGGTATCTGGCATTTATAATGCATAGAACAGACCTGTAACACTACCTCACTCGATAAGGGACATTTCAGGACCACATTCAAGACACTTAATTAAATGCTTTTTGACCAGCGTTTTTCTGAGGTGAGGACACATGTTCTGTGTACCTCTAGAATTCAGATACTAAACTACTGTTATGCTTCCTGCACTGCCACAGCTAACAAAGATCTTGGATGTCAGTGGGAATAGGTAGCACATAAAGCATTTTCAGAAATGCATGGCATCTTTCTGCCTATTTGTAGGCAGAATGATTGAAAAACACCCAGCTTTTGTCAGATATCTTATCTATTTTGTCAGATATTTTATCTAGATAGCTTCACAATTCCCATTTTTACATAGGGAATATCAATATCCAAGCATCAGTGAGACTTCACACCCACAGATATGGTTCTATCATCCAGCTGTCAACAATGTGTCTACTACAGCTCTAGAAGTGACTACAAGTGACCATTAACAGGTTAGCATACATTGCCAATTTATTCACTAGAGATTTAGGATTTTTCTTATTTTCTTTAATTTTCTGTCTCTTGAGCATTTTTCTTTGCAAGCCTGTAGTGACATAGCTGAAGTATACAAGTACTATTATTTTCTTAGATTCCCAGAGATGAGACCTCTTACTGGACTCAGGAGGGTTTACATAAGAGATGTGGTACCAGCAGGCTGACTTGTTCCATGCAGCAGCCAGTTTTGGGACACAGCACAAAGATTCTATGAAATTTGTAAGTTGTGCACTATACCTCATGCCCTGTGATATGCATGAGACCAGAAACAGCAGCAGCAATGGAGTCATATCCACCTCTTTGAACCACTGGACCAGTCTGACCATAACCTAAAAGAAAAAGAGAACAACTAGTAATTCAATCAAGGACAAGTACAACTTAAGCTATTATTGCTCCTCAGCTTTTGTTCACAAGATGTCCAGACTGTACAAACAATGAAAAGTATTGTATTCTCTTTATTCCTTCACATTTCTAAGAGTAAAGTTGGATTTATCCTCTGTGGGTTGAGGATGTGCTTGATCTTAACTCTAGACAGACTTGTATCCCTGCTATGTTTCATTCCTTTTGGATAAAATTTCCTTTGTAATTCACTGTGTCAGCTGAGGTTGGACTCAGATGTTATTTCAGAGAATCTACAGTATCTCTACAGGCCTACAATTGCTGTCCAACAGGGCCCATCTTACCTGTGTTTTCCCCACTCTGCCATAAGGATACCTTGAATACTTCAAACAACACTAAAATCATGACACTATGGCTTTGACACATCACTTGCTCCCCCCTCATTTCTGTTACTTTATTCCATACCTAAACAGAGCTACCTTCAAAATAAGCATTGTTTACAAAGATGGCAAGGCCTTAGCAAGTACATACAATCTGTTTGCCAAGAGTTGGCACCAATGAAGTCCAAAATACTGAACTACCTAAATACAGTTTTGTTCAGCTGTATAATTAACTTAAAACAAACATCTGTAGACAGAAGGATGCTGTCTTACCTCTCTTTGCTATAGTCATCATGTTCTTCCAATAACAACCATAAAATCTTCCAACTGAGGAGATCTTACACAAGCAGCTGAGGGAGGTCACTGGAACCAGTAACCACCATCACAGAGGATAGAAGTCAACAGGGAAGGAGCAACATATTTGATTGATGGTTTCTATTAGTTCTAACAATGGCAGAGCCCTCAATAATCAGATTTAAGTGCAGATTTAAGAGGAAGCACATTCAAAGCTATTTAAGTGCTTTCTTTTCTGATATCTCTAAGAGAAATCCCTCAGAGCAGTTACAAGGTATTTGTGAAAGACAAGATTCCTAATCTAACTTTAGTTTTAAAACAACATTTCTGTCTAATTCTTACCTGTGAGGACAGTATTAGAATTACGTTCTATCAACATACACTGCAAGGTAAAAAATTCCTGAATCACCTAGATTTCTTTCCATAACTTGCCTGGAAAAATCTTCTCTATATTCAGACAGTCTGTTCAGCAG
>NW_005054393.1:863682-872161 GCF_000277835.1 Geospiza fortis | reverse complement strand
TCAGCAGGCATGACAGTCTAAACATTCGCTTTGTGAATTAAAGCACACAATTAAAAATAATTTTTCATCTCATTCATGAGATCCCAAAGAGAACTCATGGTATTTCCTTTCATATTTACATTCTAAAGGTTTACAGCAAAGAACAATGTCTTAAAATGTAAGAGGACTAGCAAATAAAATATACTGGATCCACCCAAAAATGTTCCAAAGAGCTCTAACTAGGCATATACCAATATCTCATTGGAATTAACTGTAGAATTAAAACCAGTCAAGTGTGTGGGGCCACTTCAAAAACAAAATCTTGCTCAATAAAAAAAAGTACGCAAAACAACTTTAATTGAATAGTGAAAAGCATATTGAAGCAAGTGAGAAACTACGTACTGGCCTCAATTACTAACAAAGAAAAGACATCTCAACACATCTACTCACACAAATGTTTTCATAAACAGCAAACATCTGAAAATTAAACATTTAGTATGTAGACAGAACAACTATACAACACTTTGCAATGCTCTTCTGGTAAGGGCAAACATCCATCCCTCAAACACTGAATTCAGGAAAGGTGACAGGCAACAAGATCTGCATTTTTCTAGAGCAGTTTCACAAATAAAATTTTTTAACTCCTTTTCACGCTTTGTAACATCCAAGTTTCAAATTAAAAGATATTATTTAATGACTTTTTGGTTAAGATTAGAACTTGTATGGAGTGTTCAATTAGTCTTCACACATCACAATAGATTAAAAAGAAAAAAATACATAATTCTGCTTTTGATCTGAATTCTGAGTGGACAAAGCTAGTGTGGGGACAAAATCTCCTGTCATTGGAAATGTTTCACCCCAGGAACTATGGATATACAAGATTCCTGGAGGAAAAAGTAGACTTAAGTGAGAAATAGCTATTGCTAAAAATGAAAGATCTCTTTATCCAGACAAAAATCAAAGGCTGAACATTATTTTCATGGTCAATGGACCAACCCAGTGCAGATGTTTTAGAAATAACTAGGAACACAAACACAAAAAGCTTGAAGAAAAGTCCAAAATTACATTCAAAAATATTCAGTCTGGTACACAGATTTTAAATTAACTGTAATATATACACATACATACATTTGTACAAATACATGTGTAGATAGATATACAAATATATAAAATAACTCCCTACAGATATAAATGCCACCTAAAGTTTATGTTTGTCCAAATACTCTGTGTTCTCTCATACTTAATTCAGTGTGAAAAGAACAGATTTGCAATGACACCCTCAAACCTAGATATAGGCTTCTGATGAATAAAATGTAGTTAGTCGTTTAAAGTTTAGAAACAGTGAAAAATACTTTAGGGTAAAGAGATAATCCCAGTTGACTACAGAGAGAATAGTTTTAACAGTTTTAACTCAGAAGGTAAGATAAGGCAGCTGATCACACTCCGGCTCCCCTTTAGTGGAGCTTATCACAGTAAGCTACAGTCAATATTTAAATAGTCTCTACTAGAAAAAGAATTTATTTTAGATCCCTAAGTCCAATGTAGGTATTTTTATTTTGGATAATAGATTTCAGACAGACAATAGAATTTAAATTTTAATTTAATAAAACTAAATGTTTTCTAAATCATTTCAGCTTGTCAGGCAGCTGGCTAGATTCTAAATCTCATGTAAAGCTTTAGATTTTTGTAAAACAGAATCTGCAAATAGCAAAAGAAAGTTGCACCACACTAAACCCCTATTCAACTCCCCAAATCTCCATTCTATACCTTGCAGTAGGAAGATATGATTTCTTCTGATACCTGTCACGTCCTCATGTGTCTAGAATTCAAAATCATTCCAGTATGAGCCGGCATTCTCTATGGCAAAATGTACAGTTTCTCAGTCAAACCAAGTACAAGACAATAACCCCCAGTTAGATCTCCAAGTCCTTCCTAAAAATTGTCATTGTCAAAGCATTATTTAATCTGCATAGCAAGCTTTTGAAATTGCCAGAAACAGAGAATCACACAGAATCACAGAATGGGTGGGGTTTGAAGGGACCACAATGGGTCATCTGGTCCAACCTCCCTGCTCAAGCAGGGTCTTCTCAGAGCACATGGCACAGGATTGTGTTCAGATGGTTTTTGAGTATCTGCAGTGATGGAGACTCAACACTCTTCCTGGGCAATTTTTTCCAGTGCTTGGTCACCAGCACAGGAAAGAACTCACTCCTCATATTGAGGGGAAACTTCCTGTGTATCAACCTCTTCCCATTGCCTTGTATCCTTTTGCTTGGCACCATCAAGAGCCTGGCTTCATCCTCTTGGCACCCTCCCTTGAGGTGCATAGGGACATTGATGAAGACCCTTCTCAGTCTTCTCTTCTTGAGGCTGAAAAGGCCCAGCTCTCTCAGCCCGTCCTTTTGAGGGATATGTTCCAGTCCGTTATTCCTCTCCGTTGACCTCCAATGGACCCACTCCAGGAGCTCCATGTCATTCTTTGTGCTGATGAGCCCAGAACTGGACACAGCACTCCAGATGTGGCCTCACCTGGGCTGAGTAGACAGGCAGGATCACCTCCACCAACCTGCAGGCCATGCTCTTCCTAATGCACCCAAAGAGACCATTGGCTGCCTTGGCCACAGGGGCTCACTGCAGGCTCATGGACAGCTTGTTGTTCACCAGGACCCACAGGTCCTTCTCCACAGAGATGCTTTCCAGCAGTTTGGCCCTCTGACTGCCCCGGTGCAGGGGGTTATTTTTCCCCAGGTGTAGGACTCTGCAATTGCCTTGGTTGAATTTCAGGCACTGCTTTCTGCCCATCTCTGTCTTCCAGTTCTTCTCTTCCATCTCTCTCAAGGCCCTTTTGAAGACCATTTTGAAGCCCTCTGTGGTATCAGCCACTTCTCTGAGCTTTGTGTCACCAGTGAACTTGCTGAGGAGGCATCTGCCCCTTCACCTGAGTCACTGATGAACAAGTAAAACAATCCTGGGCCCAGGACTGAACCTTGGGGACGCCGCTTGTGACAGGCCTCCAGTTAGACCCTGTGCCACTGATCACAACCACCAAAGGACTATTTGCTTATTCAGCATAGTCACACCTAAATCCTCCTCTTCTGACCCTGCAGCCAAGTCTATCTTCTACATAAGAAAGTGTAGAACCTTTACTCTTTGAAGCTTTTTCTGAGCAAGAAAAATTAACTGGGTATGAGAAGTATGAAAGAACTGGCACTGGCTACTTTGTGTCAGCTTGAGGGAAAAATGGGCCTTTACTGGAGCCATTTACAAAGCAAACGCCACACCTTTCCACCAGCAATCCTGTACCCTTAGCTCAAACAAGAAGGAAGAAAGAGACTTTTACCAATTGGAAAGTTCTGAAAAACAGAGGATGCTAAATAGAGTCAGTAAATATAAATTTGCAAATGAAAAGTTTTAAAGAATTTTCTTAACCAAGATCTCCACTATCACACTCTATTAGTATGCAGCATTACATAGTGTATGATATTCAAAATGAGACATGCTTAATGTAACATGAAAAAATCATTATCTCGCTGTTCCTGTATCTCTTTTTTTTAAATATTTGGGTAAATATGACAATTAAAGTTTTATAAAATAAGGTGGCTAACATGTAATAGTGCAGCTCACAGCTGTTCTGAAAGGTCTCCAGCAGTTTGATGGCCAAACCTTCGATATGGAGCAACAAGAGAAGACTTAAGGGTCTAAGAATATTTATCTAGCAAAACTGAAAAATAATCATGTCAAGATAAACAGTGAATTATAATAGCACTAAGATAGTCATCACTAGCTAGGGGCATGGCAGAAGTAACTTTATGCCGGACACTATTTGCAGCTGACTGAATATTTGTTTGGTAAAATGAATTGAAGCATACAAATTTCCTGTGAATATTGGCAATATATACACATTGCAATTAAATGTAAGAGCCAAATTGCTGCTATTATCTGATTAAATTACATTGGTATTAATACACCACAATTCCTGGCAAATGGAAAGACTAAAAGTATTTCTTTCTCTCAGATTTTTCTAGTTAAATCAGACACATATATTAAAAAAAAAACAACCAAAACCAACAAAAACCAGAAAAAAAAAAAAAACCCAAAAACATTCTACAACAGGAAATAAATCTTAGCTTACCTACTGCTCTGGGGTTGGTGTGACATTGTAACATCTGTCCATGATGAATGAGGCCCATTTATTCTGAAACATGGAAGTTACTTCTAACACAACAAAGCTTATAGTTCTGGGCTTAGTGTGCAGGAGCCATGTGATGGCACTCAAAGTTTGGAACATAGCACAGGAACAATAATAATACTTTCAGGCATCATGTGGGACAAAAGTTTGGGGGAAAAAATAACATGTCATAACAAACTACTATTAATTTATCCACTTTTAAATGGTCAATATATTTATCACATAAGAGAAACATAATTTGCTTTACAATCCGCTCTAAATGATTCTGTTCTGAGAAACAGAAATAAATATTATGAAGCGAGAAAGGTCAGGCTGAAGATTACGAAAAAAAAGTAATAACAGTAAAAGTTGCTGGACTGCACAAAAGTGTTACTGCCCAAATTGCCAAATGTTCAAAAATGTCACACTAAATTTAAAAATGCTAGCAAAAAAAACCCAAACCCAAACATGTTTCCAGAAAGAACTCTGTTAGGAAAACAGACTAATGTGTTCTTACAGGTTTAGCTTTCTAATACCATGTCAGCTACATTTTTGCCAGACGACAGTGGGATTTTTAGACATATTTATGGCAGACATTCTTCATGAACTTTTAGAAACCAGGCAGACCAATTAAACAACTTTGCCCCAGACAAAGTTTCATATGTCTGTAGGTTCTATGCTATCCCAAGATGTGTAGAGAACACACCGTATTTCCTTGCCTAGGAGTTACTGATGATATGATGACAGAATTCCTAACATGTATAAAAAAAATTCATTTTGGCTAGGAGCTGCCTGAAAGCATCTGGGATAAACAGGCATTACTGTGTTGCAATATCACAACTTTAGGAATAATCACTCCAAAAGAAGTATTTTTATGTAGGTTAGTTTAGATTCATTTGGGATTTTTATGAAGATTAATAAAAATGTTTCTCCATTTCTCAGCTTGTTGTGTATTTGATTTGTATTTCATGAAATTTAACAGCTCAGGATAGTGGTGCAAACAATTTGCACCTTCAAAAAAACAACTGAGAAAGAAGTAAATGTCACAAAATTAATAAATGCACAGAAACTGGAAAGGAGGAATGAAAACTCATTCAACACCTGAAATTGCTACTCTCACTTCTTCAATACAATGTGTTTTCAAGCTAATGATGGCATCATAATTAAATCTACAGAACAGCCTGGGTATGATTTTCTGTGTCATAAAAAGAAAGGTCAGCATTTCTCATTATGACCTGTGTTCAAAATATTCGTATCACATGCGCAAGAAAACCAAAAGCCATAATTTCTGCACTTCTTCATGATTTGATAGCATGATAAAACTTTATAAGGCCAAATATAAAACACATTGTACTAAAAGGATAGGAAAAACCAACATGGAGACGTTGTCAACACAGACCAATTCCCTGTAGTTCAATTCCCAGATGACAAATGACATTACAAAGTCAGGCTGTATAAGATATTCTGAGCAAAACATACAAAAATATGTTCAACATAGGCATTTCTACAAATAGGAACTAAACATTGTCACAAATTCAATCCAGATAGATGGCTATCCCTGCTGAATAACAAATTAATGAGAAACACCTTTTGGCTTGTTCTATTGCCAAAAGAAAATATTCAATTAAAGACAGCTTACATCTTTACTTAATAAAGATTAATGAAACAAGCAGAAGAACACAAGCAATTCTCTGCGATGACAAAAGCCGAAGTTTAACAGACGCATTATGAGAAACTTTGCAGTGTCAGAGCTGCCAAATGCGTTAGCAAAACGAATAACGACTTTCGGAAAATGCTTGCCATGTGTTGGTCAGAAGGCAAGGAAGTACAACTTCCTGAATAGGCAGGCTTACAGGAGATCAGAACAGATACAAGAAAGGTGAAGTCAGAGCAAACTGTCAAGAGAGATGAAAGGATGTTAAAAAAAAATAAGCCTTAAGTCAGCAAGCATAAAATCTGACCAATCTGATAAAAACATTTCATTTCCCAATTGATGATTGCAAATTGTACAATAGTTATTGCTTTTACACATGTTGATTTAGACATTCTAACCCTGTCTTTTGAAAGCAATCAGGTGTTACAAGTTGGAAGGCATAGATAAAACAAAATCGTTAAATCAAACACAAAACTCTATGATAAGATTTAGCTACTGAAAGACTAGAAGAGGACAAATAACAGCCTCTGCCAGTTGTTCAACTCCATTCAATTTTCATGTAATCTGGGTACCCAGCCTCACACAACTCATATTAGGGCACCAACCACACTTCTGGGACACAGTCACAGACCATTTCAAACAAGACAAGTTTGGTTTTCAAAAGGCTTTTAATCAGCCTGCAAAATTCTTGGCCATATTTTCTAGCTTTATACCATGCCAAATGTAAGTTACAAGAAAGCAGTCCTCCCCTCCATAGCTCAAACCGTAATTATTCAAGAGATGCTATCTCTTTTGCTAAGTCAGTGAAAGTTTAAATTGTCACTCTCTGAATTTTAAGGCAGAAGCAGCTTCCCCGTCTGAGTGGGGCCACTCTTCTACATGATCTAAGAAATTAAATGTGTCATGATGACCATCTCAGAAAACAAAGTTTCAACTAAAAGCTTTTAGATGACACTGAGATTAGGTACTCAAACTTTACTTCCCACCTTAAAGGAGGCTGATAGACACCCAAATTCCCCATTGCTATTCTGGGTTTACACAAATATTCCCAGCTGAACACACTTAAAAGTAACAAATCATTCCTTGTTCCATGCTTGGTACAGATACAGCTGATATTAGGATTACAAATATTTATATAGTGAAAGCTAATATTAAAATAGTGAAGTGAATTACTCCCAGCAATGTAGCAATGACATTTCCCCAGAACATCCAGGTTTCAAAATTTGCACAGAAATTAGTTAAATGCTGAGGCAAGCTGTCTGTCCTCTGTGTGTCCTCCCCTACTTTGCTAGGACTGCTCTACCCACTCAACTCTGCCACACTATTATGACTAAGGTAAGGGAGCAAATATTTGTGAGAAATATTTGGCTAATCTGGAAATCAGTCAGGAGTCAACAGAAAGACACCACACTTCAGCTCAACAGATATTAATAATCTTACTACTTCTTATAGTGAAAAAAAAATCATGTAAAATTAAGACGTACCTGCAGAGTGTATTTTCTATTAACATTTATGAAGCTATAGCAAAGCAGTGTAGTGTTAGGATAGCCTCAGAGAAGTCTTCTGATAAGGACATTATCTATGATCCCATGACAGAAATGTAGGATAATTACATAATTATCTCTCATCTGAAACAGGTGATGTACATTCTAAAGTGGATATTACCCAAACAGATACCCATTTGTTGTGACTATACATAGTTATGTTGACAGAAAAATCTGTGCAGCAGTGTGCAGTGAAGGAGCTGACTCTGACCAAGCAGCTCCCCTGGAGATTGCATGTCCATGGCTGATCCTGACCTCTCGCTCTAAGATCAAATACATAGTGCCTCAGAAGTTGGAAAAGCATATTAAATGAACTCAAAATCAGTATGTAATTGTTTTTTTAAACTTTCCAAAATTTTTCTCAAAAATTTTCAAAACAAATCTATAAAGTTTGATTCCCAAAGAGGATTAAGTCATATGGAATGCAACATAGTCTTAGAATCTCAGGCTGTCATTTCAACCCTTTCAATAACTTAATAATAAGTGATATTTTTGAGCCTGATTTTAGTTCCCTTTAGTCTACACACACAAAATATTTAAACAGAGAATATATGATAAAATTTATAGTCTGGAAATAAATATATTTACTCTTTTAAGTTTTAAAATTAAAAGAAGTTCAATTCATTAATGAATTCATTCCCATATATTTTAAGATCATTATTTTAATTTTATAGAAATACAAGAAACTGGCAAACAATCATGTATTATATGTTCGGAGCAGGCACATGATATATAGCACCCCTTCTTATTGTACAAATAATATCATTTTAAATGAATAAGCAACTTGTAGTTGCAGTTCCGTATAATAATTTTGGAAGATGTAGTCTTTTAAAAGGTTACAAAATTTTGGCCTCCTATTTTCCTCTTGAAATGGTTGTCACGTCACTGTAAGACACAATCACAATGGCACTAGGTATCCTTATCCTGACTTTGCAATACCCACAAAGACTCTCCTGGAAAAGAAAGCTATCCTCTCTTTTAGAAAGCTTTTCTAAATGTTTAATAGGAATCCTTTTTTGCAGAAATTTGAACAGTTACTTCTTGTCCTATGTATAACAGATTATTCTTTCCTCTTTACAAGAACTTTTACTTACAAGAAGACTGTTATCCACAAACCTATTCTCATTACATACT
>NW_005054393.1:834959-863646 GCF_000277835.1 Geospiza fortis | reverse complement strand
CTCGCAGATCAATGGATTTAGCTGTTGGCATAAACACTGAGATACAAAATGCTGTTAATGATCAGGTACATGGAAAAGTGCCAGATTCTGACACTATCTAGGTTTCTAAAAATGACAAAAACCATGCTATTTTTCAATCATTTGTGTCTTCTACACCCAAGACTGGTTTTATTTCTGTTTGCTAGCTACTGACAGTGTTTTATTTTATAACAGTATCCTAAAAACACAAGCAATGAAAACCATATGCTTACTTGGAAAACATTTTCAGGTCAACAGCAGCTACTTACAGTCTTCCTACAAATCAAACAACACCCACAGACAATACCGTGAAAGGGCACAACAAAGACACCGGATCTTTTCACCATTTTAATTAGTTATACCTGCTTCTTTGGTGAAATCACAAAGCCTCACCATTTGAAACAATGAAACAAACCAAACAAAGCAAAACTCCTGCAATCTTCATGAACTAAGTCCATCAGGCAAGGAAAAAAGATTAACAGAACAAGATAAAGCAGTTAAGAATGCTATTAGACAGGAGATTCCCTAAAAAATAACTCATTTGGAAACAAGCAGAGAATTTTTTTAGTAATAACAAACAAAATATTTCATGATCTTTTCATGATCAAAGTCTTCTCTTTAGACTATTGCGACTCAAACACAATAAATACTTCTTTACAAAAGCCTGCTGCATGGCTTCTGAAGATGCCTAAAATCTTCCAGCTTTGTTTCTGTTAACTTAGCTAGGCACCAATCCAAGCATAACAGCTACTGAAAAATAAACATTAAACCATCAGTAAGTGTCTTCACAGTTGTACTGTGCTGTTCATATCCAGGATTTTCAGTGTCTAATCTGTTTTCATTCACTGTAAACTAACCCAGTGTTAAATCTTACAACTCACAGGCTCTCTGTCTGATATTGTATTCTTCATTAGGACAGAGTCCAAAATTCTCAAGTTTTTGATTTTATACAAAAAACTGCTACTTAGATAAAAGAACAAGCAATAGAGTGAGAAGGCATAAGAAAAGCATTACTTTCATGCACTGCTGAAAGTCAATACTTGATATTAAAGCAAGGAAGAATTATGACTGGTTCACTAAACTTTTTATATGCTTCATACTGAAGAATGGGAACACAGTGTTTCAGAGAAGCACTTATTTTCAACTGTTTCTTGTTCCTAAACTCACAGTATTTTGGACATTCAGGCTATGTGTGACTGAAAAAATAATAGTGGAAAAAACAGCTAAGCCCTCCTGCTAGGATGCTAAATGCCAGTACAAAAGGGTAGCTCAATCATTTACAGGGAAAAAAAAAAGTTAATGCACTCTAGCTGCTGGTGGTGTGCTGATAACAGAAGCAGCAAAAAGTCAAAGACTTAGTGTCAGTCAGCTAAAATGCCTACTTTCCTGAAGGTGTGCAGCAGATCTGAATCCTGCAAGGATATCAATCCAACCAACAGAAAAGGGATTCTGTCAGCTCCCATATATTTCTCAATTATCATTTTTCAGTTTTCCACCTCTCAGTCTCTACCCTTTTCATACTTGTTTGTGTTACTGATACATTTTAAAGTTTGGTCTGTGTCAATGCCAGAGTCCTTTATTATTTTTGAAGTACTGGCAAAACCCCGCAAGTATAGCGCAAATGCAGCTTTCCAGACCAAACTGTACTTCATACTAGAATGCAAAACCATTTACAGAGATACATCTCCAAGAACAATTTTACCAGCAAAAGAAATGTTTTGTCAATATAATAACGTATTTGCTAATGGCTTCTGCCAAAATAACTAAACCAGGCAGTGTTAGCACCTCTTTACAATCCTGTCCAACAAAGCTGTGCTGACGGAAGTCTGTTGTATAGAAAACAGCCTGTTGCTCAGTTCCAAAAAGTTTGTCAACCAGCTGAACTTTATAGAATCCTCTTTTGAACAGACTTGTTTTGGCCCATGCTAATTTTGCAAGCAGTATATAAACCCACCAGCAACAAGACTGTGCTTTAAGTAGGAAAACTAACTGTTGGTTCTTCATCTTGACACAGCACAACTACATTAATCCTATAGAAGGAGATACCTTGAAGTTTGTTTTTATGGTAAAACACCCAAAAAAATGCAGCTTTGTAGGATTCATATTTCAGTCACTCTAGAATGGAATACACATTTTTGTGTATGGTACAGGTTAAAAAACATCGTCGCCATCACCATTAGAAAAGCATAAACACTCCAAATTCAAGTCCATTTTGTTTCTCCTCCAATCAAGAGCTACCAACGTAATTGCTCTGCAACACACCTCAGTCAAATCTTGCTGGTTCACACTTTACTCCGCAACCTCTTGGCAACTCATGTTGTCCAAATGGGCGGTAAAAGCATATTTTAAGGGGTTAAGCATGGGGCACCATGGAAATATGAAAACAAATGGAGACAAAAAGACCAGCTAGCTGCATATTCTGTCTCCAGAAACAGAGAAAGATAGATGACAAGATGAAGAATCTAAGCCTAATACTACTCTTGAGTACTATGCAGGTTCCAACAGTTCATAGCTGATAACATTCTTAATTAAGTAGATAAAGTTAATAAAAATTTCCCAAATCAACTGCTTAGGAGTAAAATACACAGAAAACCTTTCTAATTTTCAGTCACTTTAGGTAGGCAGACATTTCAAACTTACGTAACCATAAGCAAAAAACCAAACCAAAAAGAAAACTGAATATTTTGAAAAACATTACAATACTTTTAACACACAGTCCCAAAAAATTCAAATCCTATGAATCAGGCTTTTAAAACACATGGTTCTTAAAAAGAAATATGAAAAATATGTGAACAATAAAAGCAGAAGTAATTCAAAGTAGTCCCATTATTTGTCATCTGTTTGCAAGTTGGATCAGCAGTGAAGTCATTGTTTCCCAGTCTTCATCACAATCATTAGGATTTTTTTTCAGTAAAAGTAGATATCAACACAAAATAAACCAATTAGTCATTAAAAAAAACCCACCAAATACATTTCTAATCTCAGTAAAGAGAAAAAATAATCCTGGGTCTAATAGACCTATTTAATGCTTTTCGTTTCTGTCTAGAAAACCATGAGGTAAACACCTCCTTGCAGATGGATCACCTTTAATACAAAACACCTGGAAGTATTTAGGAGATCTTCAAAAAGAAGAAGCAGCAGAAATTAAAATCAAATTATTTATACACCATCAGGAGGTACACCCTGTTTTTGTAGCTGTGTTTCTGTAGAATAATAATTGGCACCATGAGCTAAGAATAGAAATTAAAAGCTTCCATTGGTCCTCCTCATTTAAATCTGAATAAAGCAGTCAATTGTGGAAGCCTATAACAATATCTGCTTTATTTTATATATAAATAACATTTACAAAAATTAAATTTCATGTGTCTAGGATTGCAGTTTATACTCCATATACTGAGTACTTTAGCCTAAGAAGAAATACTGGCCACAAAGTGCCAATCCTAATGCATCAGACTGTTTTGGAATGGGTCTTGTGCCAAGCACAAAGAGGTTTGGGACTGCACAGGTTGCCTTCTACAAGATAGACTAAAGGAGAGGCACAGAGCTATCTAAACATGTTCTGCCAAAATGAAGCAAGTCCTTAAAACATGATACTTAAGGGCTACATGATACTTAAAACATAACACTACTTTATTTTCAGAAGCATCAGCTTTAGTGCTGCTTCACTTGAAATCAATGGACATCTACTTCCAGAATTTCCTTCCTAAAGTTTTGCAACTACACAAATTATCTTTTGATCCTAAAAAAGTACTGAGAGTAAATCAACATTACATATTGCTACAATATGATAAATGGCTCGATCAGTTTGGCCACAAAAGCAATGCAGCTATAATACTTGAGGTCCAATTTACTATGCTGGTTAAGAGAGAGCTCGTTTTTGTTTCTACACAACACTATTAAGTGATGTAAATGTACTCTGACTGGCCTCAAAAGTTCCCTTTTGTAAAGGAAAGAACCTACAGAAACAGATCAAAGTAGTTCTTTCAGGAATTTACCTAGCAGTAAATCAAAGTAGTTCTCTCAGGGAATGTACCTAGCAGTACCACCTAAAACCACCACTGATACACTAATGCACTGCTGTGGCAATTGATTCCTTTCTTAGAAACAAGAACTGTTTCTTCATTCACAGGACCAAGTGACTTTTTTTTTCCCCTAAGTTTTAGTGAAAAAGTACTTTTTTGACATCACTGAAGTAGTATTTGGATATATGCATTCTACCAATTAATTTCCACATATAAGCAACCACTTTGCCACTTCGAACAGAAATTTTCTGGTTTGATGGCTCAGCTAAAGGAAAAATTGACACAACTTAAATACTCAAATGGCATAGGGTTAGTTTTTCAGGCTAAGGCACAAATCTCTTTAGATGTCTAGAAAGAAATCATATATCTTGAACTTATGAGATAATACTACCTCTTCCACATTAAGTTTTTAAAAAATATTACATTGTAGAAATTCTGCTTGTGAACACTTATAATACAAACAGAGATTAAAACTGTCTCATCAGTTTCTTTAGTGGCTTTATTCATACAGTGAAGGTGGGAAGAAAGGAGTAATAGCTTAAAAAACCATCCTACTGCCTGGAAGCATAAGGCGAACTGGCTCCTTGGCTTTGATTTACATCATGCAAACTTTCAGTCAACAATTAACTTCTTTATGAAGTTATGTCTTTACAACATTTAACACTTGTGCTATATGAGTTAAAACAGTTCCCAATTCTTTCAGAAATTCATATTTAGAATTAATACAGTCCAAAAAGCCTCAGTCCATTTGATCATATATTGATGGCCACCTCTGGGATCACAGCAATTACTCATGAGATGGATAATAAATTCTTGGAGCTCCTGCTGTATGCCATAAAGCTGGTTCTTTACTGCACAAGGAACCAAATACCAATCTGCACAAATGTGCAGTTTACACTGAAAATTACAAAGCAGCATATTGTGCAGTGCAGAAAAGCATCAAAGTATTCAATATCCATCATTTTTTATTTTGTACACCCCACATGTAGTCCCAATTACTTAAATCTCTGAAAAGAGGCAATCCATTTCTCCAATTGTCAAGTCTGAACCCTTATTTTAATTACTATCTCACAAAATTTTTTCTTGAGTATTCTTTTCTTAACACAGTCATTCTTTGAATTCTAAGTAGCAATTTGGCTAATTCTATGCAATAAGTAAAGGTTTTTGATGCTTTCACATCCTATCAGAACCTTCATTTCAGAACTGCTGTGTGCAAACGTACACAACGCTTTAGGAGGAGATGGTCAGACGGCCAACCACAATACTTCTGATCACAGCAGCCTTTCTTTTAAGAAAAAAACCTGATGTTCCAAGCTACCTTTCATACACAATGTTTTTTACTTATAGATTGCTCTTCTCTCAACTCTCTTCTGCTTTCCATATAGTTTTTGAAATGTGGTACCCAGAAGTAGACTTCACATTCCAACCTTACCAATGTGGAGCAGGGTAGAGAAACAATATTCATCTTTATATAATCCAGTATGACATTAGTCCTTCATCTAATGATATCATCACTGATTCAAGTTCAACTTTGATCATTCCCTATCCTTACAACTAAGTCTTCCGAGAACCCTCTACTAACCCAGTGTTCCCCACACTATATTAAAATTACATTATATTGATTATTTTTGATTAAGCACAGTACATTGTATTTGTTCCAATCTTTAATTCTACCCTTCCTCTTATATTTATGTAAAAAATTTGGTCAAGGTAATCTTTAATTTTAATTCTGCTGCGTCAGTTGACTCCCTTCAGCTTTGTGGGCTTTCAGAGCTGCATGGAGCTCTCAGGCCACTAAAAATGGATCTTTTACATTAGGACTTCATCACGTGACTGTATTGTGTTGACACAGAAACTGTTAGGAAGGGTTCCAATTATAGGCTTCAGTAAGAAGAACTGAGCAGAGCCCTCCATAACTCTTCTAAAAGTTAGCCAGACCCCCAGGAAATATTCTAAAGGACAGTATAAGGCTGTAAGGGAAGTGATGCCTTCTACCTGTAAAACACCTCCAGGTTCTTCCTGTCTCTCAAATCTAAACCCCACAAGCCCCCAGTAGCACATGATGTTATCAGAATTTTGGACTCGCCCACATTGCAATCCATCACCTATATTAAGAAAAGCAAAAAAAAATCCAGAAACATCAGTTCTAAAGCATTTTCTTCCATTGTCATGAAGTTTCTATAGCAAGCTATGAGAGAGCCTCTGATCCTCTTCAACCAAGTTTTTTATTTCTTGTACATCAATTGTCCTAGCTTTTCTGTGAAAGAATTATGCAAAAGTGTCAAAACTTTACTACAGTCAAAATATATAGCACAAGTTTATTATCCTTATACAGCCAACATTGTCTTAAAAAAAATTGTGTATCTGCTAATTAACTTGTCAAAAAATGGTCTTAGACTATTTTATCTCTAGACCCTGATAAATTTTTCTTAACTGCCCACGCAGATAATTTCAAGCTAACAAAAAAAAAGGGAGATTAACTCTTTAATCCATCCATCTTCCAACTGCATAATGTGAAAACTAACAGATTAGAGAAGTTTAATCTTCTTTTCCAATGCTGGAAGACTCTAATAAATCAAGCTCGGGTAGAAGCTTCATATTTTTCCCCTCCAAATGCTTTATTCAATCATTGTGAGCATTGAAGTTCATACCTCAAGGCTTGCAAACTTGTGATTTTTGTGTTTGCTTAAGAGCTGTATAATGTTCACAGTTTTGCAGACCTCCCTCCTTATTCTTAAAACACATTAAGAACTAATGGAAGTGCGATACTCAGTTTGGTCTGACAATGCCTCTTTTACACATCAGACAATGCATTATTTTCCATTAAAAGAAAACAATACACTTATTGATAAAAGTCCATGAATATGTTTTACTGAATATGGTACCACAATACTCAATATTCATTTTTGCACTTTCCAAATTCCTTAACACATTCTCCAAATTGTTGCTGCTTTTAATATACTTAAAAGTCAGTGATAACTGTAATTACAAGTTAATTCTTCTAATTTCCAATTCATTCTGCATATCATCCTGCTTGAATTGACTATTTGACTCAATCAGATGTTTTGCAATGCAGGTGAGTTTTTTACCTTCCTTTTTGGTTTTTTTTTTCTTTTCTTTCTCCTAAATTGTTGTGCCTAGGTTTTTTTGGGTGGGTTTTGGTTTTTGGGGTGTTTTGTTGTTGTTGTTTGGTAATTACAAAAAAAAAAAAAAAAAACCAAAGAACTTTTTTTAGCATCTTTGGGTCACAAATTTTAAAAGCTGTTGAACAGATTAATGCTCAAGACCATTCATATAGCTGCTATTATTTAGTTACAACTACAGCCATTGCTTAGTCAGCTTCTGAATACCTGAATTTTGACTACCCTGCTATTAACAAATAATTTACACCATCAAGAAGCTATTTTGCCCAATGATTTTTACAACTAAAGCTATCATTTTTTTGGCAGGTAATCTATCAGTTTCTATCAGGAAACTATATCCAGATTTAAATGATATAGAAGCCGCAAAACCATCAATAATCAGGGGAATGAATGGGCATGAAGACACACCCATTCAAAGTAATGTGTAATTTTATGGGCCGGAAACATTTGGTAAGAGGGAGTCTCAAAACTGTACCTAATCCAGGCAATTCCACATCTTACCACAGTTAGTTCACAAATTAGAGGATCTGAAGGATGCTTGGGCTAGCCTTTGCCCAGCAAAACACATTGTGGTTGTCTTTTCTTTCCTGTTGTGAAAATACTAGAGACAAAGTAGCATATGCAACAAAACTATAACATTACCTCTTCTCAGGGAAAGCCACTACAAATTATCTGTACAACACAAGATACTGGGAAGTACCAAATGCTTCTTAAGTTGTTATTAAACATTATGTAAATGGTTGGAGTGAAGAACTATTTTACTTTCCATAGGTTAACCAGAATCACTCAAGAAAGATAGAGGACGTAGATACTTTTTTGAAATGTGTTCATTTATGTATCTTTACAACTTTATGTACATTAAATAAAACTACATATACAACAATTCCAGATTCATACCCATAGAAAACTCAGGTGACCCACAACACGTCTATAAAACTTTTGTTACTCTTTCCACCGAATTTTTGTCTCTTTAGCAACATGCGGTTTGCCAACAAACAAACAGTTTAGTGTAGTCAAGTCTATGTCAATTCAGAGTTAAAGCTAAATTTTGTGGGTTAGAGAGTGCAAATCCCCAAGAAATATAAACTGTGAGAGTAACACAAAGTTAATAAAAATAGCAATTCCAAAAACTTATCTTCATCGTTACTTTTTGTCGAAACTAAGTATATTTTCATGGCAGATTCTCTACAATTATAGCTACATTTAATGACAGATCCCAAAAAGTCATGATCAGTGGCACAGGGTCTAACTGGAGGCCTGTCACAAGCGGTGTCCCCAAGGTTCAGTCCTGGGCCCAGGATTGTTTTACTTGTTCATCAGTGACTCAGGTGAAGGGGCAGATGCCTCCTCAGCAAGTTCACTGGTGACACAAAGCTCAGAGAAGTGGCTGATACCACAGAGGGCTTCAAAATGGTCTTCAAAAGGGCCTTGAGAGAGATGGAAGAGAAGAACTGGAAGACAGAGATGGGCAGAAAGCAGTGCCTGAAATTCAACCAAGGCAATTGCAGAGTCCTACACCTGGGGAAAAATAACCCCCTGCACCGGGGCAGTCAGAGGGCCAAACTGCTGGAAAGCATCTCTGTGGAGAAGGACCTGTGGGTCCTGGTGAACAACAAGCTGTCCATGAGCCTGCAGTGAGCCCCTGTGGCCAAGGCAGCCAATGGTCTCTTTGGGTGCATTAGGAAGAGCATGGCCTGCAGGTTGGTGGAGGTGATCCTGCCTGTCTACTCAGCCCAGGTGAGGCCACATCTGGAGTGCTGTGTCCAGTTCTGGGCTCATCAGCACAAAGAATGACATGGAGCTCCTGGAGTGGGTCCATTGGAGGTCAACGGAGAGGAATAACGGACTGGAACATATCCCTCAAAAGGACGGGCTGAGAGAGCTGGGCCTTTTCAGCCTTGAAAAGAGATAAGCGAGAGGAGACCTCACTAATGTGTATAGATATCTAATGCGGGGGCACCAAGAGCATGGAGCCAGGTTCTTCTCAGGGATGCCAAGCAATAGGACAAGAGGCAATGGGCAGAGACTGAAGCACTGGAAGACCCACCAAGTGACCAAGCACTGGAACAAATTGCCTGTAGAGCCTGTTATGTCTCCCTCACAGGAGATATTCAAGAGCCAGCTGAACACAATCCTATGCTGTGTGCTCTAGGATGACCCTGCTTGAGTCAGGAGGTTGGACCATATGACACTTTCAACCTTACCTATTCTCTGGTTCTGTAATTCTGTATTCAATTTTTGTCATGCATAAATACAATAACAAGTCTTTGCAGAAGTAAAATTTCCTTAAAAGGCAGAAAACTAAAACATCACATTTATATCCTAAGAAATAAAACTACAAAAAATACTAAAACAAGATATTTTAATATCACCAGCAACATGCAAAGCAACTTGTATATGATATAAAGTATTACTTCCTAGAATATTAGGAAGAAAACAAACCTGTACAAAAAGGAGAATAATCACAATGCACATAGATTAGCAGAGCAAAGGGCTGGGGTAGAGAACCTGAGAGGAGTACATTTCGTCATTCATAAACAAACTGTAAAATTCTTTGAAAACATACTACCTTCAGAGGCTTTAAGAAAAAAATAAAAAGACTTTGATTTGGAAACTATGTTGTCCTTTTAAACAGTGCCCCCTCCCGTTCAGGACTAAACTGTGACTTTCCTACTGACAGCGTGATGCAGACCATAATAGAAATGGTCACTCCCTTGTGACCTGTACATAATTTTCTTTAACCATCCAATTTTCCAGAACTTAAACCAATCTCAACCACAGAACTATCAACATATATTACATTTAAACTATTTCTAGCCAAGCAAAGCCAGCTTGTGAGTAAGAACAGGCAGTTTGGAGTTCAAGTGCACTCAAAGCAGCAGGAACATTGGGAAATGTCCCGGATATCCTCAAAACCCTGCAGCACTCACTGCAAAGCTGTATGGATTCAATCTGAGTTGTTTGGATAAGAAAATCAGTTTGTAAATCACAACTTCCAAAGTGTCATAAAAGAGACAGCGTCTGGCATACCTATGTAAAAACTCTTCACCTACACATGACCCTAGACTTACTGAAAAAAATACACTATATTTCATTTTACTATTTGCAATTCTCCAAAATTTAGAGAGGCAACTCCACATAAAATTTTTTCCTGTATTAAAGAAAAATGGCTCAATACTGTTTAAGTTATAAAGTAGCATATTTTCTGATTTCTAAGAAATGTGTCTCCTAGATTTTATTTTTTATTTTTCTGCTAAAATATGTGGCTATCCACCAGAAGCAGGCACCTCCATATATATTTCATTAACAAAAAGTATTTTATGTAATAGAGTTCAATCTTGAATTTTAATTTGTATAGGAATGAGAAGTTTGAATGCTTTCAAAATTTCTCACAGAACGTTTCAGCTGTTTTTAAAGACAAAACCAAAAAAGGAAGTAGGTTTGTTTTTCTACATTAAAAAGCCCACAAATTACAGTTGCTTTCTTAAAACACCAAGAACTTCTCTTCTTTTAAATGAAGACTTGAAAGAGTGGGAAACCTTTTTGCCATGGCTCTGCTTTTTTTTAGTGTTGTTATTTGTTGGCCATCATAATTGATGAGAAAAGGAGCATAGAAGGAACATACACTACTAGAACTCAGATTAATTAGATTTCATGGTGATACCATAGCTTAGAGCAAGGAGGGCAAAGTAAATAATAAATGAAAAGTAAGCTGATAACATCTCATTTATGTACCAGAAAGAGAAATAATGAAATACATACAAGTGTTGTTATATTACAGATGCACATATGAACCATTCACAGCCACATGACCGATGCGATATATTCTGAGAACAGCCCAGCCTGATCTGGCTCACATCAAGCAGTACAAAACAGTAATTCCTATATAACAGGATTCACAAAAATAGTATGTCCTGGGCTGACTTCTATGATGCTTGTATCCCCACTTGTCTGTTCGGTTTATGCTGGATAATAAGTTTTGCACCATTAAGACTTGTTCCAAGAGTGAAGGGGGGAGAGAAGAAGCACACAGTTTGTTATCAGAAATTGCACTTGCTCCCCCACATCCTGCTCCTGGACTGTGTTGTCTGCATCACGGACAGATGGAGAGACAGAGCTCTCCTTTGCTTTTAGTTAGGTTTTAGCTAGCTGAGCCAGAGAAGTTCCCTGGACTCTGGGATTTCTTTTTTTTTGGACCTGTTTAAACCTGCTCTGGACTGAACACCCAGAGGAGCACCGGCAGCTCGCACCTGTGGCCCACCAGGCTGGGCTGGGGCCGCGGCATTTCCAGTGCTGGAGGGACTGAGTGAGCCAAGCTACAGCCCACCAAGGGGACTTTGTGAGTTTGTCATCTCCTTTGGAGCGGCAAGATGTTTTATTGTTTAATATTGTTCATTTTTTGTGCTGGTGAATGCTTTGCCTGTTATATAAACAGTTTTTTTCCACTTTTCTCCAAGGAAATCTTTTCCCAAACCAGTTGGGGGAGGGGCTGCTTCAATCTGCTTTCTAGAGGAACCCCTTTGGAGGTTTTCTCCCAAATTTGCCCTAAACCAGGACAAATACAATCACAAGGAGTGCAGCACTCCATCATCTGAACCACTTCAAGGATCTGGCAAATACCCTAATCCACAATAGGGTAATGGCTACTATCACTGTAACCACAAACACAAAATGCCAGCAGGTGCTGAACCAGCCACTGTGAGTATAGAGGGACAATCACTATTTTTGATACAAGCCAGGATGCCATTGGCCTTCTTGGCTACCTGGGCACACTGCTGGCTCAAGTTCAGCTGCTGTCAACCAGCACGCTCAGGTCCCTTTCTGCTGGGAATCTTTCCAGCTGCTCTTCCCCCACCTGTAGGGCTGCAGGGAGTAGTTGCAACCCAAGTGAAGAACCTGGTACTTCACCTTACTAAACCTCACACTATTGGCCTCAGCCCATCAATCCAGCCTGGCCAAAACCCTCTACAGATTTCTACCCTCCAGCAGACCAACACTCCCTCCTACCTTGGTGTTGTCCTCAAATTTACTGAAGGTGCACCCAATCCCCATGTCCACATCATCAATAACTTTAAACAGGACTGGCCCCAATACTGAAGCCTGGGGAACTCCACTTAGAAGTAGCCACAAATTTGATGTGGAAACACAGCCCACTGTGGGCTGTGGGCCCAGCTATCCAGCCAGTTCTTCACCTAGCAAAGTGTGCACCAGTCCAAGCCATGGGCTGCCAGCTTCTCCAGGAGAATGCTGTGGGAGACAGAATCAAGGGCTTTGCTGTAGCAACATCCACAGCCTTTCTCCCATCCACTAGGTGGGCACTGGTCATAAAAGGAGATCAGGTTGGTCAAACAGGACCTGCCTTTCACAAACTGGGTTGGCTAGGCCTGATCCACTGGCTATCCTGCATATGCAATGTAATGCACTCAAGATCATCTGTTCCATAACTTCCCCGGGCACCAAGGTCAGGCTGATTGGCCTGTAGTTCTCTGGATCCTCCTTCTGGCCCTTCCTGTGGATGAGTGTCACACTGATCAACCTCTGCTGGGCCTCCCCAGTTAGCCAGGACTGATGATAAATGATGGAGAGCAGCTTAGAAAGTTCATCTGCCAGCTCCCTCACTACTTTTGTGTGAATCCCATCCCACTCCATGGATTTGTGAGTGTCTAACTGGCACAGCAGGTCACAAACTAATTACTCCTGGATTACAGGCAGTCTGTTCTGCTTCCCATCCCCATCTACCAGCTCAGGAAGCTGGTTGATAACCCATCTTTCTGTTGAAGACTGATGCAAAAGAGACATCACCTGCTCAGCCTTATTATCCTTCATTGCAATATTCCTCTTTACATCCAATAGAGGTTGGAAATTTTCCTTGGCTATTCTTCTTCTTTTTAGCGTATTTATAAAAGCACTTTCCACTATCTTTCACAGAGGTGGCCAGATTGAGTTCTAGAAGAGCTTTTGTCTTTCTAATTTTCTTTCTACGTGACCAAACAACACCCTTGCTCAGTCTTCCTGAGTCGTCTGCCACTTCTTCCTAAGGTGATAAATTCTTTTGGTTTTCCCCTAAGTTCCAGCAAAAGCTCCTTATTCAGTCAGGTAAGTCTTCTTCCCTGACAGCTTCTTTGGCACGCAGGGACAGACTGCTCCTGTGCCTTTATAATTTGCTTCTTAATGTATGTCCAGCCTTTCCGGACCCTTTTGTTTTTAAGGGCTGTTTCCCAAGGAACTCTCTGAACTAGTGTCCTGAACAGGCCAAAGTCCAGCCTCCTGAAATCCAAGGTGGAGGTTTTGTTGACCCCTTCCTTACTTCACCAAGAATTGAACACTCCATTATGTCATGGTCACTGTGCCAAAGATGTCATCTGACCACCACATTTCCCACCAGCCCTTCTGTTTGTAAAAAGCAGGTCTAGCAGGGCCCACCCCTTGCTACGCTCACTTACCAGTTGTGTCAGGAAGTTGTCTTCCACACACTTGAGAAACCTTCTAGACTGCTTCCTCTCCACTGTGTTGAGTTTCCAGCAGACATCCCACAAGTTAGTCTCCCACAAGAACAAGGCCTAGCAATTGTGAAACATCAGCCAGAGGCTTACAGAATAGTTCATCCATCCTTTCATCCCAGCTGGGTTGTCTATAATAGACTCCTATCAGGATGTCTGTGTTGTTGGCCTTCCCCCTGATTCTTACCCACAGATACTCAATCTTGCCATCATTATCCTTGAGCTCTATGCAGTTGAAACACTCCCCAATGTACAGAGCCATTACATCACCTCTCCTTCCTTGCTTGTCCCTTCAGAAGTGTTTGTAGCCACGAGTTGCAGCATGCCATTTAAATGCCTCATCCCATTTCATTTCCCTGATGGCAACTACATCACAGCTTTCCTGCTGCACAATGGCCTTCAGCTCTTCCTGTTTGTTACCCATACTGATGTAGATGCACTTTAGCTGGGCTATCAATTTAACCCCTGACACAGGCATGCCACCCCAGATTTATCTCTAGTGACTCTGGTCTTACCTACTTCCCCCTTCAAACCAAGTTTAAAGCCTCCTCAATTGTCCCTGCCAACTCACAGGCCTAGAATCCTTTTCACTCTTTTAGAAAGACAAACCTTATTTGCCTGCAGCCAGCCTAGTGCTGTATAAACTATCCCATGAGGAAAAGCCAAAACTGCACCAACGGCACCAGCCTTTAAGCCATGTGTTGATCAGGGTTTTCCCGTTTCCTTCAGCACTCTCCCCTGCTACTGAAAGCATTGAGGGAAACACCACCTCTGCCCTTATCCCTTCAACCAGTCATCCCAATGCCCTGAAGTTGTTTTGGATTGCCCTAGGAACTGTCACGGCTGACCTGGAAATCCAGAATTGGAAAATAATCAGAGGGCTGAATCAGTCCAAGGAGTCTTCTAGTAATATCTCTTACTTAGGCCCCAAGGAAGCAGCAGATTTCCCTGTGCGACAAGGCCAGTCAGTATATGGGGCCTTCAGTTCCCCTCAGAAGGGAGTCATCTACATCAATAACCCATCCTTCTTTTTTTACAGCTGTAGTTGTAATGTGGCTGGTTGACTGACTTGCCCCACATAGACCTTTACTATCACTTGCTTGACATTCAAGTCCCAGAGCCTCATACTTAGTCCCATCTCTCTTCACAAAAAAAACCCAAACAAAACAAAACAAAAATACCCCCAAAAAAACCCCAAGCATATCTGAATGCAGCAAAGTCAATCACAGCACAAAATAGTTAAGAACTGTAATATCTAGAATCACATCACTGAGGTTTGTGAAATCAATCAGGAATTCTTCTTAAATCAGTTTTCTGCCTGATTGTGCCTTCTTGCATGTCCTAGTCTGGTTGCTTCTTTTAATATGCTTAGATTGAGGCTTTGCTATTTCCCACCTTAACTCAATGGATTTATGAGCTGATTTTTTTTTAAGGGCACTGGAGCTTATATTTTTATTCCTAAAAGATGCATCATCCTTAAATAGACATTGCTTATACCTGTTGAGTATCCAAGACGTAAGCAACCATAATTTAGGATTTCAAGCTGCTTTATGAATGCCTAACAAAACATCGCTTAGGTCTTACATCCCAAACACTTTCAACTTCAAGTTGCCATGGTCTATAAATAAGGCTTATGGTTTCCCATTATAGAACATAACTGTAAGTTATGCATTACACAAAGCTCTAAACAGCAAGATTATGTGATTTTTGTTCAGCTTGTCTTCCAAGCAGTGAAAGCAGAAGCAAGTGACCTAGAAGTACAGGGGTACTGTTTGATCATATAAGTATATGGTTAGAAAAGCAAAGGCTGACCTGGAGTTGAATTTGGCAAAAGACACAAAAGACAACATGAAAGCAAATCAGCATCAGAAGGAAGACTAGGGAGGATATGGACCTATGGCAAAATAAACAAAGGCCACAAAGGTGGATGCATTTAATGCTTTTTTGCCTCACTATTTACCAAAAAAAGATGGCTCTCAGGAGTCTTAGGTCCCTGAGCCTAGAGGAGAAGTCTGCAGCAAGGAAGAGTTACCCTCAGTTGAGGGAGCACTCAAAACATATAAAAGTATGCATCCTTGTAGCAGAGGACAGCAGTATTTTCTGCACTGGGAAGAGTGCCAAGCAGGCCAAGGAGGAAGATCCTTCCCCTCTTCTCAGCACTCCTGAGGCCACATCTGTGGTCCTGTGCCTGGCTCTGGGCTACCCAGTACAAGGCAGACATCGACTTAATGAGGCAAACACAGAGTCGCAAAGGTAATTAAGAGACTGGAGTATCTGACACAAAATGAGGGGGTGTTGTACCTCACACAGATTGTTTGGATGTAATTTTAATTATTTCCCATCATTACGGTAAACAAAAAAAAACCAAACCAAAAACGCAAACCCACTTGACAAATTCTAGTTGTGAGATGATATGCACAAGCAAATGTGATAAACGTTGTAGTAATTAGCCATTGACCAACCTAAACAGGTGTTTAAACAAAGATTCTCAGCAAGCCCTGAATAAATTGTCTTTCTGCTCTTGACATTTTCAGACATTTGCCACACAAATATGATAAATACACCACAAAAGACTAAAAAGCTATTTGATTTCTATTAAATAACACCCATACTCAGTAACCAAAAAGACAAAGCCATTTATTCTACAGAAATTGAAGAAAAAAGCAGATTTATAACTAAGATTTTAAAATAGTCTAAAAATATCTGTAATTTCTGCTGTTATTTAATTGCATTTTAATATTAGACTTTTCATTTTAGTGCTTGATTAAGATTTTGGGGGTGGTTTTTGTTGGGGTTTTTTAAGCAGTTTTTCAGACTTAAAATTATTTTTATATGAATATCAGCATACGTGTGTCTACTTCCGTCTCATTCTTCCCTGCTTTTATAAAGTACATATAACTCTTCTACTGTTTCAGTTACCAAGCAATAGACCATAAAAAATTCATGCAAAACTTCCATAAACAGGTAACTGCACAATTCGGAATAGAGAGATACTTCAGAGCAGTAAAAAACACTGAGCTTACCAGATTTTATTACACAATATGTAAATTGATTCGGTAAAACTGCTGGGAGAGTTAAAAAAAAATCTCAGTTTTCAGATAGTTTAAAGCAAAATCCAAGGAGGCCAGCCCATCCTGGCTCCACTGAAATCAATAGAACATGTCAGGCTGCTATGGCAATGACACTGAACAGCTACTAAGCTTTTGCCATGGTTGCTTCCTCAAAAGTTTTCTATACCTGTTTTTGAATTGAACTCACTTAAACTCTCAGTTTATCTTAACTGATATCAAAGTAACATACTTCTATACAACCACATGACTTTTATAACACTTTGACTGAAATAAAGGAAATAGTGAACATAGAGAATTGAAAACAAAATACCTGTTATCGAACAGTACACTATGTGAGGAGCAATCTTTTTAATGTCTTCATAACCTAGACTCATTTCAGCCAGCTTCCCAGGGACAAAGTTTTCCACAAAAACATCAGATGCCGCTGCAAGCTTTAGAAAAGAAAAGGATGAGTAAAATCTGTTCATTCGCTCCCAAAAGTTGAATAAATTCCTATGTAACTTAATTTTAAAATCTTGCTAATCAAAATGGCTCCAGTCTTCCTGATAAAAGAAAAGCTTACAGAGATACTTTTTTGCCTGTCAGATTGTGTCTTTCTGCAAGCTACATATTAGAGATGCTGCATATCTAGAAAGAAGACTGTCAAAACCCTAGAGTGATTAGACAAAACTGTGGTATTATCAGTATCACATCAATTTCCTAAGGCTTGACAACAGTTTACCAGAGCAATCTTCACATACATTCTTTCTACCCCCTTTTTCTTAAGAAAAGTGAAATTATATATCTCCATTATTCATGTTTTCTCCATAATAGAAATAATTTTTAAATTATTTTTCATTTTCAAGTCATTGATTAGAATTACCATAACAAGGCCATATATCCAACTTCCTATATGTAGAAGTAGAATAGGGAGCTCAACAACACTTAAAATTAAAAAAAATAAAATTGAGATCTTAAAGTCACATTAAATATGATGGTTCTGTCAAGTTCTGCAATATGACTTTTTAAATTGCTTTCAAATGAATCACCTAGTCCAAAAATCTATTGATGTTGAGATTAACATATAACCTTGATTTGCTTTAAATTGCATCCTCTCTTATAAAAATTATATGCAGATATACATATGGAAATTTCAGTGAGACTAACACAAGTTGACTCCTGAAGCATGAGAACTACATGTTAAAAGACAGATGTATGCCTTGAGGGACTTGTAGGCTTTCTGCCTGGTAAATTGTGCAGGGTATATGTGAGTGCACAGGAATTTAAGAAATGCTCCCTAACAGGTACACATGTTTGTGCACCCATTTTTAAGCATAACTGATATATTAATTGCTTAATGCTATTTGCAGCCAATCAAGGAGTCATAGTCTCTGAAACTGCCATGTCACTGTGTAATTAAATATACAGTGTGTTAAACAAGCTCCTACAAACTAGTGTTGTAGAACAGAAATCACAATGCCTTTATGAAAGTTTAAGTTAAGGAGGTTTTATTTTCTATTTAAATCCTTCACAGTTCATACATAAATACTTTTCAAACTGGTAATGCTACAGCTTTAGCCTAGTTGATTCAAGAGATTAAATTGATTACAACTTCTGTATTCCTTTCACTCCAATTTTGTAATCTGTGAAAATAACAGTGAGTGAGTGGGCTAAAACAGTTGAAAGTTGTCCATGTTATATTGAAGAACCACCATCTCCCACTGAGGAAGAAAGCATGACACACAGTACTGCAACATGAAAAGCACCATACTTCTGGACTGGGCAACATGCACGAAATTACAAAAATGCTAAGTGAGGATATAATGACTTGGGCCCAGAGTTTAGCAGGGTATATGCTCTCAGAGAAAGGAGTTTTCAAGACACATTACAAGGGCTGTGCCAGTTCTTCATCTAAAGTTTCCATTTAAAATAGTTTTTAATGTATAAAGCTGGCAGTCTACATGTAGCTCTGATGCCCACTGAACCAACAATTCTGCCATTGTGGAAAACTGGATACACAGTCTGAACCAAAATCGTGCCTTAAATTTTAGCTTTTATATTTTCCAGATTCTATGCTGCATTAGTATATAACTCTGAACTTCATATAAAGTGTTAGCAAGGTCTCTTCACAGTTTAGTTAGACAAAACAATCTTTTTCTAGCCTAAGAACCAAGGACACCATTGCAGCATCAGGCCCAAAAGCGAATTGAGGAGAGCAATCTGGGAGGACGGGACTGCATAACCTGAAGCTGTAATTGGACAATTAACCCAAATATGTAAATGGACCAAAACTTATAAAAGTGTGAAAACGTGTGACCTGTCATCCATCCTGGGTGTAGCCATGGCCAGGCTCTTGTACTGCCCAAGGTGTATCCTTTGAAGGCCTTCTTAATAAATACTTATTTTAATCCTTTAATACTGTCTAGCCTCTGTTCTAGGTAGCCTCTCAAGGCATCAAAACAAACCATGTTGTTAAAATGCACAGAGATTTTCAGTCTCCATTGGGTCTTAAGTCCACTGTCGACTAAAATTTCATACTTCATGCCCTAAAAATTCCTCTAAACGTCACTTGTATTTTAACACCTACTAACAGAGCAATACTATACAGACCTGACTTGGAATACTATCTGTTCCAGAGAGGACACTGATAGGCTCAATGTCTATGCCTCAGGAAATAATGAACAGCAGAATTCATGCCAAAGTAGTCATTAAGTTGAATAACAAAGAATGATGCTACTAACTTTATAAAGGAAGCCATGCATACCTTTTGGAAGTTTTGGTTGGTGTTTTGTTTGGGGATTTTTTTGTGTTTTGTGTGCTTTGGTTTTTACAAGAACTCTACAGAGAAGAATCTGCATAACACATACATATAAACAAAAACATTTATATATATGCGTGAGTAGCTTGCTTTATCAAGTAAGACAGCAATGCATGGGACGTATTGACCTTTCAGCTAAAAATAGTGGAAGAGAAGAAGTGCCATCAGCTCCCAGTCAATTAAAGTCCCATGTTCTTAATGAATAAAAAAATTTAAAATTCATTAGTTAAGGCTAAATAATTCACAGGAGAGAAGTATACTCAAGGTTCTTAAAATGAGTTTCTGACAATAACCAATAAATAATGTTCTAAAGAGAACAAAAAAGATATCAGAGCATGGGACTGGCATATGTACATTCACTGAAGACAACAAAAAGAATTTTTGTTCAGGAAGACAAACAAATATTTGGAATGCAAATTAACAGCCAGCCAAAAACACTAGAAGGGAAGAAAGGGCTACAAGTGGCATAGAAAGAAAGAAATAAGTCACAGGAATAATTTAGTGGAAATCAAGTAATCACGTGTGAAAGAACAGACCCTTGAAAAAATATTTTGTAGTGTTGTACCAAAGGATGAAAAGCAGCCAGGACTCCTGATTAATAGATTTCTTCAGCTCACTTGATATTACTAACTGATTGTCAAGTCTATGCTTTTGACATATACTTGAGGACTCTCTACTGCTGTTTTTCTAACATGATTCTAAATTGAGAATTGCCCTCTTTCAACTATACAAAATATATGTGGGAAATAAAACCTATTTTAACCATGATACCTTGCTTAATAAAGGTAAAAATTATAATCTTATTACATTTCTTTGTAGCTTTTACACTGGTGACACAACCCATATTTATATATGAATAAGCAGTGTCACAAACTTCAATTTATACTTCTCATCAGCTGCTTTAAAGACATGGACACTTCTTGTCATAGTAACAAATACAATGTTACTATGCCCAATTCTATACACGTCTGTCCTGATGATAGCAGAAGACAATTGAAAACAAAAGCCCAAATAACTTCCCTTTACACATACTTTTTGACAAAACTCCAAACAGAAGTTTCATTTGAGATGAATAAGGGAACGCCAAGACCTCTACACCAAATGCTTTCAAAACATATCATTCAAAATCAAGCAGAAGGATGAACAACTCCACAAGTAGCATGACAAACAGAGCTTCATCAATTTTCAGTGTTGCTGTATCACAGATAGGGATGGCATTGATTTAAGGAACAGAAAGCTATAGTGGTTATTAAAGCAATTTTAAAAAGGATAGAAAATATAAGAAATTATATTTTATATTCTTTATTTTATAAAGAATTTGTCACAGGCAGTCTCCTTATTTTTACAGCTAGTGTGGTAAATATTTAACAGATGATGCCACTTTTTCCTCCACCTCATCTTGACTCATAGGCCCAGCTGCCTTTAACTCTTCAAACACCTTCAGCCCACACATGTGGCATCAGTGGACACAGAGTAGTTCCTGTTTCACCATTTTTAAAGGTCAAATTATAAATTAATCTTCTTCCACAAGAGGAAAAAATTTTATAGCAATTAATTAGAACATGACTAGTTTATCCAAAAATATGTCTGTGAAATACTTTTTTTATACTGTGCAAAATTTTTGCAAATGAAAATTTCTGCTTACAAATTTTTTAGAAGTTAAACACAGCTCCATAACAAATTAACAATAAATGCCTCTGTTCTACAAAAAGAGAAGGCACTGTAGAATTATATCTATATATAATCTCCAGAGTATTTCTGTAGGAAGTACAGAAATAGATAGATAACAAATTGCATAGATAACAAATCAAAAGCATCAGAAAACTTAATCTATTTCTATTTTATGCAATATTCCTAAAAAAAAGTTCTACCAGACAAATTCCACCTACTGCATGACACATAGTGTCACTGTGGAAAAGGGATTGGAACTGATACTGAAACAAGCAGTAACAGAAGTCAGCTGCTACTACTGCAGGGCTTAAAACACACCACTAGCAAGTAGCAGATCTTGCATTTCTCAACAAATAATAAATAAAGGGATAACAAAACTCAAGTCTGACAAAATGTGAGATTTGATGCTTTTATTATTTTTAGGTAGAGAAATGGATCACCTTAAAAGATGTTGAAGTCAAATACAGAAAAAGAAACAAATACTAACTTTCACCTACAGGAGAATGTTTTTCAGGAGGATGTACAGCAACTGAACACTATAACATTCAAAAAACTGCATTTACTGGAGCACAGCATCTCCTCCTAACTGCTCACTGACTTCATCTGATCAGTCCATCTTGAATCGTTCTACTGCAGTAGTACAGCAGCAGCAACAGGAAAGGAATAGGCTATTAGACCATTTCCTCATAGTATTTCATTTGAAGATTTTGATGACATTTTCATGTCATCATGTAAATCTAAATTAATTATAAGTTACACTGAACATTGAGTGCAAAAGCACAGAGTACAGAAGTACATACTGTAATTTACAAAATTTACTGCATACATAGATTTTTTAAAATTATCAAATTAATATTTGAAATGCAGAGTTTAATCCTTATTACTTAGTGTAACTTGTGAATCGCTTAGGATCACAACAATACAAAATAAGGACACCTTGCATGCCATTAAAACCTACCTCTTTGATTAGCTTTACTCCTTTTGAATCCTTCATGTTGATGGCTATACTCTGGGGATAAAAAATAAATACAACGGTAATTTATGTGGAAAAAGTATGTGAAAGGTATTTTAAACATAACCAACAGTCAAATTGCACACTACGGCTAATATGGATAAATAAATTTTAACACATAGCCCATCTCCTCCTGCAAAAAAAATCTTAAAATTCTCTCAGCAAAACAAGCTGAATTATATCTCATTAATGAATCAGACACGGACCAAAACCAGTCTGACAGGTGAGCAGCCTGTTCACTATATATTTACACAGGACCCACTACTGCAAGTACACAGGGGGACACCAGAAACATTTGTTTCAATGGCAACAAGCCGTTAAGCAATTCAGGTATGTCATGAAATATCACGTTAAGTTTCAAAAGCTAGATTTAGCCACCCTCACCATGGTATAATGGCAGCACTCTTCCTGCCAGCTGACACAGGGCAACTGAGCTGATGCACCTGAAAAAATTATCACTCAAATAAAATACCCCTTGCTTTCAGTAGGTCTCATTTTCAGTTAATTAGCACCAGCAACTAAAGACCATCATGAGCACTCTTGCTTTTTTATTTTGCCTCAGCTGCCCACAGCACAGTACCAGAGATTTGCAACCTTTGTTGTTCTAAAAACTTATGGATTTTCTCCTGAAATGTATTCATCATAACATTAGGTAAATGTAAGTATTGCTCCATTATATATGCTAAGAATCAAACTAAGTGTTTTATATTCAGTTACAATTACAGAAAGCCTAGGCTCATGTCCCTTTCCACACCCCATTTACCTTTTTATTTCTATTGACACTGAGAAAATAAACACTTTCTGTGCCAGCAAAAGGTGGGCCCCAGGCTCTTGTGTCATCACCAGCTCCTGAAAGAAATACCATCACATATTCATAGTTGCAAAATATCACATACCCAAAAAATAAGAATAAAAACCTTTTCTCCAATATCACATTAAAGTCACCTAACCTTCATTTAGCAGGCAGGAAAAATATTAGTTTAACATATTTATTTTAGGATATTTATATCAAAAAAACACATAAAAGTGAATGTAATTAAGCAAAGTGAACAAAGTTTTTGCTAGTGTTGGGATTCCATTTAGTCTTGAAAATACTAATACAGCCACAGACCACTAGTGTATTTGCAGGGTTTTTTGGTTGTTTTTCACTTGTGGGTTGGTATTTAGGATGTTTTCTTGGGGAGTCTGGGAAAAGGGGAATTGGAGTTCTTTTTGTAGTTTGTTTGTTTGTTTTAACTTAATATAGACCTACAATGCAATTCTTTTTAGTCAATCCTGAAGAATTTAGTAGAGTCTCTCACCTGCACCAAGTCACACAGTTCATCTGGTTAGTAAGGAATTCCTGAAACACTCCAGACATAACATCAAGATACCACTGACAGACAACAACTGATTAAGTCACATGCTGCACAATGCCAACCAAAAGAAGTGCTCTCGATGGCCGGGCCCGACCTCCAGCCCTTCCAGAAATCCTGCCTTAAATATGCTGCAGACACTGATATTAATATATCATTTATGCTTAATTTCCAATTTTTAAACATTCCTAAGCATCATGAAGGCTAGAAATCCATTTTAAATAGAATGAAAGCTAAATTCAACTTCAGATAGAATCACTGTCCTGAGTGTTAGCAAGCATGTGCATTCTGTATCTATTTCAATATCTACCCGTCATCTACTTGTTAACTTCACATAACTGAAAACTTTCCTTAGTGAGGCAGCAGGGAAGACTGATACAGAAACCCAGATACAGAAACAAGCTGAAGAACTTTAGGTGGCATGTTACATAGCCACTGCCACAATTATGCTATACACTATAGTAAGACAAAAGTCTACAGCCATTTAAGATCTACAGTGGCAGAAGTTATGCAAACATATAAATTTCTTAGCAACATTTCTACTGTTCATTACCTCAAAAGACTATTTCGGTTCAAGCAGGATGCTTAGGAGGGCAGGGGCAATCTTCTCTGTGTACTTTAAGTGATTCAAAGGAAAACATTTCAGTAATACTTTCCCTGTAAAACACTAGTGGGGCTACTGCTCTTCTGGATTAATACTCCTGTGAAAGTGGACATCCTCTCACAGAAAGAGAGGATTACTCATCTTCTAAAATGTTTGAAATTTAGAATTCTGAAGCTGCCCTTCTTCTTCAATCACAAAAACAATGCAAAGCTCCAAAATCATTATTTCACATTTAATTGTTGACATTGCTCTGTTCTTACTACCTAGATGTTTGGAATACCACCAGTGTTGGTCTAATCTGATACTACAAAACTGATGTACCTTTGCCTGGTCACAAAAGTGAAAATATTTATAACAATGGTCAGTAAATAAGGATGACCTATAGATTGATGTGGCAAAATCTTTGTCAAAAATTCATTGTTTCATTAAATGTCCAAACAGTCAATATTTTCTATTATAAATAAAACATAGAGAATGTAGTATGTTTAGTATCTCAATTTATGTTATAAATTATTATAAACTGTTATAAAATATAGGGAGTGTAATATTGTTTAGTATCTCACTAATTTCACCAACTAGTTTCAAGACTAGTAATATCAAAAGAGAAACTTAAAGTATGGAAATTTAAAGGAAAAAATACATTACACAATGTGCAGCTGCTATGGCATAATCACACACCTCAAATGCATAATGAAGCATAAAACTTAGAGCCAAGTGAGGGGACAATTTCTAAAAAAGACCCAAATGCCATGCAATTTGTTATTCTTCTTATATGGTCTTCCAAACTAAAAAGTGTAGCTATACCATAAGAATGAAGCATTTTTTTACCATTACCCAATCCTTAGAAACTGTTTGGCTAAAAAGCACATGTGCGGAGTGGAAGAAGAAAAACCATTGTGTTAAGCTAAAAAATATACATAATTTAATTAGAAGTTAATTATCCAATGTCCTTACATTATATATATATATATATATACACACTTATTATCCAGTTCTTATTATATCTAAAATAAGCAAATAAAATTCTTACCTGGTCTTTCCACTTTGATAACTTCAGCCCCTAGATCTCCCAAATTCATTGTGGCAAATGGTCCTGCAAGAACCCTTCAATATGAAAAAAATAATATTGTTTTCTTAGTTTTTCCAATCAGAATATTTGCATTTAGACACGCTGTTACAAATTATAGACAAAACACAAACCTTGTTAAATCAAGAATTTTCACACCATCCAATGGTTTTACATTGCTAGCACCTGACAAGAAACAAAAACAGTGACTTCAATCTGAAAAAAAACCAAACACATTGTTTTTAGGACACTCATCATTCTCCCTCATCTCCCTTCCCTAATAAAGGATAACAAAGCTTTCTCAACAAGCTGGTTATTAGGTGCATACTACATTAGTAAAGCCTTCAAAGTTGGAAAACCTTATGTGTGACATTTCAGAGCCTATTCTAACTCCCTAGCAAGTCTACAATAAAGCTACTTTATAGCAATACTTTATATGTGCCTTCCACAAACACTCAAACAGCTTTTAAAGGCTAATCTGAAGAAAGATGCAACAAAAGCATTTTAGCAACATCAGACTGACATAAGCTAAAAGTAAGGGTACCAGACCAATGGGAAGTGTAGTGGAATCCACCATGTTTTGACCTGTGTAGACCTATCCACTTGCATCACACACACACACAAAAAGAATATCCCCTTTACAAAACTTAAGGCAGAATACATGAGCCAAGTAAACACTTTCAATGGCAGCTGCACATGTGAGATAATTACTAAGAAATCACAATGCTTTCTTCCTTTCCCTCACCCTTTCCAACCTGACCAGGTCTAAGAAACAACAGTAATGGCAATAAACATCACAGACAGAGCAAATAATCTCACAGTCTAAACTAGGTTGGCCAACTATTTCTTTGGTGGCATTAGGTTATCTTCTTCTCCCTCAGTCTTTAATTGAAGGCTAGGGACACAAACACTTCATCACCCTGTGAGGACAGTCATTCAGCTACTGTTTGGAAGGTGGTCTTATATCACACACAAAACAAAAGCACCAGGCCAGTAACACCACTAAAGTGACACATACCAGTTTGTGGCAAACCTCTCTTTTTGGAGCTTGTCATGGTAAGACAAGGATGTAAAACATATTGTGGGGGGAGGGGGGAGGGGGTGGGAATCAAATAAACCACATTCAATCAAAGCCTGCAGGGCACTGTGGTGCATCTCCTATATCATGCAGCAGTGCATGCCTGTATCACCTGCTCTACATTCCCTCCATTAGACCTGAACCATCATTCAGTCACCCTCATAACTCTCCTTCCTACATATGGGAAGAAGATTTATATCAAGAGAGAGATAAAAGAAAGCTACAGAGAAGAAGCAGTAGAAATTCAAGGTTTCTGCCAAAATATTTTCATTAACTGTACTGCCCTCAACGAGGACACTTGCATCCCATTGTTCATCTTGAACAAATTTTCCTCCATTATTACCACTTACTCCAGGGAGATTTCCATTTAACAGGTTTTGTGCTTTAATATAATGTGCAGACTGAGCAGCATGTTGAAAACATATATATCTAGGAATGGCCATGTGTTTTGCACTTTCAAAGCCTTTAGGAAAACCTAAAGGCTACTACTCTTCAGTGGTTGTTACTGCTCCACACCTCCATGGGTTCTAGACGTTGGAAAACAGTTCTGCCAGGTAAACACCACAGACCCTCCAGTATAACTTCAATTTTATCAAGCTGGATGCAAAATTTTCTCCACAAAAACCCTACTCTTTTTTCCAAAAATATGTAAAAAGCTTTACTGAAGCTCCCCAAAAATTAAAAATATGTAATTTCAGTTTAAAAAGGTACATCTTCCTCTATTATTTCCACACCTTTTAGAGCTGCACTTTGATAGCTCCCCTATTCTCATCCTGAACCAATATTTAGGGCTACTCACAGATACACTAACAGAACAATAGCAACTTTTCAGAGCAAACAGGTTCTCTGCCTGCAGTCAAGTTGTAGGAATCTATAAAGATATTTCTCAAAAAAAAAGCCAGTAAAATGTTAAGATTAGGCTGTAAATATGTATTTATGCACAACTAAAACTGATGAACCCTTACTAACTATCATATCACTCACATTATGGCAGCATCTAACACTCCATTCAGGGGTTAGGACTCTTCCATAGCTGGAACAGAATAGGAGAGCACAACTCTTGCTCTGAAGACAAACAGACCATTGTGATTTACTTTTTTTTAATGGCAGTAAATAACAGATACCCATGATAATGAAGAAATGCAAGATCAAAAGTTTTCTTTTGAAAATTGAGGAACAGACCTGTTAGACTCTTCAGAATAGAAGAACACAGATGTTCACAAAAAATACACATGAGCTAGATTATATATGCAGTGTGACACTAATTTGCTGAAATAACTGCAGTAGAAAGCCTTTTGACATCAGCAGTTCTGGTACATGAATCCTGAATAAGGGAGTATTATCTATTGTAGGAACAAAAAAAACCAAAACCACATAATAAACAAACATAAAAGATCAGAATTGATCAGCATTAACTAGAAATATCTCCTGAGTTTTTACTTTCATCACTAGCTTCCTAAGCATGGACATAGCCAAAGTTAGACTTTGTTAGAATTCTGACTCAACAGTCTTAATTTTTAAAATGCAAACTCACATTTTCTCTTGTATTTCTGCTTTTATTTATACCAGTAACTTGATGTCTGAATGAAAAATCACTCTCCCAGCTCTAACTATATCCTCTGTGTAAGCTCTTGATTCCCACGATGCTTGAATTTATTGTGAATTAGACTATCATATGTATCTTTCATAAATAACTTCGATTAAGAATAAATACACCCTCTTGCTCTCAATATGATTTACACTCTCTGGCTAAGCTCAGTAGCTTGTTCCAAGGTTGGCCGAGTCTAACAATACAAATAAGCAACCAACAGAGAGACCATTCCATAGAACAGAAATCAATTCTTGTGTCTCATATTCCAAAAATATTTCCTTTACACTTGTGACAGAACAGGGCACCTAGAAGAGACAATTAATTTTTGCAACAATGCAAATTAAGAGATTCCATTCCTATTACTTTCAATTCCAGAGGCCATGAGTGCTTCACAATTAGCATTTTTTCACTTTATCCATGCAGTAAGTTATAATCGAGTCCATCACTACCGTGGACTAATTCACAATCAGTGGGTACACTCCTGCCTGGAACACACTTGGTATGTTCATAGTAGGAGGCAGAACTGCAAACTTCCTCCGATTCTAGGGCCAGCAAAGCTATTGTTACTATTTTTCTGTTATTTAATAACAGAGAAACTTGAAGCCAGAGAACAATGAATTTGTTGCAGCTTTGATTTATTTCATGTCATTTTTCAAAAAATTTAACCTTACAAAAAGATGGGGCCTGGAACACGGCGTTCCGTTAGCCGGGGCTGCCAGGAGAGCCGACACGCTCCGTGTCACAAGCGGCGCGTCCAGC
>NW_005054393.1:833140-834537 GCF_000277835.1 Geospiza fortis | reverse complement strand
TGCGCGGCACGGCGGGACGGGGCGCTCCTCCTGTGCCATCAAGCACTCCCGCCTGGACTTCAGAAAGCAGGGAGGCGTCCTGCAGATGTTCGCGGCGGGAATTCCGCTGTCTGACGGCTGGAAATTTGAACTTCCAGCTCGGCGTACATACAACATTCCAGCTCGTGACATACAACATTGCCAAGGTCGAATAAAAGTAGAAACCCTTCCACCACCACCCAGAAGGGTTTTCCGCACTTACCAAGGCAGGCAGCCGCACTGGATGCGCTCAGCGGCACGAGGGAGATCCTTCCCCTCATTTCGCCGTCACTGAAGGTGCAATATCACTCACACTGCAAGCTGTATCTTCAGCTGGGTCTACTTATGGAAGGGTTAGCTTGAACTGACCTTTGAGCAACTCTTCCCTGAACGAAGTACCCTCAGACTACTTTTAGGTGTTAGGACAGAGGAGAAGACTTGTTACAGGAACACCATGGTGTCTTCTTGCCTCTCTAACAGGATAAAAAAGGCTGCACAGAGGTTTGGCATTTGTTTGTCAGAAATACGTGAGGATAAGACAACTCCTGTATCTCAAAAGCAACTGAAACTTCTGACTGCTTGAAAATGAGCATGATGAACAGCACAGGCTTAAGACATGTCACATGTCAGTCTGCCTAAATGCTAAGGAAAAACATAGAGAAAATCTGCATGACAGGTCTGTGGATTGGAGGTGCTGTGTGTAAACAAAAGTACTACATGGATGCTTTGTAGATTTGTCAACAAGAAGAAATGAATCAGCACAATTACCCCAGTAAAACTCAACATGTGCACAACGGTATGTATTTCTAATTCATATGGTATGAAAAGGGTTTAAATTAAACTGTGCTTTTTTGAAATGAGACAGATAATTTGGTAAGTTACATTGATAAACCGTCTTCTGTAGACATGGCATTCCTTGTGTGCACAATAAAAACACATAGTCTTCCAGACTAAAGGATTATCAAAAAATGTAAATGAGCAGGTTTAGTCTCTTTCCATTTTAGAATTTAAAAGATACTGCCTCATTTTTCACAGAGAGATTGTATAACATAGTGGGGAAATGAGTTCCCTGTGAATATAGTGTTTGCTGTAACAAACAAACACTTTAACACATTGTAAAAAAACAAACCAAAACCCGTTTAAAGCTAAAGAAAAGCAAGACTGGTATATAAAGCACAGAAACTTTCTGCTTATTTTAATATTTAACTTTTGTTAACTGCTGTTCTGACAGCCCTTCTTAATTTTCCTATGTTGCAATGCCCTTAAACCGAGTAGTGCTTTGTTGTACTGACAGAAATAAATAACAATAAAAAATCTTTACCATTTTTTACAGAGCTGTTGAGGATTTGCATTAATATGTACGTGAGAACAGAGCAGGA
>NW_005054393.1:832304-832837 GCF_000277835.1 Geospiza fortis | reverse complement strand
CAGGAATGTGAAATAAATAACATTGTTAAATTGACTTTGTGCTAAATGTGAAGTTCTCCTACAAAGTAGCATTTTGCCACGAGTTTGTATGAGTAAGTTTTGCCTGAGCTACCACTCAGTTGCTGACAGTTCAAACTGATTTTGAGGAAAACCCTTTCATTAAAGTGCTCTTTAAATGTGTGTCTGTTTTTTCATTCGGGACTGCCGCAACTGCTGTAGCATTTGCAGGCTCACACTCCAGAACAAAGGGGCACAATGAGCATATCTGTAGTGACAAGAAATGTGAGGCAAACACTCGCTTTCCTTTACAGGAGTTCATTTCGTTGTTTTTAGCAGCTGTAGTGCCGCGGGCATTCGCTGACAGCCACGCTGAGCCCAGGGACGCCGTAAACCCCATTCTCTGAGTTACCAGGCATCTTCTGAGACTCCTACTCCAGATTACTCCTCTTCAGCTCAAGGCGCGCAGAACCCCTCGGACTCGGCGTGCCGGGTCGCTGTATGAGGCTGCCGGGCCCTCTCTCCCGCCTCCCGCT
>NW_005054393.1:829572-831869 GCF_000277835.1 Geospiza fortis | reverse complement strand
GGCCAGGAGGGACACGGGGAGGAGGGAGAGAGGGAGGGAGCTGCTGCTTCTAAGCGAAGCCCGTAGCCCGCGGGGGGAAGGCACACCGGGGCCTTGTGTCAGCGCAGCATCCACCCGCCAACAGGGTTTTCAGGGAAGAGGGAGGCTTGAAGCTCACTGGGCAACATCAGCTTTTCCCCCGCCCATTCCCCCGTAGTAGAGAGGATGGACAGAGCACCGGCAGCTGTGAGATGAGGAAAGGGAAGAGGGCCCTAGGCAGGCGCAGCTTCCTTTTTCATATTCTGGCATATGAAGGTAGAGAATTAAGCACCGGCCAAAACGACAGCAAACACCTTCCTGCCTCCCTCTGTTCGGTTTTCTTTAATGCAGTGGTGAAGTGCGGTGTGCGTTTACTTTGCCCGGGTTGTCGTCCATCAGGAGCTGCCCTATCCACACGGAGTTTTCAGGGACACGGAAAGAGAAAAGGAGTGCTCCATTAAACAGAATTAAGCTGAGGCTCCTTTAAGCAGAAATAAGAGCACCTGTTGTGGTAGTAGACTCTCATTTTAGTCTTTGCTTTGCACTGAAAGCTTCCTGAAAGCCAGCAACAGCAGGTTCTATGAGTTAAGCTTTTCTCCAGCTGTGTTAGTTGTGGCATGTGACTGGCAATGCACACAGGGATGGCAGTTCTCAGGAGAACAGCTTTATGTATATAACTGGCTTTATGCAATATTAGAGAAGCCTTAAAAGTGTAACAAATGACACGAGCAGTACAATGATAATTTTTTTTGTGCTCTTATTGATACTTGAAGGATTAAATATGATAATGAAGTCACATCTTAATAAGAGATTAGTAAAATCTCAATGTGCCTGCACTGCATTGTCACGTGTCCACTGAAGACTAGTATTTTGTTATTTTCTTATGATGCAGTTAACTCAGAAATCTCATAGCTGGTGGAAGGGGATCATTACAAAATTTATACGTTGTCTTCAGCGCAAGAGAGACTTTCCTGGTGTGGAAGCCAACAGATTGCATAACCTCAGTGCCTTTTGAAAAAGCCAAGCGTATGGCATTTCTGCTGCAGATTATGGAGGGACAATTTATGTCATTGATGTCTAATTTCTCTTTGAAAGATCATTCTTTGGCTGTTCAATTAAATGGTTTTTTCAAAGCCTGCTTGTCATGGGTTGGCACAGTGCCAGTGCACCCATGAAAATATGTTTTCTCAAATGGTTACTGTGAGATGTGACCAGAAACCAAGCAGAGCAGGCTCGAGCTTAGAAATAAAGAAAAAGAAAACTTTATGAACCTACACTATAATAAAAGGAACACACAAAATTCAGAATGGAAACCTTCCAAAACATCCTCCCCTCACCAAATTTCCACCAAAGCACGAGACAAAACCTTGGATTCTCAGTCAAGTTACCACCTCTCAGATAATCAATTCTCAGTTCATCAAGGGAGAGAGGAGTCTCTCTTGTACCATAGTCTACCACAGGAAACACAATTGAAACCTTTTGGGTCTCCATGTCACACGTGGCACCACCTGGAGAAGATCTGCCATCGTGACATCTTCCTTCCACGTACAGTGCTCTCACCCCTGCGCATGGACCAAAACTGCTTATAGGGTTCCTTTTAGGGATGCTTTGCCAAGTACCAAAAAACAACAGTTTCTCATTTTGAGACAACAGTCCCCCCCATTTTCACCTCCCTGGGGCCAAGGGTCTTCAGAACAGAGATCTTCTTCTTCCCTGAAGATGGAAGGCTCCACCACACCTTCCTCATCTTTGTTCACTTCACTCTTGCACTGGCAATCACTGCACCAGGTCGCTCTCTTGGCTCAAACCATTGCCTCCCCCTAAATGCAGTCTCTGTGTCACAGGAAAAATGGTTCTGTCCGTGGCTATACAAGAAAAGTCCAGCCAAAGGCCACTCCATCATCTCCTCCACCTAGGATTCTTCCCCATCTTCTTCTGACATCTCAGGTCCCAGGCTGCCTCTCTTCTCTTTGATGAGATCAAGGAGAATTAGTGTTTCACAAGGTTTTCTTTGTCTAAGAAAGGGTAAAGATCTCGGGCTCTGCTGCCCTCAGGACAGCTGAAATCTCACTATGGCCATGGCTGGGCACTTCCCCCCTTCTCTTTTTCCTCTGCCTTTGTGCTGCCAGCACATGATATCAAATTTCCAGGTGGCACAGGCTCTCTCTCTCTCTCTAGGGGGAGGGGGCTGCCTGGGGCATCCCAGTGTTCTCCACCCCTCCGTCCTGTCCTGGTTCCATTCCCTTCACAACCCCCCCCCACACCGGGCCCTCTCCCGC
>NW_005054393.1:828260-829562 GCF_000277835.1 Geospiza fortis | reverse complement strand
CCCTCCCCCACCCAGCCTGTGGCCGGGCAGGGCAGGTCCAACACTGACCGGAAGGAAAGAGAAAGTCCTCTGGAAGTTCTCTGCTTTTAACCCCCTGTGTTCTATCCATGTCTTCAGTGGTTACACCAGGTGTCAATATTCAAGCCTGACTACTGATTGGTTTGGCTGTAACTTACTGAAACACTCACTTCCCTGTCAACCGACTCTGCCTTAGAATTAATTGAGCAGAAGAATATGCAGGAATCCTTTTTGTCTTTAGTTTTAGTCAGTTTCATGTCAGCACCTGAGGACGGGAACCTTTCCATGGGCTCCATTCTTGATGCAAGAAACCTGACTTAAAGTCAGGTTACATTCTGAGGTAAGAAACATGACATAAAGAAGGTACAAGTTTGAATCCAGTCTCAGACTGTCACATCTTCCCTTCTCCCCTTTCCTTCTTTAGACCTTGTGTGTAGTGTAGGAGCACTGGCCTGATGGCAGCTTCTTCAGAGACTCAAAGGATATTGAATGTCTGTAGCTTTGCCCAGGACTGAAGAAATGTGTGAGTCTGCACTTTGCGTGTACACGAGCTGTTCTGCCTGGGAGGGCAGTAGAGGCAATCACAGAGGGAGTTAGTCTCATAAACCGTGAGTCCTCATCTGCTTTGGTGTGGACAAGGATCTCTGCCCATGAGGCCATAAATAGATTCAGGTAGAAAGCCCTTTTGCATTTTCTAAGCATCAGGTTTCTTGTGAGGCATGTGCATTGTCCCCTCTCCTCTGTAGATCCTGTTAAGTGAACTCCAATGCATTCTGTACTCATTTTGTGCTCGAAGACTTTCATTCTTTGAAATAAACAGAAAACTTGAAGGAAAACATACTGAGCTTGTTTTTTCTGAAATGGCTTACTCAAGATTTATGTGGCCAGTAGTTTACAGCACTTTCTGTTTTCCACAGAGGTGCTTCTGCTTTATATTTTATGAAAACATGTTTCTGGAAACAAGGGCCTGTAGTGACAGGACAAGGGAGAATGCCTTTAATCTGTAAGAGAGTAAGTTTACATTGGATATTAGGGAGAAGCTCTTTACTGTGAGAGTGGTGAGGCCCTGGAACAGGTTGCCCAGAGAAGTTGTGGATGCACCATCCCGGGCATTGTTCAAGGCCAGGCTGGATGGGGCTTTCAGCAACCCGGACTAGTGGGGGGTGTCCGTACCCTCGGGAGGAAAGTTGGGACTAGATGATCTTTAAGGTCCCTTCCAACCCAAACCATTCTGTGATTTCTCATCTCCACTTAGAATTCACTTAGTGGTAATGTTTTATTCCC
>NW_005054393.1:820598-828250 GCF_000277835.1 Geospiza fortis | reverse complement strand
AGGAACTATTGAACTAGCTGCTAGCAGCAGCTGTGGAATGGTATGGATCAAAAATTGTTACAGAAAGTAAAAGAAATGCCACCCTTTTGAAATGGTACAGTTGTGGTTTTTGTGGTCTCTGCATATGCCCGTGGCTGTAATTACATCAGGTGAAGCAAGCTGATAAAGGGAGTGACTGTCCCCAGTTTCAAGGCAATATTACTCCACTCAGTAACTTTTTAATGAATAGCGCTAAAAGCTGTTGTTTTCTACTCCAAAGAGAGATTTGTTATCTAGAAAAAAGTACTGACTGACTTTTTTTAAGGAAAGTTCATTGAGAAAATGCTGTTGGCATAAGTGACAACTAATAGAAAGTTTTTTTAAGCTATCTTTGGTACCAGATAGTGCCTCTTGCACTGAATGGTTTCACTTGTACAGGTAGAGCTGATTTCCTTTTCCACAGGTCTGTAACGTAAATAATCACATTTTGGTTTTCTTCCCTAAAAATAATTCAGAGGGGATAAAGCATGTGATAACTAGTATTCTAAACTTAAATAATCTACATGCTTAAATTAAACATGTACTGAAGGCTGTCAGTCTTGTATTACAGAATGATAAATTTCCTATATTTCAAAAATGCTAAAATGTTAGTGTAATGTCAATGTTACAGATGACCTGCATCATACTGTAGTGAGATTAAAGATTATTAAATAAATCCATATGAATGAGCCTCACCATTGAATTATTTTGCTCCTTCCCTGAATACTGCAGATTATTATCTCAGCTCATGTTTCTTTTGCCTTCTGCAGATTAAACACGGCAATAAATGAGCTCCACATTCAATCTGTTTTACAATGTCAAAGTTAAAAGGTCCTCATTAAGTGTGGTAATTTAGGGATGGTGGGGGTTTGTGTTTATTTAGGACAGAATACACTGGGTACTGCTGTTTCACTACTAAATGTGAGTATTTAACATAAATGTCACTGTTGCTAGAGCATGTTAGCTTATTCTAGGAAACTCCATGCCCCTTAGAGAGTTTTTAGATGTACTCTGAGGTGATTCTCTGACCCTCATGGGGTTTGATACAGTATTGTAATTCACCACCTTTTAGAAATTCTTGTGTGTTGAGATCATCCTCTTAGCTACATAACCTAGCTGCAAAGAATCATCAGAAACAAGTGCTCTATAAATAAGACATGGATGTTCCCACATTTGGTCATGTGTCCATTATCATCAAACTTCAGGAGCTCCTGAAGAGTTCTTGCTGGAAACACATCAACACGTTCCTGCCACAGTACGTTAGCAGAAGCAGGTTCAAGCTGTTTGAGTGAAATCTATTCTTCTGGCTAAACATTGGGTCTCTCACCTTATGGCACCATATCTCAGTTTTGCTCAGAAATTGTTTCACGTCATCTATTTACATAGATGTTGTTAGAACTTATAAGTCAAATTCAAATACCATCACTGCTGATCCAAAAATTCAGGGGTGGCTGGGTTGTGGGGGAAAGAAGCCATTAATCAAGTGCTTTTACCCTGTTTTACAAAATCAGATAACCAGACTCAAGGCATCCTATTGCTCTTACCATACAGAGTGCAGTGGGCATGCTTGGAGATTACTGTGTATCTGTAGTATGGGTTGCTTAACTTTCTTTAGTTCTAGATAGAACTTTAGTTCTATCTAAATCTGTATTTATTTAAATTGTGTTAACTTTGGTTAAAACAGTTTAAATAAATACAGATTTAGGTAGAACTTCACCTTTTAGAGGAGTGAATCTGAGGAGAACAATGGATTATGCTAACAGATGAAAAAGAGTATAGGAGCTCCTTTATGTCCGCACTCTTTAAGCTGCAGACTTGTAGCAGCTTTACAGAAGCAATTGTTGTGATCCTTGATCTTAAAAAAAAATCAAATATGAAGAGCTCCCTGCAAAAGCCAATACCCACTAAATCACTGATTACCACTGAGATTGTATATAAAATAAAGTTCTCAAATTTCACAGAACACTGTTTTGGTTAAAAGAAGATTTTTTTTCCCCAATGAATTCTTTGTAGCTATTTGCATTATAGAATGCTGTGTTCAATCTGTAAGTACTTAATATTTTACTTCTGCTCTTTTTAATATTGTCAGCTCTTCCTCAGCCTCTAACTTCCTGTTTTGTTGTTCAGGTTTTTTTAGACATGTTGACAGATATGAAAAATAGCATGAGCTGTTTTTCTGCAGCTATATGCCAGAGTGATGTAAACAAGTATTTGGGTAAAATTGTGGGTAGTGCTTTTTTCTTATCCTGGTAAATCATCACTCATAAGTAAAATACATTAAAGTTAATATTTCCTGAGGAAGATGCAAGATGTAGTAATTAAAATTAATAATCAGCTTCAGAGCTCTACTGCAGTAGAAGGAAACATTTTAATTTTTTTTTACATTTTTTTCCTTAGTTTGAATTAGACTATTAAATGTTTCTTTACCTGATGATTTTCTTCCAAAGGGATCACCCAGGACATCTACTCCATTTGGTACAGCGCATGGCAGAGAGAAAAGAGTGTCTAATGATGTGGAAAACTATTACAGACCTTCAATGCTTGAGGACCCATGGGCTGGCCTAGAGCCAGTGTCTGTTACAGACATAAACCAGCAATACAGCAGTGAGCAAACAACATGTACTGGTAAAAAAGGGAGGTATTTCAGCTAACACTTTTAAAGGCCAAATAATTCCATCTTGTCAGGAAAACTTTGGGACAGAATCTTTACACGTACACAAGATGAACAATAATCAAGACCTTAGATAATACTTTTATTTCATCACACGTCCACCCTTTTAGCCTACCTTTTTTATTGCATTGGATATTTTTATGTATGGGAGGCAAAAGGAGTGGTAGGAAAACTTACATTTCTGGCTATGTGGAAGTGCCTACCAGCTCTGAAGAACAAAGTGTTCTTTAATCACCAGCGACTGATTTGTGACTGTTAAAGCAAGTTTCCATATACTTACCTCTCCCATGCCAGACTGTTAGCCTTCTATTGTAAAGTCTTTTAGGAAGTGGTATTTTTTATGTTTCAGCATTTTTAGATTGAAATAACTTGGAAATAAAATAAAGTTTTGTAAATCCTTGTTTTGTAATGTATAAATATTTTAGGAGCTTTGTTAAGGTGAACACGTTAACACAGTAATTCACAACACTGAAATTAGGTGACTTTGTAAGTGTGCTTGTATGCTGTAGTTAACATCTGGTTTTGTGCATAATAATTTTTGTTAATTGCAGTGTAATGTGAAATTGAAACATGACTTATAGCCATCTCAGGAAACAAATGTATTGGTTTTGGAAAGTTTGATTTGTTGAACAAACTCAAGTCACAAACTTAATTCTGAAATTATTTGCTTTTGTGTTTAAAAATATATATATTTGAATCAATATTAGAAATTTCTGGATTATAGTAACAAGTCTGCTCATTGACAGTGTAAGTCTAAAGAATGCATAAAACATCAAGCTTAAGTAAATGCAAATGTACTTCCTGGATCCACCTGCTAGAATAGTACAGAATGAGTGACAGTTTTTGTTACACAGTTGACATTAGTACATGCATAGCATCTTTTTTAATTCATTTTATATTTTTCAATTATTTTTTATTTTTACTTAGAGCAGGCATCATTGCCAGGAGAATTGTTTTGTGTGTGTACATGCTATATTTTTATACTGAAGAGGAAAGCAATGCTTTGGGTTTTTTAGAGCTTGTCTTTACATGGAAGATCCATGCTTAAATCCAGGAGTGAATATCATAATCTAGAATAAAAAAGACATAGTTCCAGCTGCAGGCATGTTCTTAACTTGCCATGTTACGGCTGCAATAGTTAGATAAATTTGTTGTTGAACTTAACACTATTTGTTTGTTGATCTTGGCTTTTAAACCAAGGTAGAGTGTAAAAAGTTTGTTAAATAAAACCATTAGTTTAGTTTTCAAAATACATGTCTTCTTTTAAGCTTCTTGTGTACTCAAAACTTATTTTTGTAGTCCTGAGGCAGGATTAGGTGGAAAAGCACAGGAAATCCCATTAAACTGTTCTTAGTAACTTGTCTTTTGCTGAGGTAGAATAGCCCTCTGTACTCTTTATCTGTTTCAGGATAAGATGTGTTAGGTTAATATTGCCTTCAGGAACAACTTCGAATTGTAAGGGGAGCTTAATATGCTCAAATGTTCTGAGTCTCTTGTACTCTTAGGACCACAGTCTAACGTATGTCACTTGTGTGTTCCCCTGGTTCACCCTATTATTTTAGTATTGTATCCAAAAAGGCTGCCTCAAGAACTGAGAACATAATGCCTGCTGGATATCAAGAATGGTTAAATCTTCATCCCAGAATCAAAAACTGGTGCCTTAAATGGCAGCTATCAGTATTGTTGTCTTTAATAGGTACCAGCTAAACTGAGATGACTTGACAAGTTGTAGAATTTATACATTAGTTAATCAACATCATTGTGAAAACTGAAGTGCAAATTTTTCTTTCCTTTTTGTTTTTTAAACCTTGTCAGGTGCTGTTAAGCTCACAGAAAAAAAAAAGTTGCAGTGTGCTTAATCAAGTGCCCTGTTTCTTTGCCGTTTTCCATGTAATTGAAATGCAATTTATTTTTTGCAATATTTGGTGATCTTGGAGAAACAAATATGATTTTATTTAAGAGAGTAAATCCATGATTTGTTCTCAGTTAGATGTGATGAGAGTCTGGGTTTGGAAGGGAGAAAGGAAAGGTAAGGGATTCCTGAGAGAAAAGAGACTGTTAGAGGTGGGACTTCTTACAGAGTAGCCAGAATCAGCTACCCTTGCACATTTCAAGGATGGGTTTTTCCACTTTGGCATTGCAGTTGACCCAGGCATCAAAGCCAGACTCTCCTCTGGTAATAACTCCTTACTCCTGGAACCAGGTGTCAGACATCAGTGAAGGTAAATGTTCCAGAAACAGAACTGAGAAAATAATTATGAAATACTGTTTAATCCATGCAGACCTTCCACTATGTCATCTGTTAAATTGCTGCTTCAGTGCACTTCAGGATATGACTCAACAATTTTAAGTACATCATACTGCTAAAGGCTACAGTCATTTGGTCAAGAATCAGCACCAAAAACTTTAGAATTATTCACCTTTCTGGCTTCTGGGAGAAATTCTGTAATTACAGTAAAATTTAAATATGTCATTGTTGGAGAGCTGTAAAATGCATGAACATGTGTTCAGAACTATAAATATAATGCTCTTAAAGTCAATTTAAGCTTTGCCTTTTTTGCCATGATATCTATTAAGCTTAAGAACATGCCTCCTCACCAGTTGTTTTTTTTTTTCTTTTTACCATTTGGCAAACATCTGATGGAGAGAGGATATATCGCTTCCTCATTTGTTAATGAAGCCACTTCATAGTACCACTATGACTCTGGAAATAGCATGTGATGATAAAATGTAAAGCACAAAATACATCATTTTTTCATGAGCCCGTGAAACAAAATAGTGCTTATGTCTTTTTAATGAAGGGATTCCTCTGTAATGAACACAATATATGGACATTGCTCTTTCATAGATTTGAAGGTAAGTTAGCTTCTTTTTCAGAAGTTTGGGTTCATGCACTTTACCATTCTGTTTTGTTTGCCTTGTGTTTGTCAAGTCCATTTGACTTTCTCTTCAGTTGTTATAAAGAAGTGTAACTCATGAGTAACTCTTCCAGCAAAAATTTAATTCACTTGTTGCTGTTTGCTCCTGGGTTTAAAATTGAACTGCATCACTGCTACATTAACAGTAACAAGAACTTAAAGCAGCCGAGAACATGTGTAATGCAGCAATACATTGGATGGGTAGCAACCTCAGGATGTGCACTATGATGGTTCAAACTTCAGCTTTGGGTTTTCATTCCAGCTTTATCATATGGAATATTCATTCTTCTGTGGCACTCAGTACACATTGAAATTGTTAAATAATTTAGCATATTAAAATGTTAATTAAAATGGGATTTTAAAAGTTCATGTTAAACTCCTCCTCTTTAGAATTAGAAGTAATGCTTTGAGATGTAGCATTTTCCTAATGTCAAATCTGCGAATATTTATCAAGTAAAATGTGTCTGGTCAGCAGAATGGATAACTACTTTTGCAGTCAGGTTGCTTGTGTTGTTATGTGTTCTTAACTTTATAGAAATTATTTCAGTAGAAATCAGAGGGGGGAGCATTTGAAAAAGGCATTATATGGAAATTCTGCAAGTAGCTGTTCACCTTCCTTTTAAAGAAAAGATTTTTTTATAGCATGTTTGGTTTTCAAGCTGTGCTTCTGAGTAATCTCACTGAAGTCAGACGATTTGCTCATGCAACTGGGATATGTAAGTATCTAATGTTACAGTTTGAAAATTCTGTCATCCATTTATCCATCAGTGCTTTTTACCAGCACTGCAGTTTATTCCTCTGCCTAGCAATTGCTCTGAATTCAAATTCATACATGGCTTTTATACATGACTGTCTTGCAATGAATTAAACTCGTTTGTAGAATATTTTCCAAAGTTTTCAAGAGTAAAGACTGTTCTCTTTTCCCCAAATCTTGGTGCTTGCCTTCCTTCCATCTTCTTGGAACTGGCAGAGGAAAGGGAGGATTGCCTACTGGTGGGTGAAGAATCATGATGGGTGAAGGATCATGTAATGATTTTCATATCTCAGGCTTTCAGAAACTTGCATACCAATTGACATAGGGAACTAGATAAACTTTTTTATCATTTGAGATGGTTCAAACAACTTTTTACAGCACAAGAAATGAAAGAAATCAAGTTATGTTTACGCTCAACAGTAATGCAGTTTCAGCATTCAGTCATTAATTCACAAATTTTTTTTGCCTAGAGTAACTTCTTGTATGTATGCCTCAAAAGGCACAAACTGATTCAGTTTCATTCTCTGCCATTTTCACTTTAATGTGTGTTTTGCTGACTTAGAACTTAACAATAATTTCTCAATCTGAACTTCTGAATTTTCTTTTCCAAAATTAATAACTCTTGAGTGTTAGACCTCAAATCTAGGCCTTCCCTTTACACTGATGCTGACTCATCTATTTTAGATCTGGTAAAAAAGGCTTTATCTTATCCCAGTTGCTTCCTTGATGACACTAAGAAACTTTTGCCTCCTGGGCTGGAGACAACTGGGCAGATGTTTTGTGTGTGGCCGCCGTTCCTGTCGTAGAGGTCACCCCTAGACTTTGGCCATTCCAGGAGCTGTTTTGAGACAAATAGTAATCTATTTTGCTTCACCAGCTCTGTGTGGGGTCCAAACCCAATCAGGGGGTTGGTTAGTGCTCATCCTCAATTTTAAATTTCATCAACATCTTCTGCAGTAAAATCACAGGTGAATTCCACTGCCCTTTTTTCACTCATCTGTGGCTGTTGCACACTGCTGTTCTGAACTAGTCGTGTAAACATTTGTGTTCAAGAATGTAACTCCTGCAGCTAAAAGGGGTCATACCAGTACAGTTCCACAGGGAAATTTTAATGCGGCTGACAGTCCTGCTATTATAATCTGCACCAAAAATCTGCATGTACTACCCTGCTGCTGTGTAGCAGTAACCGTGCTGTTGGATGCTGTATTAAACTTAAACCTGGTATCCATAAGTATTTGCCACAGTCCAATTGTTGTGTATTCAAGGTAGTTAATAGCTGTTACTGTAGAGT
>NW_005054393.1:764182-820579 GCF_000277835.1 Geospiza fortis | reverse complement strand
GGAATTGTTAGTATACCAGTAAAAGGAAGAACAAAACTTTCACACTGATGGCAAATGATTCTCTTTTCAAGCATCACAGAGCTGCTGCTAAAACAAGGGAAGAGGAATCAAGCTAATTGACAGCTTCTGTGGATGACTGCACAGCATAAAGTACAAATAACAGGGCTGACATAAGCTTTAAAAAGCACTGATTGCCAGCTTGGGAGTGGCATCATCAATAATTGCATTGTAAGTAGCAATTGCAGTGTTCTTAAATCAAACCACCACCTCCTGTGGCTTTATGAAGATTTTAGGTTTATATAAAGGAAGGCTTTGAGCTATATTCCCTTAACAGATGTTGGAAGTTAATGTTACTGTTCCTACAGTTGAGTTTGCAGAAGAGACTGTCTTCATCACTTGTCTGTGAAGTTTAGTTTCTTTGCCTTTTTTTTTTCAAGCTAAGAAAAAACAGCATTTGAAAGTCTCAGGGGTTGCAACAAAGATAAAAGGGAGAATTAACATATGCAAATGGTCCAAGAGTACAACTTGAGTTAATAACTATAAGGCACTGAGAATCTATTGATTACTTGGCATTGCACTTTCCTAAGGCTGTTTCCCTTGCTGTAAATTTTTAATAGCCTCCTGATTCCTGTGGCAATTAAATTACACTAAGGAAAATTATTGGGTTGTTAATTTCCACATGTTGGAAAGCTGTTTGCGCACTATGGGCAACAGGTTAAGAAATTGTGATAACTGTTTGCAAATGAATGAGCTGCCAAATTGTGTCGCTGTTGGAACTTAAGACACCTCACTACCAGCAGCGTTCCTGTACTTAGAATAGTTTCTAAAATAAAATACCAAGCACGTAGAAAGCTTGTGCAGAGAACCTTTGAATCTGTGTTTTCAAGTTACCTATTGTATCTGGTTGCTTTTTCTGACAATATTTAATTTCCTCTCACAACAATTGCTGCATGTTTTATACATTGGCTGTCCTGTAGCCTGTCATCCTCACTGCTGTGAGGAAGAAATAGTTACTGTCTGTATTTTGTGAATATACTACTGGTAGCAGCCCAGTTTAGTTTCTCTCTGCTATTAGATCATCCCAGTACACATTAACCAAATCTCTATGGTCTTACAGCTTGCAAAGTAGATTCTAGTACATTATTAAACATATCCAGAAGGCTTTGTGTACTTTATTTTTCAAGCAAACAGTTTTAAGGGACCTACCAAAAGTGGTTGTTTAACACACACAACGCCACCCAACTCTGTCCAGAGAAATAACTTAGGCAGTCTTACCCTAATTTTTCCTCTCTAGAGAGTTTTCGATTGTCTCTTCCCTGCTTTCCCCCCCCCCCTTTTTTTTTTCAGTGCTCTCCATACAGCAGCCATAACTTAAGGCTCTTCTGCCTTGGTTTTCCATGGAAATAAGTATACCCTCCCTACCCTTTCCATTGGAATAGGTTCACTCCACCCTTCAGGGCTCTGCTGGAGGGTTTGATGGAATCAGTGTCATCCAACCACCCAGCACATTCAGTCCCTATGAGTCCTGTTAGTTTACATTGCTGGAGATGACAGAATTATGACAACAAGTGAAGTCACACAGATCCCTGCTGACTCATCTACATGAGCCTGCACCGGTTGAGTGGTGGACTTTGTTGTCAGATGTGCAGTGAGAACTGTAAAACACAAGACATGACCTTGCCATAGTGGCTACCCTTCAGATTTAAAAAAAGCCACTACTGAACATGCAGACAAGTGGTGCTCAAATCTGTGTTAAACATTGCAAATTTAGCAATAATAAACAGGCAAAACCACTCTAAAAATTTAGACAACAGAAAAAGTGCGTAAGAAGAAGGCACAGGGAAAGTGTTGCATTGATCTCAGTTCTTTCTGGTAGCTTCCCAACACAACCATCTCTTAAATACTTACATTTTCACTAAGGATAGCCTCATTGATAGTACACCAAGTTGGATGGAGGAAAACTACCTCATGAAAGAAAAAATATCAAGTATTGTTGCTCCAGCAGTCACAGGATGTATTACTGTTTTTAAATCCATGAATGACAAGAAAGCAGATAAGCATTTCTGAGAGAAGTGAGTTTGGTGGACAGCAGAAATCAAAAGGTTTTCTGCCTAGGGACCTTTCCTATTCAATATACTTAATCATTTACTGCCAGTTTGAAAAGACAGTTTAACTTCAGTCCAGCACTACTTACTTCAGTGCTAAATTCTACTTAGACACTTTTGAACAGCCCAAAGATCTGCTACAGAGCAACTGCTCTCAGGCTTGAAACCTTTCAGTGAGCAGAAGGAAAAAGCAAGGTTCTGGTGTCATTCTAACTGTGTTAATATATCAGAGAAAAACAGCAGAAACACATCTAGTCAAAGCATATGGCTTAAACAGCAGCTAGTCTGTCTCTAGGTAAGCATCCCAAAATGAATAATCCAGTTTCAGGCCTGGCTCATCAGGATCATCAGTTCAGCTGACTTGCGCTTCCAGCACCTCCTGGCATGGAGACAATGCCAGGTGAAAGGGTCTGCTCTGTCAAAACCACACCATTGGCACCAGTCGTTCTCAGTCATTTGTAATATCACAAAGCGTCAGCACAGAACATGGGCAAGAGTCCAGAACATGTTAAAGGTGTCCCCATAAGGGACACAAAAGGGTAGAAGGCTGAAGAAAGGTAAGACCTGCATTCATTCCCTCACTCTGCTTCTTCACAGGCTCCACAACATTGTGGCCAAACCCTGCATTTTCTCTGGAGTCACTTTCCATGAGTAATTCCAAATATTCTTTCTGTGGCTGACACTTCAGTTGAACCAGATATTTCTCTCTTAAAAGACTTCCACTCTTTTGTGACTTAAGATATCCATAATTTTTTTTATTCTTAATGTATTGATTTATTACAAAATAAACATTTAATTTATGATTCAGAGCTATGTGTATCACAAGATTTTTCGATTCTGAACTGTCACTGTTCCCCTAGTTCTGACAAAGCAAATACAAGTGTTTTCAAATCTCACAGATTAAGATTGAATAGTTTAAAATGTGTTTTAAACTAGGCTTGCTGGTGGCTGGGACAAGAAAGTTAATTCCAGTGAGCTTTTCCAACAGTGAATCTTAGAATGGGAGCTGCCTGTGACCATCTTTTTTATAATAATGTTGTTGTTGCAACATCAATTGCAAAGCAATTTACAAAGGTATTTCAATGTGTAACAATCTGCTTTCAATCTGCTTTTTCTGCCTGCAGTTTTCACAATCCTGCTTCATTATTTTTGTCCTGAGGTCCTGTTGAATTTTTGCTTCTTATTATTTCTTTTTACTAGTTGCAAATTTTAAGGATCTTTCAAAATGGTAAAGAAAAATTAGTTTTAAAGTTTCAAGTAGTGTCTATACATATTGAGTCCCAAAGAGTAAGTGAAATCAATAACTTGGATGATTCTAGTTGTGAAGAGGTATGGGATTCAGACCTTTTCAGTATCCATGGACTAAAGCAGTAAGTGAAATACACTTTTTGCTAAGAAATGCTTCATAGATTTTGGTCAAATTCCAAATCTCACTGTCAATCAGTTGGTGGTAGAAAGAAATATATCCTGTGAAATTCTGCACAATGTTATGTCTGAACCTCACCTGGCAACTCCCACATAAAACCACCAGTTTTGTTTAAACCACAACAAGGACACTTAATATTTAAAGATTTGCCTTTGTGGTATCCCAGGCAGAAAGAGTTAAAACAATTCGCTTTTTCTTGGAATTTCCCTCTCCTCTCCAGAGAGAGAGGTCTGTTTTGGAGTCATGTAAACACAGATATCTGCTTGCTGTCACTTCACCCTTATTTTGAATTCATAAGAATAGAAAGAATCCCAGAGGGAGTTCCAGACCAGGCCACTTTCAGCCACCAGCTCTCCATGCCTTTATCCAGTAAAAAGGCAGATGAAGTGCTGGGGCTTATACATATTTTATGAACCTTCTGGCTGTGAGTTTTGTTAAACTTTGAAGTTAGAAATGCAATTCATTCTGTCTGAAAATAGTATCAAACCAAATTTATTTTTTGTATAAAAATTGGCAAAACTTTTGTATACCTAAAGTGTGTAAAGGAAATTGTGAAGTACAGTAAGCTTATGGTAAGAAGACCACTAGAGTTGCTGTCTTAAAAAAAAAGTTTTTTAGGCAAAGTCTGGTATTTTAGTGGGAGTCTCTCCATCTCTTGTGCTTCTCTTTGGAAGTACAACCTCTTTATATGTGATTTAGAAATCAGGGCTCATCTTTTAATTACTTTGCCTCTCTGTGACTCCAGACAGGCAAGTGTGGAAGACCTGAGCAAATAGGAGAAGAGGGATTCACAGTTGTAGAAAGCTTTAATCCCTATATCCTGCTAAACAGAAATTCACATTACAGATGTAAACATTACTTTTAATATAAAGCTAAACCAACACATCAATTGTATTTCATTAAGCATCAAATCAGTCTTCAGAGGGGATAACATTATTAGTCCAACATTTTGCATATGGGAAAATGAATGAATAGCAAGAGGAGATGTCTTGCTTAAGCCTTATTATTGTTTAGTGGCAGAAGAGAACCTGGTGTTTTCTGCCCTCCCTATTGCATTCCCTAACCAATAACATTTTTAGATCAATTTTCGAATGCATTGCCTTCCTGGAAGGAGGGATGCCAGTAGAAAGTCAGCCATGCTTTCCAACACATAGTAGTGATATGTGGTAGCTGTTTAATTCTGTGAGAATCTCTCTCACTCTCCATTATAACTGTTCATTAAATGTTCCAAATTCTGATAGACTTCTGAAAAGAACTCGTTAATTTCCTCAAGCACCTTTCAAATCTACTGTAGAGAATAAAAATAGAAACATTGCTCTTAACAAAAGAATAAGCATTCAAGGACTTTGAATAGATGAGAATCTCCATGCTTTCTTTGATAACCTACATGTTTGTGTGCTTCTCAGCTCTCCAGGAGAGAGTCTTCCATGGCCAAAATATGTATGCCAAATTATACATAATTTTTTTAATGGAAGGTGGTTTTATTAAAAGCCCCCAACATTATTTAAAAGGGAAATTCTGACACTGGAGAATTAAATGGAAATCCCCACTGAAGTTAACAGGGGTTCTGGTTTTCATCCTTAGTCTGAACTAAAATCTGCAATGACAGCAGGAACACTTTCAACCTAAGACAACAGTTTTAAGTTTTCATTCACAACACCATAGCAATGGAGGTCACAATCACCTTAGAAAAGGAATATTTACTCTATCGAACTTCACTGCATATGGAAATGATTTATGCTGTAATCAGAAGCATATCCCCTTCCAGTGGAAGATTCTTAAGCAATTATCATGGAGCAAATCAGTCTTTAGCTCACTAGGCATTAATTTAACAAGATCTTTTTTTTTAATGACCAGTATCTTCATAACTGATTGATGCTTAATCTGGTGCAGCACCTGCTCTCTCAGTCTCCTGTGGTTCAGCTTTTCAGATTAATGAGTCAGAAAGCCAATTGTGACAGTATTATAAAATGTATTGTAATAAACTTTCCATGCTTCAGAACAGAAAAATAATCCACAAATTGATTTCCAGAATTGAGGCTTCAGGTCCTGAAGGGTTTTTTTGCTGGGGACTCTTTTTGGACAGGAGCTTTAAGTGACATCATCACTTTCTAAAGCATAGAGCTGTCACCATAATTATAAGTCTTTTAATGTATTTTATTTTTTAAAAGCTACAGAAAATCAAGCCTAAAAATGTTAATGCATTTCTAGTAGTGATCAAGCTGTGCAAATGCTGAATTTATATTCCAGCAATATGTAATACTTCACATGATGTAGATGATGTTTTACAAAACACAGGGTGTATAAGTGTTACAAACCTGATTTCTTGTTTTTTATGACTACCTACAGAGTGCTTAATGACAGCTTGGAGCAGCTTTTGCCTTGCCATTTAGGAACAGTTTTAGAACTGCTCTGAAGAACAGTAGGAGCTGCCAGCTTCCCCAGTGCACTTTGGAGCACCAATAAGAAATCTAATCCCATTTCTTGTGTCTGCTTATGTGCTGATGAATTTAATAATGCTACTGTGGATGTGTTCCCTCTCCTATCCTGTGAAATCCTTCAACTCAGCCACACTACAACTTGTCAAGGCATTACACAAGCAAATGGTGATTTCTTGGAAAGGGTGGAGCCCATGTCCTGTGAAACACTCTGCGTAGCAAAGCAAATGCTTTTGTGTTTTTCATGTCAAGCTGTTGTCTCTGCATTGTGTAGAAACTTGGTCAGTTATCACCATTTCCTATAGCAGGAGCTGTTTTAAATATCCATCACATTTAAAACACAAGAAATAGATTCCCTCAAATTGAGTATCAGTGAAGCATCTATATTTGATGTTCTTTCTATTTTGCATTTGAATCCTGACTTCTTCCTGTTAGCTGCAGCCCCTTACGTTGTCAGAAGAAGGTTTTAAACATTTTTATTTACTGAATATAACTGATCCCTCTCGTTCTCATAGCATTTTTCCCAGATTCTTTGTAGAAAATTGATGATTTCACCTAAATTTAAACTACTAGCTTCCTTATTATATTATGGACCGCAATGACCATATTTAGCTCTGTTAGATGCTCCTTACTCCCCTTCTGCTCTTGCCACCACAAACATGTCATATGGATTAAATATTTAGACAGAAACATACTTTAGTCAAGACAGGAAGGAAGCCTCATAGTGGGACTGCATCTCAAACAATCCAATGCAATTTGATGGAAATACTCATTCAGTGCTTTGATTTACAGCTTCCCATAATGAAGGGCATTGTGCAATAGCTTTTACAATACAAAAGCTCCATAATGCTGAAATCTTAATACAGGACTGAGGAATGAAAAAGGAGGGAAAAAAATGGAAGAGGTTGCAAGATAGCAACAAATGACAGACACTTAAATAAAGCATGCAGAATGTTTCCCTGAATACAAAGAAACAATTTGCATTCTAACAGTTGAGACTAATAAGAAATATCCAAACCCAAAATGAACAGGAACTTCCCAGGAGATCAGTTGAAAGAGAAGGTCATCTCCAATTCACCTGATGCTAAAAGCTGAAATAGGGTTAAATTTCTGATAGAACAGGTCTGCAAAGTTCTCTTGAATTTGTTGGCTGTTTTATCATTATCCCCAAAAGGCAGCATTGTCATGGCAAGTACAGTTTGCAAATAAAAATTACTACTACCTGCATGTCTTGTTTCACTGTCTTGCAAAACCATATGGGCTTGCTTGGAAGTCTCACAGCAGGATCTGTAATCCATAAGAAGCAGTCTGGGGAGAAAAATGCATATAGCTTCTCAAATCTGCCAGGTTTAGCATAATACTTTCCTGATGCGGAATTGCCAAACCATCTGCAGGTAAGTTTTGAACTATTATTTACTACTCCTCTTCTCATATACAACATTAATAGACTCCTGTTCATTTCCCATGTCATCTGTTGTTCTTAGTCCATTCCCTACCCCCTCCCCCTCATAAACAGTTATTAGAAAAAATGGGATTAAAAATGCTCACAATTAATGTTTGTTCTGCAGAGAAAGCAGGAAAGTGCCTGTGCAGTCAGAAGGTCCACTGCCTTCCTTGTCCTGAGGGCAAGGACTCCAGCCCAGGGATGACATGGGTTCTCAAGAGTATTTGTGGGGCAGGAAAGGTTACAGGACTGCATATGGGTAACTTTGGCTGCTGTTTTTGTCTGCTCTGCACATCATCCTTTGTTTTCCAGTATGGGGATGTGTTTTAATTTTAGCTCTAGTGCAGGAAGGCAGGGAATGGCCTGCTCCTCTTCTGTAACTTCCATGTATTTTTTGATGCTGGGCTAGCTGTAAAGCAGAAGTCCCGGGTTCTCAATCCTACATTGATTTGCAGGCAGTTTCTAACACCCAAACACTCTCTGAAGGGCAATACCAGTAAAGAAAAACAGAAAATTAAAAAAACCAAACCAAACCAAACCAAAAAAACAACACCAAACCAAGTCTTGCTTTGAAACCATTCCCGTAGAGCCTTTTTGCCGTTGGCAAGGACGAAGGAGAATAAAAATAAATAAGTAATGAGCTCTTCCTTACTCCTTGTTCAGGGAAAATCACCTCCTAAAGTCAGGCTTCTGTTCAGTTCTCTGTGCAGCCCATTCCTTTCTCAGGGTGGTCTGGAGACAGAGCAAGGAGAGAAAGTGACACTGGCAGCTCTTAGGGCATTGATGCTTGGAGAGGCTCCCAAAGGCAGGGCAAGCACACATGAGTACTTCCTGACCATTGCCACCCGGGCAAAACCAAGATCTCGAAAGGCTGTCAAGACCGTGCTGTTCCCCATGATGGAACCTGCTGACATGCTCCACACATTTGTAAAACAGGGCCGAAAAGAACTCGCAGGAAGAAAGAAAAAGGCACCTGTGTTAGACAGTGCTGCACATTAAACACTTGCTTCCAGCTATGTCCTCTAGCACTAATACCACAGCCTAGCACGCAGGAGGGAGTGCAGCAGAGAGACACCTGCACAAGTCAAATACTGGCCACTTATTCCCCCAAGTTACCTTCAGGGCAGCACACAGCTGTTAGATCTGCTTGTGAGTACAAGGCTGGTTTTTGTAACACCCTTGAGTATTCCCCTTTCTAACCAGCTATGTCTCCTCTACACTGTATTTCCTAATATTGAAAAAAAAAATCTTCACAAACTCTCTTTGCAAAAAGTCCTATTAAAGGTATATTCACCATGTTATGAGAATTTGCCATATCAATAGTATGCCCAAAGTGCCCCCAGAGGAACTGCTGAAGAAGAAGTCGTGCTGTGTGAAGTGATCCAAGTATTGCCTATTGGTGAGGGCCGCTCTAATTAAGAAAAAGAAAACATTACCGTAAGGCTCAAAGTCCTTCTGACTGTGCCTTTTCTCCATAGGCAATAAAAATAACCCAAAATAAGCAGCCATAACAAGTAAACAACTTTAAAAGCGAAACCCTCAAGCTCCATCAAAGTGACTGGGAAAAGCAATAGTCACCCTATTTGTCAAAGTTCTCTGCCCATGTTCACTGCAACTGCAAAGTGCTCCAACTTTCATTTTCTTCCACATGCTGGGGGAGTTTGGTAGCTCTAATCCTGTTCATCCAGATGGCCTGTCAGGTTTTATAGGCATTTCTTAAAAATAGAAGCAACCTAATCCTGGTTCAGGTAATTTAAAAGAAACTTCTGCAAAACTGCATTGTTCTTTAAAGCTAGCAGACAATAATTCATGGCTTTGACAAGAGGACTGGTTTCCTCTCTTACCACCAATTTCATAGACCCATTCCTTACTCTGTGTTGATACACAAGTAACTGCAGAACAGCCTGTATCTCCTCTTTCACTTGGTGCTATTTTACTTGCAACTGAGGATATCGACTGACATGCAGATCCCACTGGAATTATTACTGGTCCCTTATTGCACAGCTGGCTACCCATATGGCAGTAAGAGCTCAATAACAGAGATGCCTCACCATTCTCAAACCATTTCACACTCATGCTCCAACATAAACCAGAGCCAACTTTGTTACAACTTCGTTATGACTTGCAATAACAGCTTTCATGAGAAAAACCAAGCAGACAACTAGAATTGGTTACACACAACTGCCAGATCTGCTATGTGCAAGTCAACACCCTGTGAAATACAGCCTGAGCTTGTCCCAGAACTGAAGGTCAGGCTTTAACTGTAGCTGTCACCAAAATACAGTTTCCAGAGGGAGGTGTTTGGGCTGCAGCTACACATCTTGTCAGCCTAATGGCAAATTTAGGCCTAACTGCTGCTGGCCCCTGTAACTTCCAACTGCATTTTCACTGCCAATCTATTGACTTCACCAATGACAAGCGATGAAGCAGCACTCTGCACAACCTCAAGTTTAAGAGAACTGAAGATAACAGCAAGTGCCATATTTTTGGATGGAGGTATAACATTTATTGAAAGATTCAAAAGGTTTCATTAGATAACTAATACAGTAGGAAAAAAACAAGAAAAGCCTCAGGCATTCAAAGCACAGTTGCTTAAGCCAGACTCAGGTCACAGTGTCTCACTCACCACTGAAAACACCTGACTCTTTAGGTTTGATGTCCCATTGCTTCTAACACACACAGCATCCTTTTTAAAGAGAGCAGTGGAGAATAATAACCGCACCTCTGCAGTCTGCTTGGACACTACAAAGAAAAAATGTCATGTTGTCCATCGCCCACCATCCTGAACAGCTGACAGGTGCTGAAGCAGCAGCCTCTCAGTGCTGGCAAAGCCCCTGTCCCACAGCCACATCCCAGCACTCGGCCTGCTCTTGGGGCACCACCAGTGCTTGAAGGGCTGCTCTGCTGCACCTTTGCTCCCACAGCATCCATGCTGCCAGCAAAGGCTCACAGTGCCAGTCCCTGCAGAGCTCCTTCGAAACAGGACTGCAGCAGTAAATTGCAGAATTTCAATACACTGAAAACATTCTCAGTTCTTTTGAAATGCCATTTGACAACCAGAAAGGGAAAACAAGGAAATACTTCAATTTTCATGTATTTTATTTACAGGCCACACAATACATTTTATATACAAATGGCTTAAAATAACAAAGAGTAAGCAAGCTGAAGCATAACAATTTATTTTAAATTAAGTTGTCTCGAAATAACTCCTGCAATAAAGTTTCTTTACCCTGATAAGCAAGTTAATTTGATTTTAAGTCAACCCAAGGTAATTTATTTTTAAATATAGAATTCAAATAAATTTTCAGGTGATTCCTTATTTTCATGACACACTCTGCGAATACAGAACATCCCAAAACTCTCAAGAAGGGTAATAGCCAAAATTTCCTCATCTAAAAAACACTATAACAGAACAGACGGGAGAAATGTTGTATGTAAAACACTTGCATGTTTTATTAATGAAAAGAAGAATGCAAGTAGTACGTCTGACATTCTTCTCTCTTGGAAACAGAATTCATGGTCCAAGACCTAATTTGCCTGCAGACAAGAGGCAGTGTTACTTCAGTACTTCAGTACTTCAGTTTTTAACCACACAATTATCTACTAAACTCATCCAACTGTAAACTTCACCAAAACTGAAACTGCCTCCACCAAAACTGAAAGCAAAAAAAGAAGAGCGCTCAAAACCATAAGAACCTAAAAGGTGGCACTTAGTGCCTCTGCTTCTAGAAAGCACCTGACACTACTGTGGGATGGAGAAAATTTAAGAGAGACCACATTTTATGGAAACATAAGAAAATATAGAAGTTTTCCATTTTAAAATTATTTTTCTAAGAAATTAAAATAGCATTTAAGGAGACGTATTTTTCTATCTCTTCCCTAGTACTGCTCATTCTGTTTAGGATAATGACGACTAGAGATCCATAAAAGCAGTTTCCTTTTCCTTTGGCTGAATTTAAGCATAATAACAGTCTTAAGTGTTTTAAGTCATGGTCATTAGCAGTTCAGTCATGCTCACTTTCCTCCTCTTGGTATGGCTAAAGACGACTTAATATAAATAATGAAGTACTTGCTATTTGATAGTCCATTATTACAGTATTTCACTACGTTTACTTAGAAATACAAACACACAACACTTACTTTTTGATGTGGTATCCTGGTCTCTATAGCTCACTTTGGAATTGCAGCACAGGAAACATAAACCCAAAGGAATGAGGGAGAAAGTAATGAAAGCCATGGCTCCACAGAAAAATAATGCTGTTTTCAGAATGTCTGCTACTGCATCAAAAATGCAAGAGCCACATGATGTAAAAATGCCAAACTAGTATAGACTCTGCTGAGTGGAGTTCACGCACAAGGGTAAAATGCTGCAATGAGCACCTCATCAAGTGATTTAATTAAAAAGAAATGTTGACAGGTAATACACAGGTCCGGTACAAATGAATGTGAACCTACTGTCGTTAGATCTGGGCAGTTCCCTAGCTGCTAACCTGCCCAGACACAATTCCAGGCCAGGGGAGAGTGGCTGCAGGCACCAATCCTCCTGCCACACCCTCAAGGGCAGAGCTCCAGACCTGCACCAGCCCAGGAGAAAAGGTGTCAGCAGAAGAGCCAAGAAGATTCCCTGGATTGCAGAGAAGGCAATCTTTTTAGAGTTATCACAAACAGAAATACATTCACTTTCTCTCCAAATTATCCCAGCACTGTTGTCCCAGGCAAATACAGCATTCAAAGTCACAAGCTAAAAATCCTTAAGCTGGGGAAATGTCATTGTGCAGTATTCATCTGCTTACAGCATGCCAGAGTTTTGTCTCTGATTCATCTGGAAGGCAATTGCTTTTTGCACCTCCTCTCTCCTCAGAGTCAGGATTACTTGTGCTGGAGCTGTTGGGGTTTTTTTGTGGCCAAAGACTGAAATCCATTCTGGTAGAACAATGTCTGAAAGTACTGCCAGCCCATAAGCAAACTGCACACTCATTTACAGATGCAGAGGGGACCTACTTCTCTACATTGAATGAAGCTAACTAAATGACTTGAAAATTTATGTCCAAAAAGGAAGGCAGGAGACACCACTTCTTCCTTGTATTTTTGTATTGGAAGTCAATGAATTTAGTTCTCTGAGATCTACTTTCCATTTGAACTTACCTGTGTTTTCAGCCAAATACTGCCTGCAGTTACACTTCAAGCGCATGTGGGTAACCTCAGACTGCAGATCTTTACCGAAACTAAGTGCATATAAGCTTTGAAAGCTTGATTCTAGAAAAAAAATACCCAAAAAAAGCAATCTGTGTGTATATTTGTGGGTCTGGGTTTTTTAAAGATTAGTAAACAAAGAGCCAACATTGTCTGTATCTAAATGACACTAATGGTTTTTGTCTTTAAAATTTTACTAGCAGAAAAATGCTATGGGGATGTCCTTACTCAAGGAAAAAATATGGTCCAGTGCACTGTCAATCCCATGAAGCTTTTGCCTTTCTCAAGCACAGGGTATTCAGGTTGTAAGTATTTGTTTCTGACCTGGCCACTTTAAAATTGGTCCTGGCCACTTTTATTTCAGATGGCAGGATCTTCTACTGTGTCTAGTGAAGGCAACTGCCAGACTAGGGGACAGTGTAAGCAGCAGGACTCTCTCCATTCCTCATCTGCCAGATCCTCAAACACTACACAGAGTTAGCGAAGGGAGTTTCTCCATGCTCTACAGTGTGAGAATTAGCCATATATGAGTCAGGATTTTCAATTAAAACTAAACACCAACAGCTTTGGCTTCGATCCTGAAAATCCAAAAAGTCATTGACAAGACATTCATAATAGTGTAAGTAGAAATTTTACTTTTTAAAAAGTAGTTTTTCAACACTCAGTTACATAAAGTACCGATTTGTCAACTGGATAATCAGTTGGAAAACTGTTTCCAATATGGGCTTCAAGACATCCTTTTACGTACAGGCAAAACATAACCATACCTCCTCTCTGCAGGAGAGACTACTTGTTGTCAGAGGAAACAACAAAAAAAACCATGCCAGAAGTCGTAATTAGTATGAGGAGTGGCTCTTGGTAAGAGTTTTAACTATAATAATCCTAGTTGTTCCGAGACACTCAATTCCAATATTAAAATGTTCTGTGGATAGCAGATATAAAATCAATTAATTGGCACAATTCCAAGTTTACAGCGAATTACAACTAGTGTCAGACATTTTGCCATTGCTTTAAATACTGGTCATTTTTCCTTTGGTTATTTCCTACAATGCAGTACTTCGGGTAAAAAGACAAACAGTGTCAGCTTTTCACACAAAGTAAAGAAATTACTGCTGTTGACATTTAAGAGAAAAAAACTATTTCATCACTTGGTAAGGACATATAAAGTATAGTTCATTTGGCAGAGGAACTAAAACACTTAATACAACTCCAACAGGGAGCTGAGAAAAAACTACACTCTTCATTCTTCTCCTCACTTTCAACATTTCTCATGAAGTTCAATTTGGAAATTACAATTTTATCTAGGTAAAATCAGGTCTCTAAGTAACTGGCCCATGTGAAGTAAACACCACAAGATTATGACCTGCTTGAGTTTCTTCTTATTATCTGAATCCTCTTTTTAATTACCTAGGTTTAGGCATTATGTTCATAGCAACCTATGAAGTACTTCCAAATTTTTGCAGACCTTAAGCTTACATGTTAAGGCACTTACCATTCAAGTAAAACAGTTTTTATATAAACAAGCGTGGGAGATGGAGAGAACATTTTACCAGAACACCCTTTTCTTTTTTCTTGAAAAAAAAAATAAGTTGACCAAATATTTATAAAATTTTGCATCAAGAGAAAGGTTGTGTTTTATTATCTGAAATGAGCACGAAGTACACCTTCCACAATAACACTGAAAGCAGTGCAAAGACTGACAGTGACCTTTGACTAAAAGTAGTTCTGTAAAAAGAAAAATACCAAATAAATCAGTGCCCTGCTTTGTTGTAAAATTTCATTCTTTTTACATAAAAGTTGGTCCAAACTTACAAAAAAAGCACAAATGTGCATAGTTCAGAAGATCTGAAAGAGTGCCATAAAAAGCTGATGTCCCTAAATTTAGCATCCACTTAAAACTGCCAAAATACAAAATAAAAGTCAGAACTAGAGTTTGTGAACATGTACAATCAAGTCATCTAGTTTTCAGACAGCATGAGTTGTAAGCATTTTTTAAATTTTTCTACTGTATGCAAGACCCTTTTCGACATAAAAATAAAGCTGTTGAATTAACATTATTCAAGTCTGTTGAACTGCTGCTTTAAGTTGCAGCTAGGGGAGAAAAAGAAGTTTTTCCAGATAAAAATGATGTGCCTGAGGAAAAACAGATACTCAGTATGGTAATCCTCTGCCTCGCCCCCTCACTGCAGATGTGCTAATGTGTCCCCTGAATCCTTGGGAATAGCCAGGTCCTTGGGCAGGAGAAGTCCAAGTCTGTCCGTGCATGTGGCTGATGCCAGTGGGATTTTCCTGTAAATTACTTCCATAGCTATAGTTGTGCATCTTTGTGGACAAAGAGTGTGCACTCTCTGGCCCTGTGGAAGCATCACTGCTGCTCCCCAAAACCGGGATTGGGCCGTGGCTGTATTCAAACCTATGGTCTTTATCTCCACTGAACAGCATGGGGCCAGCATTGAGGTAAATGTCTCTGTAACCAGTTACTGAGCTGGGAAAGGATTCTGGAAAGGCTGATGGAGGAGGGGCAGCACCAGAGTGAGATGAAGCAGTACTGTAGTTATCCAAAGACTGAATATCTGAGTTGCCAAGGAAACTCCTCCTTTCTAATACTCCTGATGGTCCGCTTCCTATTCCATCACTAGTGCTGTAACAGGCAGATGAGAAGGACGATGATCCAAAGTTATCCTTGTAGTCTGGGCCTGTTACATAGGAGTCTCTAGCCTGATAATCCACACTTGTTTGTACTGGCTCCTCCGTTGTCGCCTGAGCTTGATGCTGAGCCAGCAGCTGCAGAAGAGCTGCTTTCACTCCTGCATGAGGATCTGTTCCTGAAGAGTTACTTATAGGCAACTGCTGATTCTCTGTCCGATAATCAAGGTCTTCATCAGTGAGCGGTGGAGGCTCCGGTGGCTCGGGAGGACGCTGGTCTGGAGGCAAGATCCGAGGGCGCTCCTGCTCAGGTGTTCGGTTCAGAAGCCTCATCTCAGACTGCCTAACCAAATCCTCTTGACCTAAGAAGATGAAAAAGAAAGCTCTGGAATAAAAGTATGCAAATAATACGACCAGAAAGAAACGGACTCCTTCCTGGAAAAACTTAGAGGTCTGCTAACTTCAATTTTAATGAATTTATTAGCTAAATTTGTCAATAATTATACAGATTATTCTGGACAAAATTTGGCAACAGCTCATTTGGCTCAGGAGCATGATGCAGGTTGCTCCTTAAAGATTATCAAGCAGTCAAGTTAAAGAAAAACAGCACAAGTTCCTTAAAAAAACCCATATCAAAAGCAAACAACTGGGACAAAACGCAAGCAACACAAACACTAAAAATTCAAAGGAGGATCAAGATTCACAGATAAGGATAGAAGTCTCAAAGGGCCACCCTATCAAAGAGCAGCAAAACTCAAGGTTTAAAATAAACAAAAACAAAAAAAGCACACCTCTCAAAAAACCCCCCGAAATCCTCCAAGAAGAGCCCCAAAGCACTTCAGAGTATTTCTTTCAGCAGCTGCAAACACCACAAAACAATAAAATAACCTGAATTTGCAAGCCAAAAATATGAACAGACCTCTAAACTGTGAGAGGACTACAGAAGCCACTACTATACCTCTATGGAAACCTTTAGCCAGGTGTGTGTGACAGTTAAGGGTAACCACTGAATTTGACATTACAGAACTGCTCTAGTCAGCAATAGAACCTAAAATAAAATACTGTCTCATGAAAATAAGCTTTACCTAAACACATAGTCAAAACTGGCAAATTACATCTCTGCATCTGCTAGAAAAGACTGTCTTCACCACCACACTCACCACTAAGAAAACCCCAACCCCTACAATAATGATTAATATTTCATCACTAATACTTGTGCACCTCTTAGGTTAGCTATTGCTTGCTCTGTCTGCATGGCACCTGTTAGACTAAAACGAATTCTCTGATCCAGATGTAAAATGTGACCAAATCAATTTAATCTCCTATACTCACACAGATTCATATGGCAAACATGTTAATTCGCTACTCCCAAACTATTACATCTCCAGTGCTCCAGGTATTTGCTGGTTAGCAATAAAGGTCTTCAGTACCTGCAGACACATATAATGACTTGATCAGATGTGGGTAGCCAGGTGCCGGAGATTCCACGTCGTCCCGGCTGACAGACACAGGAGTGGCGGGCTCTGGAGGCTGCCTGAGTTGTAATGACATTTCATTTCCTGATCCATTTTCCTTCTCCTCCAACACAAAATCTTTTTGTTTTGTTTGCTGAGCCTTTACTAACTGAGACAACAGAACAGCAAATGCACTCTGCACAGCTGCCTGGGCAGCATCAGTCTCCACTTTAGGCTGACCCAGCTGAGCAGGTGGCACAGGGGGCTGTGTGACCATCGGCTGTTTTAGAGGCTCCTGCTCTGGAGGTGGTGGCGGAGGCGGTGGTGGCTGCTGCTGTTCTGACTGTTTTTCACCTGCTGACAAAATTCCAGCAGGAAGATTTATTTTATTTAGTTGCTGTTGAGTCTCCGGGTTTACCTTAATATTCAATACTTGGGCAAACTGTGCCAAACTAACACTTGTTTTAGACTGTAGCAGGTTTAGCAGGATTGCCACTTCATTCTGGTTTAACTGCTGTCCAGTGCTTGTTTTTGCTAAAGACAAAAAAGGTGTTTTTAAGTATTATTTAGAACTGGCATATTTCAGAAACTCAAAAGAAGACTAATCTAGCATGGCTGACACGACTGGCAAAGCATGGGTTTGGACAACACAGAAATGGAATACTTCTACATATTAACTGTCTTTAGGGAGTATCAACAGGAAATGGAACAGTAAGATCCGCCATAACCAAAGTGATTTCCATGAGGTACATGCACACACTTAGATGGAAAAACACCAAGCTAGAGCTCAATATTCCACAATACAACTAAGTTGGGGCTTAAGGCCACCTGCTTTAGGCAGCTATTAGACTTCCAATCCCCATAAAACTTCCTATCTTTGACATATCACAACCTTTTGTTGAAAAGTAGCCATCTGCAAAATCCATTTCCAGTCATATTCCAGACCATTCTAATTCGGCATCTGGGTTTTAACATCTGCCCACCTGGCTCTATGTGGCCTAGGAGCTCACATTATAAGTGCAAACTTTGAGGGAGAAGAAGTCAATCACTCAGTAGCAAGAAACATGTGATAATACAGAGTTATTTCAATTAAATGTAGTTTGCCACAAATAAGAGCAGATCACGATGATGCAGGGTAATATGAATAATGAAGTTTCAATATCAAAGTAGTTTTTCAGCTTCAAACATCCACTGTGGTGAAGCAGCATGGATTGCAACATGCCCTATGAGCAAATGATTTAGAGAAGAAAGCAGTTAAAAGTTAGAAAATGAGTGTGAGCAGGCTGGCTGAGCTCTGATTTTTTCTTAACCCAGGTCAGCACATTCAGTCCTCTTCTATCCTTGCCATTGTGCTATCTTAGTAATATATTAATTCATGGCAGATTAGAAGCCATGCATGACACACAAAAATATTAAGTATATGCCTTGCAAGATTTAAGAACAGCACAGCTGGAAAGTGCTGCAAAACTCACAACCCACAACTCTACTTGTGGATGGGCACCAGGATACAAGCACTTGGAACTCACTTAAGAGGAATCCAGAGACTTCAAAATTGTTTTGCATCAATATTAATATAATCCATCTTCTATTTGGCAATACAAAAAAAAAAAAAAATCACAATTTTCTTACGCCTTATGCTGACTCTCACTCAGATGTTGTGATTAATGGAAGATTTTGCCACATCTGAGGATAGTATACTCAACATTAAAAACTTCTCTCAGACCCTCAGTGAAAATTCATCAGAAAAATGCCAAACAGGGAAACTAATCTACCTGTTCCATACTCTTTGGTTAGCTTTAAGTTCATTCTAACAGGAAACTGTATACTGGGAAATCTGTCATAACAAAATTATTGAGCTCTGAACAGTTCCTGTTAAATTGCAAAATGCAATATCCAGGGGTCCCACTCATGGATCAGAACATTAGGAACTGATACAATGTCTTTTTAAGCTCTCCTGTTGGGGTGCTTAGAAACAAATGCAAGAGTTTTGGTTAAAGTATGTATTTGGTCATAGAGTTATATAATGTGTCTTATTAATAATATTATCTAAGGTGCATTATGACTTTCAGAAGTGTTTTGTTTAATACAGGAAATGCCTCTATGCACCACTAAAAATTAAATTGTCTTCTTTTCTACCTAGACATATTTTTCTGTGTACATATGGGTAAACAGCAATATAGGTCAGAATGATTCCTTGTCTATTTGCTTCGTTTTTTTTGCATAGTCAGTATTAATGACTAATAGTAGTCTCTCATCAGGCTGTTATGTCATAAAAGCACAAAGAAATTAACTATCCTTTGGACTCTTTAAACTTCTAATATAGTTTCATTGATGGGAGAAAAAGTTACAGAAAGTCATTCTTGAAAATGCTGCCAAAAGTTTAGCCTAAACATATGGATTAGCAGAATATTGCAGCTGGTTTACAGTGAGAAACCAGATGAACAGAGCAAGAGGCAATAAATTGCAATAAAATATGATCAAAACAACTACTTTCAATGTATCCTTGCACAGAATATTTGGAGCTCTGCTCTACTGTTAAATTAAGGGTTGATTCAAGATGGTTAGTATACAGAATTGTCAGCTGCAAAGAATGCATAAACTGTGTATTTTAGCTGAACTCCTCTATCAGTGCCATAGGATTTAGGCTTACTTTGCACAATCAAAAATGGTCTAACATTTAACTTAAAGGTATCCATTTGGTGTTGTTACTCTTTGTATTATTACATATTTTTAAGAACTATCACTTAACTGCTGAGTATCTCAAACACTCTCGATACTGGAACCACTACTTTGTTATATTTGTAAAACTTGTCTCAAGCAAGATACTTTGTTAAAGTTTCAGAATTACTGGCAGTGCAATTCACAGAGGTAGATACTTCACGTTATACCAGCTTCTGGGGGTGTGGTTTTGGTGTTTGGTGGTTTTTTTTGTTGTTGTTTTATTTTTTTTTTTACAACTTGATTTAGCCCCAACAACCTGGAAAGCTGAAGACTAACATAACATGCAGATGGAATCTGTTCCATTTAAAATGACAATTATTCTAAACTCTGCCTTCTGACCAGTTCATCAATACCAATGAAGCTCATCCAATCTATGGAGATCGTGAGAAACTTTGAACTGGCTTGTGGAATTACCAAAGAATCATAGATGAGCAAGAGCTAAAATCCCCTCAAAATACAGAGCAAGCAAGTTAGTTGCTCTGACCAGGCTGAAAAGTTAGGTAAAATTGGAAAGGAACACTTACGTTTCCAAAAGCAAAGGCAAATCTTTTGTAACGAAGATTAAACTTACAATCCTGCTCCTTCCTCAAGAATCCAGGAGACGCCAATACTCTGTAAATAACATCTAAAATTTCTAGAGGTGCAATCCAAGTAGTAGGTAATTATAAGAACTGAAAATATTACTGACCAAGTGCTACACTAGAGCTGCCCTGAGTTTTGAGTTGGGAAGAAGTTTGCATGCCTTGTGGGGTGTTGGTTCTGCTCTCATCCATGCCTAGAGACAGATCCTTCCTAGGGACTTTAGCTGCTGTAGAGTCATCAGTCATGCCCATCTGCTTCTGTCTTCTGCGTTTCTTACTCCACAGCTCATGGCAATCCTGCCACAAGGGAAGGCTGCAAAGAATGATTGGAGATAATCAGTTTTATTCCTATTTTTAATTTTTTTTTAAATCATACTGGTAAAAACACTTAAATTGTACATAATGTAACTTCCGAAACCCAGAAATACATCAGGAAACGTTCAAAAGGCAGCAAATTCTCAGACCTGCTTTTTCTGGCTGAAAACTATTTACTGAGTGCCTCTTTCAGAAGCATATGTCCTTCTGGCAGAAAAGAGGAAAAAGTATCTTCAAATGAGAATTATTTTCCTAATTATTTGTGTAATTCAAAACTTCAAATCAGTGCTGCAGAGTTGCTATGAAATATACAACTTGCATACTACCAAATAACTAAGTTATCAATATGAAAACATTTTTTTCAGGGTCCTTCTGTCTGCTTATAAAAGTACTGCTGAGCCATTAGGTCACATATTTGTCCACAGTAATAGACATGGCTATCTAGTATTTATAGTGTATAGCTCAGGCAACCAAGAAAGCATGAGGGAAAAAAGGAAAAAGTTGCAATATAAGCTGCACGAATAAATATCACTTGACACTACCAAAGCTGGGATACCAAGAAGAACAGGGGATATCCTATATAAGACATACGAATGCAGAGGCAAAGTTCTCCTAAGAAATTTATCTGCCACCAATTCTGTCCTCCCATTATAGCTCCCTGCAGGCATCTCAATTCTGATTTCCTGAGGAACACAAAGACCCAGAGAAATACTGAGATGGGCAGTAAAAATAATGGTTTATGTTTTCCTATTACATATTAACTACCTTAGCAGTTATGCCACCCAGAAACATGGAAAAATTAGCTGACAAATGACAAGAAACACTGGAAAGGCAATTATGACAACTGCTTCCTTTATTCTCTCCCTCCACCTGCCAAGTATTTTCTGAAAGACAACTGGAAGCAAGAACTCATTGTGAGAAGTATCCTATGGTCCTCCCAATCTGCATGTCACTTTCTCTGGATGAACAGCTGCTCCTTCCTGAAACAGAACTTCAGTCTCTCAAGAGAACAGTCAACACCTTCCTGTGGTGTGCCAGAAAAAAGTGTGATTCCTCCTAATTTTTAAAAGGACAGCAGTGACTAGTTTGTTTTGAATTTCCATATATCAGCTTCTAGAATGGATGCATTACCACATCCATTCTAGATGGATGCATGGGAAGAAAAGATGATCTTACCATTCACTTACTTTAAAATGCCCATAAGCAACACACTGTACAAGTGGTTTTGAAACTTCAGCAAGCAGCTTGAGATTGCTGATTTCTGATTTTCACACAGTGATATAGTAATATTCAGGCAATGAAACCTCTTTGGCTCATGTTTCAGAACATTAGTAACGTTTGCCCAGAGAGCAAAACAACAAACACCATCTGGACACAATCCATGTGCTCTGGCATGACCCTGCTTGAGCACAGAGACTCGACCAGATGACCCACTGTGGTCCCTGCCCACCTCACCCATTCTGTGATTCTGTACAACAATTTTGTGTATATAACAGGTAAGTCTAGAAAGAATTTTAATAAAATCCTTAGATGAAAAAATCCTTAGATAAAAAGATGTCAGTACCGGCTGCCTTGAAGGCTCAGTTTACTCAAACAGTATCATGGATTCTATGTTCTGACAACTATACTGAGGAAAGAATGAGACCTGCAGATTCTCTAGGTCCTTTTCATTGTTTTCCTTAGGACATGCTCCAATATTATTTGTACTGATTAAATGACTGCAAAGTCACTGCAAAAATCCTACAGGACACTGTAATACACTTCCTCTAGAGAAACTGACAGTAACAACCCTGCACAATTTCACTTTTCCTGCCTGTAAAACCAAGGCTCTCATCTGGTTCATGAAACAATGTATTGTATTTCACTTTAACTCTCAGGTACCTGTGCAGAACTCTATACCCACTGTCATTCTATCATCAAAGACAGCAATTCAGATAAATGGAGGATCTCAAAATCCCTGGAAAAAGTAGACACTGATAAACTGAGATAACAGTTTAAATTAGAAACATTCATAGAAGAGTATTTTCTTTAAAGGTAGTAACTCAATAACTAGTTCTAGGAATGACAAAGCCAACTCTGTTATCTACTGTATGAGTCACTTAGCTACACAAGCATTTTACTGCAGAATCACCTTTCAACAATTGTATAAATATATATAAAAAACTGCATATAAACTTTCAACATTTCTGCCACCATCTCCCTTACTGAACCACAATGAACTTATTGAAACGGGTGCATGTTCACACTTCCTAGAGGTCAGTACCATTACACCAGTGGAAATTACTTACTCTGGAGGAGGCATTTTAGATGGTTCCACATCTCGCAGAAACTCACACTGAAGAGCTTGTTCAGCTGTGCAGCGCTTGCTGGGATCCAGGGCAAGCATATAATCGAATAAATCTAATGCAGCTGGTGGGATGCTACAAAAGTGCAAAACAGAGGAAAGCGTCACATCTTTATTTTGTATCACACACATCTGTGAAAAATTTTAGTGAACACACCCCTTCCAAGATGATCAGTAAGTCCTCAAGTAACTTAAATACTAACAAAACACACCCACAACCTGAGCTTGATAGCAAGAGGCAGAAATACACTTCACCTTTTACTACCTGTGCTATTATATAACCCAAGCTTTCTTCGCCTTGTATTGTTTCATTGCTTGAAACCTTGTACTTACAAAAAAAACACACACATTTTAAAGCTAAGAGTGTATTTTTACATTTTGAAATTTACCACCAGACTTTTGCTTGATTCACAGACAGTAATTCTATTGCTTCAAAGATATTAGTCTCATCAGTATGAACAGGATGATGCATTTCTCTTGAAACCCACTGCACCTGAAGGAGGGGAACAACCCCCTTAAAATAAGCTAACAGCTGTTTTCCATACCTTTCACTTGTGATATATGCACAAAACTAGTCCACTGGTAGTACTTTAGAACACACGGTTCAGGTAACTCCTCTGTGTTGAATGAGTTTATGACATAAAAGACTAATGTTAACCAGACTACATATTTAGCTGTAGCCAGTTTTACCAATAAAAAACAATTAAGTACTTTCAGTTGTTTTCTGGACAGGGCAACAAGCAGGTGTACCAAACAAGTATTTCCTTAGGTGAAAGCTGACAGGTGGCTGAAATTTTAGGGCCTTCTTTCCTCTTCTTGATGCTCCTATTAAATAAGGTTTAATACAAGCTCAGTGGGTACCATGGGAAGGACAAGAACCTAAAGCCATTTTTCTTTACACTTGATCTATGCTCGTTCTCCGGAAAATACTGAAGTTCATAAAGTCTCTGGGAAAACTTAATGCTATTACAGTTGACTAAACTAATTCTTCATTCTTACAAAGCAAACTCTTCCCTCAGTTTTCGACGATACTGCTTCTTTGGTTTCATTGTGTTGAAGTAAGCTAATTTTATAACATCCGGCCACACTGCTGGACAAGGACTTCCGCAAATTCGGCTGTACCAAAAAGAAAGGAGAAAAGGGTATGAGATCCAAAACCACAAGTGAACACATTTTTGCTCTTGCAAGTACAGTGAAAACAAGAAGCATTTTCAATTTTCATGTTCAGGTTATTTTTAGCTAAAATTTCTCCACTGTCAAATGCCCAACACCACTAAACAATGGTGAATTGTCTACAAAGGGTGATCACCCCACACAGACTAAACTTACTGTTTCTGCCTCAGTCCAGCCCAAACATCCTCTACACCAGTGTTTTCCAAAATGTAACCAACTACATCTGAAGAGTTCTCCAGGTATCTGACTAGAAAAACTGGATAGCCCACATTTAGAGTAACTTTTATGTCCTTAGTTCCCAATACCACTGAAGAAAGATATACCAAATAGCTGAAAAAGCAGTTTTTGCTGAGAATTTATTTAATGCTGAAGACATAAGGGAAAAAAACCAAATAATCAAGTAAGTCCTAAAGGCATAAACCACTATACAGAGAAAACCTCTGTATTTTTTACTTCAGTTATGAGTTTTATGCCTCAAGCCTCATCTACCTCCAGAAATGGAGCTGCCAATACTCTTATGCCCTACATTCCATCCCCATCCTTTTTTCCAATAGCTAAGTACAAATTGATCAACACTACAATTCTAAGCAGAAGAGCTAATATGGTATTTCCATATATGCAAGGTTTCAAATTCTCATGCAGTCATAAAAGGACATTTTGCAAATACTTTTTCCTAGTTCAGCCCTCCTTTTCGTAAGATTTAAATGGCTAGTGTAAGAGACCTAATGATTTATGCCCCAGGTGCGATGCCAGTCAATCTGACTTTACACTGGTTGGTGTATGTAATTTTCAGGAGGGAGAATAAAAATAATGAATCTCTTACTATCAAAATGTACCTCACATCTATCTTTGATAAATTTTGAAAAGATAAATGTAGAATTTTTGGCTGCAACACAATTACAGCAGAGATGTTCATAAAACTGATATGTTCAAACAGCAAAAAATGCATAGCATCAGTGAAGACAGGAAATGAGCTACAAACAGAAGCTTCCAGCAGGAGGACATCACAAAGTTTTAGTTTTGTACCAGAGGTAAAACACAAAGAAAAACTTTGAATTACTCATTCTCATGTGCTTCAATGCCATCTAGTGCTCAAAACCAAAAACTCCCAAACTCATGAGTTTAATTCTTCTTATGCCAAAAAGAACCACTGATCTGCTCTGCACCACCTAAAACCTTCATTTATTCAGGCCAGCTAATAACACATTACACAGAAGCATGCTACTGTTCAATCTGTTTTGAAAAACATGTCAGTATATAACTTTGTAATATTTGTTAGTAAGTTAATTTGACCATTTACTGTTCACTTTCTGTAAGTTCTGTAGGACTCACCCCCTTTTCCCCTTATTTCTAGGAAGAGCACCTCTCCTCATTTATAATGTCAATTATGATATCAGAGTCAAGAGCAGATTTTGCTTGCTGAATAAAGGGAAAGAAAAAGATGTTCTGGTTCCACTAAATCATTCTATAATTTATTGAGAACAAGGAAAGAAACAGAATTTTTATGTCCACCAAATGTCTGGCAGTTTTTAAAGAAACAGAAATATTCCCACAAAAGTAATAAAGCTAAGGTGTGTAAATGGTAGGCTCGAAACAAGAACTCATGGCCAGCAGCATGCCAAAAACCTGTTCCTCCCAAATCCCACTTGTCCTTATTATTGTCCATGTCCTCATTCTGATTTGCTGCAAGCAAGTTGCAACATCATCTTAAAAATTACAGACATTTTGATTACTCTCTCTTTACAATTTCAGTAATAAGCAACTCCAGCTACTCTACAAAATCCCATCTTACTGGTCAATGGTACACTGCTAAGAACACAGAACACTCACAAAAAATCCTTCATGTCTGGGCCAAAGTCACTTGTGTTAAATGCCCCTCAAAACCTCTAACATCTCACTCGGGGCAGTTAACTGACCACTTGCAAGTATTTGCAGTGCATTATCTCAGAACACTAAGAAAAGAAACCTGTCAGTTTATGAGGCATCTATGTAGCAGTGTTTGCTAGTTACCTTATGAGTTCCAGTTGAGCAAGTTCTTGATTTGCTTGAAATATTGGTTTCTTTGTAAAAAGTTCACCCAGGATACAACTGTAAAACAGTTTTGCAAAATTCCATGATTACAGCTTTCAGTACAGAATGACAGAAACTTTAAAATTTATTTCTGGCTTGTTTTTATCCTTGCTAGGCTTCTATCCAAACTCTTACCCACAGCTCCAGACATCAATAGCTGGTGTGTATCTTTCTTCCCCAAGGAGAAGTTCAGGAGGCCGATACCATAATGTAATAACTTTGTTGGTATATGGTCGGCTGTTGGAAGGAGGAAAAAGAGAGAACTATCATTTTAGTACAATCACACTTCTAAAAAAATGATACCTCAAGGACTTTACTTCTGTGATGCTGTTCAAGAACAGTACAACCTTCCATTCTCTTTTTAGTCCAGCAAAGCTGTAACTGCACAAAAGAAACACAGCTACCTGATGAAGGCTACAAACAGTCAGATTGAAGATATAAATAATAATCACACAGCCACGTTGATACTATGTGAATAGTGTATCTCCATTATTATTCAGAAAGCAATACTGTGTATTTATTACACTGCTAGTCGTTTCAGGAGCAGGACTCACTTAGATAAAACCAGTAACTTTCATGCACCTATTGGCTATTACCAAACTAAATACAGGACCTCTACAAGCACTTTAAAAAGAAGGAAAAAGTCACTTTTCCCTCTTTAAGTATGAACAAAAACATAAAAGCCTTTTTCTGGAACTGCATCATTCCAATTTTGATTCCAAAGCCTGAAATGCCTCTAGTATCTTCCTATATTTCACAACATCTTTAATTCTCCACAGCTCTAACCAGAAATTTTGGTAACTGTGAATAATCCTTTCCATCCTCCCACTAAAGCAAAGATTTATACTAATAAAGACACACATTTTTTTTGTGCACAGGCTGAACTACAGCATCAACAGCTCAAAATAGAAAGCAGAAAAGAGATGTTTGATTTTGGTTTTGTTTCAACCAGGGTGCTTTAAAAGTGATTCCAGAATTCTTTCAGTTTTCTTCAGTTTTTCACTAGGTGAAACTTTTTTTCTAGTTACCAACACGAGGTAACTCCAAACAGAAAGACTAACAATAAGTATGAACAACCACAGAATGAAGCCTAACAAGCTCTTATAGCATTCTTTCTCAGTAGAACAGGTATCACTTCTGTAAAATCATCTGAGTCCTTCTTTCATTAAGGCACATGACATCAATTCCTTTTTAAAAGGTAGCACGTTTTTGGAAACAATTCCATCATTTATCATATTTATCTCTGAAGCAAACATTCCCTACAAAATATTTACATGGTATGGACTATCTCTACAGATACATTGCTCATATGTATTAGTATATGGTGGTTTTTATTTGAACACTTGTCTTGTCATGCAATCTGTCATACCTCCTACTCCAAACACATTAAATCTACCAGAATAACATTTAAAGGACCCCAACTACAACAACCAAATAGGAACGTACTTAAATTTTTATTTCCTCCCCATTATGCTCCTACTAAGTTCTGTACCCTTTCAAACAATATTAAATTCTAAACAACAGTAAACCAAATGCAAAGTACATGAATTAAAAAACAGCAGCTATTATACACTTGTTGATATACATTAATTTTATCTGTTAACGCAGGTCAGAAGAAAAACTAATGACAAAAGAATTGCCGAAAATCTACTGAGATTCTAATTATTCTCCTATGTTTAACGGGCAATTCTATTAGCTAGCTTAATTAAATCTTAATCTTGGTGTCATTTATGCATAATAGCATAATAATGTTGCTGTTTCATGTACAGTAAAATGGGTTATTGGCATTATAAGGACACTGAACCATTAATCCTTAATGAACAGTGAGTTTTACAAAGAAAATTTAAATTAATTTAAAAACAGACATTAAAAAGACCCAAGCAAAACATGGTAAACCAGAGGACAAAACCCCATTAGGCCAGTTTGATGCGAGTTAAAACAAGAAGGTAGGATAACATCCTTTTATTATTAAGTACATTCAAACATAAAGATAAATAGCTAGCAGATGCTTACGATTATTTCGCTTAGCTATTACACTCAACAGTTTTCATAACTGTACTTAAGCATATTTTCCTGAAATAAGAGTTCTGAGACAACAGCTCAGTGAAACTAACGCTAACACATTTATCAACAACATAACAGCTGTGTAGAAAACAATAAACCCATAAAGCTAACATTATGGATAGTATCTCTCAAATTAGACATGCAGAAATCAAAGTAAGGTCAGGTATCCAAACATCTCTGTATCCAACCACTTCATGGACATATTAATGTAGCGAACATCCCGCCTGGATTTTGAAACATTAGTTCCACATGACAAATGCTACATTAAACTAAATACTGAAGTTTTTAATCATAAAAATCTGTGCACCTGTTTCCTGAAGTATGAGCATAATGAAGCCAAGAACAACAGAAGCACAAGTCACAAGAAGTTTCAGAATAACTTTTATTTAAACTTGTATCTCTGTTTCCAGCAGATTCAACAGCACTGACTGCCTAAAGAATACAATGAACCTCTTGAAATGTAAAGTTAAATCTTACACAAAAGTAATGTTTAGTAATGCTTATTGAATAGGAGCTGTATGATACTTTGTGCCAGCAAAAAAAAAAAAAAATTGTTTTCCCTAAATAACATCTTTGGTATACCAACAGAAGAAATATATCTCAGGTTTACAGGACCAGAAACTGAGGAGTGTAAGTTAATTTCCAATCAATATATGGCCAGTCTCTACCATTATTTATCCAGAACACCTGGAAAAGCAATACACCCGCACAAAGAGACTTTTGTGGTTTTATGCTGTATAAGACAACATGTATTTCTGTCACTTTCCAAAGCAATTACTTGTATTACAGTACAGTAACATTTCCTCTAAACAAAACAGTCTTCTGTCCCTCATAATAGTTAAGCAAAAAGATTAAACCTCTGAATGCTTTTTCACAGTGTAATTGTATCTTACCTTTCTTCTGAGTTGTACAGCCGAGCAAGCCCAAAGTCGGCGAGCTTTATCTGCCCTCTGGTGGAAAAAGCAAAGAATTATTTAGTGGCTAATCCTGTTAAGCTTTCTTCCCCCAAAAGTTTAAGACTGAAACAGCTGTGACTGATCTTCACCAAACCACATTAATGAAGAGGCAATGCTCTGCTATCTCTGCATCTCTTCAGTAAACAGTATGCTAACTCACTGAATAGCAAAAACAAGTAAGCAAAATTGGGTATGCTTATCAAATGGCATTTACATTACTGGATGACAGTAAAAATTTACATCTATACCATAAAATATTCCAGTCAGTAACTCTGCAGGAAAAAACTGAGGGAAGAAACCGCTATTTTCTCAGGCCTTACTGCTAGCATGAGTACTTGTACAACAAACAATTATCAGCAGTCATACTTCCCTCTAGGAAGCCATTAAAGTCTTGTTCTGCTCTTGTACATTTTAAATACAGCCTTAACATCAGGGTGACTGACCAGATAAGGGCTTCTACTTTTATCAGCAACCAACTTGTTGAATAACATAACCCCTAACCCATTCCTGAGTTTTTCACATATGAGGGGAAGAGTAGAAGATACAGAGCTCCTGCCTGGCAGTTCCCACAGCTAAAAGCCACTGCTCTATGACCAGAAACTCCCACTACTTGTAACGTCTGGATGATTCAAACAGAAAGCTATCTGCAAGCTTCTCTAATACACTAAATGAATGTTGGATTGTTATATGTGGTTTTCCTTTTCTGTACTGATAAACTTTAATAACTCCCATCACTTTCAAATACATGCTATTTTATCAAATTATGGCAAGATTTGCTGCTAGTATGACAATTTTGTGGTAACAGCATGTACATGACAATTTTGTGACGATACTATATACAGGTTATAGTTTCTATCCACTTTCCTCCTCAGACCTTTACTCTAATTTCTTGGAAAACACTCATAAACAAAGAAATGTTCCCCTTTTGTATGCTTATTTCTGAGAATATATTTGTAGAAGATTATTTGTATTTGCTCTAAAATTCGTTGAAGTTGCCTATGTAAAAGATACATAATCCACATGTTTGGACTCAGGCTGTAACTAGTAATAGGATCTTTGAAACACTGGCTTAAAAAATCATTCAGATCTACTATCATGTTTTTCTGCTGCTGGTGGAAAAACCTAAGGATGCTCAGACACTGTTCTAGGGGGGGAAATCCTACTCTACAACCTGGATTGGAGAACACAGTAAAATAACACGTTCCTTCTCTACCATAAGGCACTCTTCTCCACTTTCAGGTTACGCCCAGCTTCTGAGTTCCCAAAGGTGCACACAGAAACACTAATGGAGATCAGCAGATAATACGATTAAGTGTGTGGGCACAGTGAGTAATGGGGAGGAACGTGTACATCTGTTTAAGAATCTGTATCATAATCTGACACGGCTGCAGTAGGATACAGAGTTGAAAGCAGTCAAGTGTTAGTTCACTCTAAGGGAAAAAGGAGGAAGAAATAGCAAATTTAATTTGGAGAAAGCTAGAGAAAAAATAGACCCTTGATCAAATTTGCCCAGTATTTCATCTCCAACAGCAGCAGTAGATTTTTAGGAAGAACATGTGAAACCATTCTCTTTGGGGCTCATCTCCCTCAATCACTACCCACAAGCATTTGTTGTATTGCATCTAGCTGTCCTTGCACTAGGTGATAGGAGAAATATTACTGAGTCACTGGATGGTGTGGTGCCCCTTCCTATCAGATGGTCTCTCCCCCAGGTTTCCCTTTCCATACCTGGTTCGGTGGTCTGTTCCACGGGTGGCCCCTCCCCATTGGCATCCCATTGGCCACGGTCCTCTTTCTCTGCCCCCTCTCCCCTGGGCACAAAACCCCACAGCAAGGGGACCACGGCCTCTTTCCTACCTGGGTGGTCGTACCACCTGAGTGTCCTGTCTCAAGCCAATAAACGGATACTTGCACCCACATGGGGAAGAGCGCTTCTCGTCTTTTGTCCTTCGTCTATGCTGGTTCCGTGCTGGGCTTGAGTTCGGGCTGGCCGAGTTGAACTCATATAAAGCCCAGAAACCCGCGGAACTCAGCAATCATTGTGTTAAGGATGCTTAAACAGGGATCCCTGTCCAGCTCCATCAGCATGTATTAATGATCTTATCCTTGAATGTATCTCATCTTTTTTGGAGACTCCTGACACCACCCAGAAAACTTCCTGTGACAAGAAATCCCAGAAGCTGAATACCTACTCTTCTTTCTTAACTATACCCTTTTTTGCTGTTATAAACCTTGCTCTTATGTTGCTCCCTGGATTTAGCATTCCAGGTTATGGTGCACAACAGTTGGTAATGAAGTCCTCCATTATTCTCACACTAGCTTTTTATTTGTTACTGCTGCTGCACATTGAAAACACCACAGTTACTAATATGATTTGTAATTACCATGTGTTAAAGTAGTAAAAAACAAATTATTCTCCCCTTTTGATGATAGCAATAACTGCAAGTTAAGGCATGTTTGATCAAGCCTAATCAAATACTCTTTTAAAGCATTATCCTGACTGATGATGATGAGGACCTCAGAACTATCATGAAGAACCAGCCTAGCCACATTGCAATCTTGAAATGAGATGGCAGAAAGAATACACTTCAAACACTTACATCCTACAATTCTATTTTAATATATTTAAACTCAGATAATTTTCCCCCCATACTCTGACTTAGCAGGATTAAAATTGAATCTTTTTAAACACAGATTAAGTTTAATACACAGCTGCAAGTTCCCATGTTAAGCAGGAGCACTACTGAATTAGTATTTTGCAAATGATTTTAAAGAAACGAGGCAATTTGGAAAGTAAGTTTTGCTAATTACTCCAATCAGGTGAACTGCAAAGACTGAAATAACAATTTAAAGGTGTTGTTAGCATACAATTTTTGTAACGTACTTTTAAGTAATATCCATACCTATTATTTAGTAGAATATTTGAACATTTGATATCTCTGTGCAAGAAGTTCTTCTTGTGGCAATAGGCCAAGCCCTCCATCAGCTGTCTCATAAAAGATTTAATATGATTTTCATTAAAATGAACCAAACCAGATTCCAGCAGTCCCATCAAGTCATGGTCCATATATTCAAATACCAGGTAAAATGCACCTACAAAAACAAAGGAAAAGGGTAGGAGAAACAGACAGAAAAACTGATTTAACAGCAGTCCAAATAATTGCTGTTGCCTACTTTTTGAAATCAGAAGCATTTTTCATACAACTACTTAGATTTTCTGCAGTATTTATAGCTATCTCATGTCCAATGAAATATAGTACTTTAAAAAGTTTTAATAAATTGCTGTTTGATATAAACGGTTATACTAGTCAAACATTTGTGAAAAGAAAAATAATGTTACCACATGGTGCTTTAGTCTAGATAAACATGTGCTCTCCCTATAGCTCTCAATCTCCATCCATTTTATTTCAAGAAAAATTAACTGTGTTAACATTTCCTATGAAAAGTTTGGAGAGGAAATCTAGAAACAAAATATGTACAAGCATTATTGTGCCTTACTGTTCATCTGTCATGACTCAGTGATTAAATTTTTTAAAGATTTCCATGCAACTGGGTCAGAAATAAGCTGGCCCTTCTCAAACTAGAAATACCTGTAAGACAGGATAAAATGAGAAAGCAAAACTAACCTACTAGGAACAGCAGCTCTGCAAAGACAGACTTCATATTTTAAGTTGCCACATACATATATTCAGCACAAGAGAATCTGGTCTTATCTCACATTGGCCTGTATAATTCTACCACTAAAACCATTAAAGCCAAGGAAGGCTCTTCGATATGTATAAGCACTCTTCAAGAGGAAAAGTGTTGAGTGACTCAGAAGTAGCAATAACCAATCTCCAATACAACCACTCCCAGTACAATCTACGTTTTAGTACTTCATTCCTTCCCTTCTTCACCCTGGGACACACAGAACAGTGCAGCTCCTGCAGAGTGAAGTAAGCAATGCAGAAACCAGATTCAAGTGGGTCTGTCTACCTTGCATTTCCAAAACCTCCTTAAATAAATCTTCCACTACAAATAGTTTCTACCCAACAAGAACTCATTACACGTTCTTGTTCCTAAAAAAGTTTAAACTCAGAAACTAGTGAAAGTCTTGGAGCAATAATGAGAACTCAGCTTGATAGAAGCAGTACACATACACAGCCGCATTCTAATGAACTGACTCCTTTTCTTGTTTAGCAGCTGAAAAGGGAAAAAAGAATGCTAGGTCCCATCTGCTATTGAGGAAGAAGATTACTCATACACTAAGGGTTAAACTTGTAACAATGATTAGCATATATTAGCTAAAGCACAGGCCATTGCATACCTCGTTGTTTTTGACTTAAGTCTTTTTGTCCTGTTGCATATTATACAGAGAAAGAAAAAAAAAACTCATTATAAAATACCCCTGCAGAGGGGGTGAAACAGGAGGTGAATCAAGCAGGTGCAACACAATCCCACTCACTTCACAAGGAGAGAGGGAAGTATTAAAGTCTATAAAAGTATAGAAAGTCTGCTGTGTCACTATTTGCATAATTGAGTTCACCAATCCAGTTCACCAGTTTAACATGGAAAAGCACAGAGGCTCCTAATCTTGGTATTTTCAAATTAGATAGCTGGCAATCTGCTGTTAGACCTACTTCATCAGTGACTGAAGTATGAGCCATGACATATTTTTAAATGCCTCAAAACAAAACACCTGATATTAGTACTGCAATATAAGAAAAACCTAGATATGCCTTTCAGAGGATGTTGGCACAACAAAACTGAATGAACACCAGTGAATCTTGGTACTTTCTTGCTCTGGAGTATAAGGGAAAGTTAACTCTGCCCTGGCAGCTGGCTGCATGTGTGTATATGACAAGGAGAAAGATTGACTGTAGAACTGTTTAGTGAGACCAGCTAAACAGAGACCTCTTGTTTATATGCAAAGCAGAATCCATGCCTTGAGCAATTTCCTGCTCTGTCACTAACTCCCAGGATTTTTTCACTGCTATTTATGCACTATAACCAGCAATCACAATTGGTACCCTCATGCAAGAAAGACAGTTGACAATAGAGAAGATTCATAAACAAAGTAGAGTAGTACCTGGGAGGTGACACCTGATTATTTACATTCTCTGCAATTCTTATTAGAAAACATATATTAAAACAGGATAAATGCTACATATTCCTTCCTTATGAGATCAAGAGCAAATGTAGAGATTCATTACACTTGTGCATTCTTGCCTATTTCCTAACTACATGTTATTAAAATTTGTTTTAAAAATAAAAACTGGTAAAATCTTCATTTGTATGAGAAAATATGAAAATAAGTCTATTAACCTTGGCAATCTTACCATTCAAGACTGATTTTCAGTATTACCCAAGCTATCAAGCAAACTGAAGTGGAACTCCCGTTAATTTATTCCTAGACAAACATGGTGCCCTTTTCTGACGGAGATCTGTAGTTTCTGCCAACAAAATCCTTACATTATTCCACCTGTTAATTTCAAATTTTCATCACTTTTCATCACACTGGGGGATTTGATCCTCCATAAAAGGGAAAGCAGCTAGTCCTTCAGGAAGAAGAAAACAGTCATGGAAGACACCACAAATGAACTATGCACAGGCAGAAGTTTGCTTACTACAGCTTAGTCTGAGTACAAGTTCACAACATACTTTAGTTCTATCAAAACAAATGCCACACAAATATCCATTTCTCAAAAAAGGAAAACATAGCAGAAAAAAAAATAATAATTACTTCTTTTATGAGGGCAAAACATTTTGTAACTTGGAGGTTACATTTTAAAATGATAGTTTGCTTGATGCTAGCTTTGCCCAGTTCTCATTTTGGGAAACAGTGCCATAAAAACACCTAAAGCACTCTCACAGGAAAGTGCATGCAATTCAAATGAACTCAGAATTACTTACTTGACTTTAAAGCTCCTCATCTTACTGCTGTTGTGCTAAAGACCTGCACTTCCCACCTGTGGGGTGGAAGAAAGCCTAGTCCATTTCCACACACTGCAACAAAGCACTAACAGAAGGGTTGTGTCCGGGGTGGCCCATCTTTCACTAGCACCATGAAGTTCATCTACTCTCCTTCATCTACTGAGATAATCAGAAACCCTAACATCACTACATGTTGACAGAGCAGCTCTGTCAGCATCTCTATGTCTGAATACGGGATAAGAGAGAGTAGCTGAATCTATTAAGGAGGTACACAATAAATAAAGGAGATACACATGGATGAAAATAATCCTCACCTTACTCCTTTTGATTGCCCTTGGAATAATGCACCTTTCTGACCATTTTGTCAGTTAAGACTGATAGGGTTCAGCAAGTGAGATATCAATTTAGACTAATTAAAGGATTAACACATCTCCTTCTCTTGGTCATATGTTTCAGTTCATGGAGATCTAACAAAAGGAGTTTCTTAACACAAAATAAGCTAGGGTATAATGCAGTAAAGGTTTGCATACAAGAAAGCTAACTCAACAAAACATGGCACTAATGATCTGTAAAAAACAGTGGATTTTCTGAGAGGCCAAAAAATACTAACAAAACATGCTTTGCGTTTTTGTGACACAGGCAGGCTCTGGATTTCTTTGGAGTATCTTCAATCACACAGATCCAACAAAACAGGACACCATTTGTTCCCAAAGATACAAGTACTTTGGACTGAGAGGGGAGGGTGGTGGTGCAGGGGAGAATGAACCAAAAGCCCCCATAGATTATGGCTTTTAAATAAGTTTTTTCCAAACATAATTCGGAGGAAAGGTGTTCAGTGTTTCTCAAAATATCTAATTAGATAGAGATCTGAGGACCCAGGAGAACAGAAAGGTCTTATTACATGCAAATTTAAATTCAATCCTAGTAAAAATGCATTACAATAGTATCTTGAAATACAGAAACGCTTTAAAGAAACTCCAGTATCCCTGCCCAGTTCAATGCATAGTACATACAATGCTGAGTTGTGAAATATGTTTTCAACATTTGTTCTGTACTCCGTTTTCAAAATGAAACTCCAGCAGATTTTAATTCTGCTACTAAGCCTCCTTCAGCTTCTTCTATGCAATACATAGATTATTCTTACTGTTGACTGATTAAATAAAATAGTAAATGTAATCTTATTATATTTCCTTAGCACTTCTCTTCCAGTTCTCATGATATACTATTCCAAGAGTTTTACACAGGATTTTATCAACCACAACCTGAAAACTAAAGAAGAAATTTCCCACCAATTCCTTAAAGTTCCTTACGCTTAAATTCCTTAAAGTTAATTCAATAGACAATTGTCTTTTTGTTCAACTTAGGTTTTATTAATCTATTTTCTGATTGCCAGAACAACAAATATAGCCATAGCTGCTAAATTAATCCCTTAAGACTTAAGAAAACATTGCTGCTATACTACTTTTTTACATTTTCACCCAATATTAAGTTTCTACTTAATGACAGTGTTATTCTCCCCTTTCAAGTTCAACTGCATTTTCCTCTTGCATGAACTCCACATATGTTCTGAAATATTTGTGATTTGTATCCAAGAACATACAGAAGCCCTGGGAGTAAATACTCTCCTTGTTTTATCAGATAATATAGGGAAATAAGGAAAAAGACCCCAAGCAACTAAACCAAAACCAAAAACTTAAAGCAGACAAACAAAAATCTTTGATTTAAAATTTGAGATTTTTCTCATTTTGACATGAAACAAGTTAAAAAGTCACACAATTAGGTCTGCGCTTATCCCAGACCAAAGCCCAGTACAGCACACACAAATAGGAAGCACCACTCAAGCAGTCACACTATTCCTGATAACTTAGCTCTAGCATGAAAACTATTTAGGGTAAGTTTCTATCAGCTATTTTGGGAGCAGCAAGGCAAGCTGTAGAGCATTAGAGGTTTCTGAAATTAATACCCCTGCTTTTACTCAACTTCCTCGGAAACAGACAAAACCAGCTACCATGTAACACTGAGTACATGACTGATGTCAGACTCCTTCCAAACCACAAGATTTCAGAATAAGTACTACTTGACAGCTGTGAGAAAGTAACCTGTCAGTCATATTACAACATACTGCAGAGTCAGTGTCCTCCTGTACTACAGTACTGTCAATATAAATACTAATTTCATGCCCCAAAAGTTTGCTGATTTGTACTGCAAATCAATTCAAAATTTAATCTAAAGTAAACTTAGATCTTAAAATTAATTATAGAAACACACACACAAACAGGCAATTCACACACACACACACCAAAAAAACAAAAAACAAAAAACAAAAACAAAACCAGAAAAAAACCCTTAAGCTGCCAAGTTTTACATCCTCCCTCAGACTAGCAAAAACACCTATCCCAGTCAAAAGGAGGAAGGGATGTCAGGCAGTACGCTTACTGTGTTTACATTCACAGCAACAAAAGCTAAGTCAGGCATTTTCCATTTGTTTAGTATAAAGAGATCATGTCAATCCCATAGCTAGACTGTTGAGCACTTGCAAACACCTCCCAGCTGTTAGAGGCAACTGAGAACTGAAGAAGCATCTCAAAGTAAAAAGACATACATTAAAGTCATATAAATTATACACATACAAAGGAAAAATACCAAAACTGACAACAGCTCAAATTTAGAAAGCATTTTCTCAATAATTCATTTTATAACTGATAAGGTGGCTCAACACACGAAAGACTAAATACAACCTCAGAGTCACAAGCTCTCATCATTAAGTTTGGATGTTCACCTAACTACCTCTGAATGATAGGTAGGTGAGAAAAGCCTACATAAGTAACATATAAAATGAATACACCTTGTGGCCACACCTAACATATATGTTTTATCTATCAGGATTGTGTCTGAGTATCAAGATGTTACATTACTAATCAGTAATGCTGTTCTCCAACTTTAATATCAAGCACATCTCATGTATAATGAAGATTGCAAAGTGAACAACTTCTGATCCTCAGCAGACAGACTCATGTATCACCCACTCTGCTTTGTATATACCCAATTTATACAAACAATTATCCTGCCTAAGGTGCTGACTTGCACTGATAGAGGGAAATGCACTTAGAAAATTTGTAACACACTGCTCCAATGTGTTACACTTCTTTTACGAACAGTTAGTACAGAAAGAATAAACTCAAAACTATCTATCAAAGCTGTTCATGTCTTTAAATTTATAGTCCAAGCTGGCCAAGATACAGCACAGATATAATTTCTTCCATTTTCTCTGTTGAAAACATTGAGACAGGCTTTAATATGGGGAACAAGTAATCCTCTCTCTTCTAGACTTTTGAGTGTGCCATTTAAAAACATGTAAGGCAGCTCAAAATATCAGGAAAAAGTTGTACAAGCCAAGCTATTGCTGGTTTGCAGTGCAACATTACTATCTTAAAAAGTATCCTTAAATCAAGTACTGTAAAGTGGGCCCAACACACATTATTGTCAGAAAACTGAACATACTGTATATTAAACCACTGAGATTCAACCAAAAAAAAAAAATCCACACAGCCTTAAGTGAAAAAGCAGATGAGTACTATATCAGGATATGATACACAGCCTTGGAAACAAAATTAACTTCACTCATAAGAACTAGAAAAACATGTGATAGCAAAAATGTTCTCATTCCCTATTCTTCTAAGTGGGATATCAGCTGGGTTTTCCAAGTCATATTTCAAAGCTATGGTAAACACGTATTACACATTAAGCATAAGCATGTTCATCATATAGGCAAAACACCCTGCTTTTACTCTAACTTCTGCCTGTTCTAAGATATCACTACCACTTTTCTAATGGTTCCTTGTTAAGCAGCCTACTTTTGTATTTCCAACACTTTACTGTGAAAATGACCAAACTTCCTCCCACTTGCATTCATTCCCTGCACAGACTACAATTTGGCCACAACTCAGCTATAAATCCCTATCTCACAATAAACTACTCATTAGAGAAGTACAGAATACAGTGCCTGAAAAAAAAACCCACAACTTCCTTTCTTTCACAGAGAAGTTTTAACAGCAGTCTCATTATCCTGCTAATGTTTTCAAGAAGCTATCAGAAGTTACTCAACTATCAGAAATTAATTCTATTCTAGCAGAATAGAATTCTTCTCGAGAGAAAACCCTGCCCTTGTAAATTTTCAGAAAATGTACTTGCTGTAATATGCTGTTAAAAAGGAACAAGAAATTAAATCAGAAGTAGTATCAAAAGCACAAACATAGACTTGGAAAAAAAAAACATTTGAAATTTACTATTTAATTCTAAACACAACACTAAACAGAAAGAAAGAAAATTCATTAATGAGTCATTATGTATTTAGTCAATACACAGTGTGGTCTCATTAGTCAAGTAGGTTACACCTAATTAAAACTTAGTGCAAGATTCACATACAAAGACTAAACTGGATGTTGCAGACTGTCAGGATTTTGAGTGGGGCCTGACCACTGAACCTGCACAACTCTCGAGAAATTCTTGCTAGATACCTCCCACTTTTAAGCATGTCAGTGCTGTACATGCTTCAAGGTATACTCTCCAAAGATGCTAGGAAAAAAAACCAAACGAATTCTTGCTTCATTTCCACCTTCTGAATGATCATATCACCTGATATTGTTTCAGCTGGCCATGCGGTACACACAGGATTTTCTATCTGCACTGCTGCTGCGCATGCTGTATAGAGACTCAGGGAGGGAGAGCAGGGAAGAAGGACAGGTACTACATTCCAAACACTCTAAGCCAAACTATGTAACAAATTGCCCACAGGACACTAAAATAGGTCCAAAATTATAGGTTTGTAACACTTAGACTTAAAACGAAATGCCCCCAGGGGCAAACTACCACTCTGATATCAGAAATACCAAGCAATAACACTGCATGATTTTCACTCTGTTTGCTTGAATCTCTAGACTAAGGAGGTTGAAACAATTCAAACAAGACAGACTTAAAACTGAAGGAACCAAGAGTGTAAGTGTACATGCCTTCTCTTTGGGGAAAAACACTACCACTGTACAAGTCTTGGTTTTAATATTTTTAATTTACTCTTCTTCTAGCCCACAAAACACGTGCCTAATCATCAAAAAAAGTAACTGAAGAACAATTAATATAAAACCGAGGCCTAAAATTAAAAAGATCTCTTCAACATTCAACCTACTATACTCTAAATGGTGTGAGAAGGAACTAAAAAAATAAAAGGTTAAGAAAAGCTCACAATTGAGAGTTTCCTATTATTGCTGGCCACCCTAATCCATGGGTGTCAAGGACTCAAACATCTGCTCCTCCACAGCAAAACCACAATCAAGCAATATATTTTTTATCCCACAAAATATTGGCAGAAAATGTTTCTATAAGCAAAATGCAAGCTGAGTTAAATAAACAACTTCTTATAGTATTTCAATCAAAATACAAATCCCTCATCAAGCATCACAATTTGCAAACATATTTTCAATGAATCGTAACTTCAAATCCAGCATAGCAGACTATCACATTAAGAACAGGTCCAGAAAGAGCAAGCCCTGCTAGCATACATACCTTTGTCCTTCTTGAAGTCTAAAGCATCTTCTTTATCCGTCACTATTTCCTTCATGTTGATAATGCTTTGATGATTAAGTTGTCGAAGAATCTTAATCTCTCGAATAGCTGTAATTGGAAACCCTTCCTTTTCATTATCCAGTCGTACTTTCTTCAGTGCTACCATTTCCCCTAAAAAGAAATTTAAATAAAAGCCATTAAGATTAGCAACCAAATCATGGGATTTAGTATTGATTTGTATGTTTGTTGTTCAAAACCCTGATGCTTGCATCAAGCACTATGCTGAACAGAAATCAGCATCACATACAGAAGCAAAACTACAAATGAGAATTTTCAGCTACACACACTATAAGGGCTATCCTCCTTCCTCCTGCACATCTCACTCACATATCCCAGTATTCCACACCATGTCTACCAGTAAAGAGTGATTATCAGCAGCAGCTTTAGAGACAGAGACCTGTGACTGCTCTGGATTTCTTAATACTACATTACCACTGGTCAGAATGCATGTATCTAGCCAGAAATACTACACAGCTCAAGATATGAGGCAGACGACTATAAAGAGTCCTCAAATTCATCAGTATACTTTCTACAAGCACAGGTGGCACTGCCATTTTTACAGTGAGGAGATTTTCCCTAACTATTTTACTGCAGGGTTGGCTGGATCAAACTGGAGTCTACAAAATGGCAGGAGCATGATCTACTCATGATGGAGGATGTCTACAGACCATACATGCTAGTTCAATCGTTGTGTTCTTGGAAGTTTATTGCTGTGTCTGGGAAGTTTACTGACAGCCCAGGTATCTGTGTTAGCTCTAAAAAGTACTTACCCTACACTAACTTACACGATACATTCACAATAGATCATGTTCCAGCATGACACCACATCCACTTGCTCTGAAAGCCCATTACAAAGCTTCTTCTAAGGTATCTCAAAGGCCATAATGCCACTCTCCACACAGGATTTGAATCCAAAGCTAACAGATTTGCTTGCTGTATCTGTACAGACGCCTTCAATGCAGAAAGCAACAACTTCTAGGGGAGGGGAGGTTAAGAGATGACTGTGACACACAAATAACCTGAAGCTTGCCAAAAAGGCAATATGGTTACAACAGGACTAAAATGCAAATATGCAAGGAAGAGTATCTCAGGAGATCCTAACAATGATTTGCAAAGGTTCTCAAGGTAGAGGCAAAAATCTGTGACAATTCAGTTAGAACTAAAGCTGAACTGAGACAAGGACAGATAAAGAATAAAGAAGGAATTATAATCACACTGCTTATTCTTCTGGCGATCAGAAAGAAGGAACTGAGGCTGGTATGTGCTCCAGTGGGGTCCAGTTACTGCTGAAGTAGAAAATGGTCCAGCATTCAAAGCATGCACAAATAAGCCAGAAGGGTAAGCAGTCATGGAAAAAACTACTAACTAATCACAAAACAATCACACAGCATACAGCATATATAAGGAATTTGGATAATCTATTTAGAAGTGGTGACAATATTATGTATCCCAGTGGTGACTGCTCACTCATCTCAGCAATATCTTAATATGAAATTAAGAAATAATATGACTATTGTAAAGTCAGTTATATTGCAAGAATACCCCATGTGCAACTCTTCACGGCTGTGTTGCACAGAAGCAGATTCTCTTCCTACTATGAACTAGTGACTACCAGAGTACAAACAACCACGACCCAATTTTATGCATAGCTTCTTTCACAGTTACATCCCTTTACAAACTTCATTACAGTTTGCCAACCTGTCTTTAGCCTCTCTTCTCTACTAGTTCAACTTTACACAGACCATCAAAACTCAAAAACTAAGAATCAGAATTTAGGACTATTCAGCTACACTTCAGCCACAGCTTTACAGAGAAATGATTTTCCAATGCAGCAAACAATAATTTCTGATTTAGACAAATGCTAAAGTTAAAACTGAACACACCAACAACTAAAAAACTTCAAAACATAAGAGGACGGAATACCACAAATTTTACTCAATATAAAAGAAAAACCAAAACCATCCTATTCACTTAAAATTATAAAACTACATTTATCTTTTTCGAACTTACCTGTATCTTTATCTTTGGCTTTGTAAACTTGCCCATAAGTGCCTTCACCAATAATACCGATGATATCAAATTTATCCACACAGCGCTTTCCCCAGTCTATTTCTTTTTCTTTTGTTTCACCATGTCGTGGTCCACATATTCTACAAAGCAACAAATATTTGTAAGAATACAGCTAGTGTGTCTATACATTGTCTTAACTTTGAAGACACCCTCAACACTAATTGAGACATTATTAGTTAATTGTCTTATTACTATTAAGTGGCAATAAACCATGCAGTTTGAGTCAAGCCACATTAATATTAAAAATGTCAAAAAGCAGAACTCTTTCGACAAGAACATGTTTTAGAAGAAACTATTATTATTTCTACTTGCTTAATAAGCTTTTTTTAAAAAGTTTAATAAACATACTTTGGTCTTCTCTTGCTATGTAACTGAACTGCTGGTTTCTTTTCTTCAGGACTTTTGGGTACCTCAGCTCCTCCAGGCAGCTCAGGTGGAAGTGGCAAGTCTGCAAGCAGATGGCGAAGTTTCTTCCCTGTTTCTTTAACTGACTTCACTGAAAGATTTTCTCTCAAACTATTAAAAAAAACATTGTTTTGCTAATAAGTTGAAGATAGTAGAATATTAGCATAAAGGCAAAACTTATTAGAATTATTTTTCAAAAAATAATATATTCTAGACTGTCAATGCACCAACATTTGAAATCTGCTTTTAAAATTTGCAGGACTTGGATAAATGACTCAAATAGCTCTTTGGAAGATGCACAGTTAACAACCACAATTCCACAGAACTGTGAAAGCAGACTTTCCTGGTGAAAGCTGAGGTAAGATGACACAATAAGCCTTACCAGGCCAGACTTCTTCTGCCACATAAGCTTCTTTCCAAGCTTATGGCCTGGACTATTACAAATATTTAGAGCTCAGGTGCTGCCAGACATCAAAGTACAGTGGTAAAATCTGTACTCTGACTTCCCATATAAGAGAGAAGATCTGACTAACCCTAAAATTGGTCATCACAGCTAACGAGCTTCATGCTTATATTAACACTGCCAGGCATTACAAGCCTGTCCACATCACCTCATTTACAAATTGTAACTGCATGCATCTGCTGAAACACTCCAGATTCAACACATTTCTAGTGATCAGCATGCATATCAAGTGAGAAAAAAAAAAACAGATGAAAATAATGACAATGATTTTCTGACATGGGTTACTGATATCTGACTGATTTTTAACCAATCATAATTAAATAACAGATACTGTTCATCTCTGTCTTGAGAAAAATCCCCAAACACATGCACAGCATCTTTTAACAATTACACAGTGATCTTAGAAATGCTCTTACCATTCTAATGGGGAATCATAACTGCTGCAGGATTTTTTTTTCCTAAGTACATGCCTCAATTTTACCACAACTTCTTTTAGTTTAGCTAGATTTGTTCAGCTACTGCATATCCAGTAATTTTAAAGCCATGATCATCTCTAAACTTTCTATAATTACATAATTATTTCTCTCCTATGGGACACTCACACAGTATTCACTCTTTCAATTTCCATCACTGTCACAGAGAAGGATGAATAGTACCATTTGGCAAATGCAGCTAACTTGGTAAATGTCCCCTCAAAGCATGACTTAAGTTTTATTGATACAGTTTTTCAACAACTTCTTACCTGCTTAGTTTCCTAGACAAAGCAGGAACTTCTATAAATGGAAACATATTGCCAACTCACATAATACAGAATGCATACATTTTTTCTTACTTTTCTTGCAATAAGTAGTCCTCATATATTCAAATAAAGAATTCCAGTGTATTGCATATGTCTATGCTTCTCTGTGACAACTGAACCCTTTTATGTCTTTTTACCACTTCCTAAACTGCCGCTGCCCCATTTTAAAGAAGCATCACAAGGAAGCATAGACTGCCCTCATCACAAATATAATGGTTAACATGCTATAAAGAATAAACCACCTTGGTGCAGTGCATGTAACTGTCATGGCAATAAAACACTCTTATTTTGAAAATTATATATTACTATTTCTTTCATAATTTTTCCCCAAAATTTTCAATATGCGTGAAAGCCTAACATATGAAAGGTTCTGACACGGATTTTAAAAGTGGCACATGAAAACAGAGGCAGCCAAGAGCAGCTTTTTTTTCAGGTCTGCTAAACCACACATCATTAATGACCAGGGCAATTTTCCCTTTCAGCTAACCTGCATTGCGGGGTAGCAACACTGATGTTCCCTTAGGTTGCTTATCTGTGAGTTTATGAGATTTTTACTGAAGGAACCAGACAGTTCTGCACAGCGTTGAGCTCCAACTTTCTTTGTTGACCCAATTTCCCCACAGTAACTCAGAGCCCAAGGTAAATATTTTTGCCCTCCTCCGCCATTAAAAACATTGATCTTTTTCCTTTGATGACTTAAACTTTATCATTACTTATAATTTCTGATCCAAAGTTTATAACATCCTATAGGCAAAACTAAGCAAAGCATAAAAGACATTCAATTACTTATCATTAATCTTTCTAATGCAGCTGTTTGCAAGCAGTAGGCTTTTGAAAGGAGAATGAGCTCCCACTTTGAAAGGAGAATGAAAGAACCACTGCTTAATTGTAGCTTAACTCCTCAGCCTAGCTAACTTAAAACAGGTAATCCATTAAAATATAACAATAATAATAATATCAGAAGCAATCATCCAGCTTCAATATGAAATCTCATTTCATGCTGTTGCAATTAATACTTCAATGCCAGTAATATTTAGTTAAACTACATAGACTAGTTTTTAGTTAAAACAGTAAATCTTGCTCACAGTATCAGGATTCTCATTTACCTGGAGAGGATGGATTTGTCACAAATGTAAATGTAATCATACACGCACTACACCATTATTACATTTGCTAGAGTTTAATGCTGAAGGGCAAGAAACGATTTCTTTCTTACAACTAAAAAATAATATATAATTGTCTAATACTATGTTAGGTTGCATTTATTTCCCAAGGCTTCTATGCAGCCTTAATGTTTAACACAAACTTAAATTACGAGCAAACACAAGAGAAACATTTTCACCTCTAGCTAAAAATGTCTGTCTTACTTGTGAAGTGATTTCTTGCATACATGTGAGAGGCATGTAGCACCTTCAGCAAAACAAAACAAAACAACCCCAAAAAACCCACAAAACCACAAATCATAGCAGAGATTCTCTGTTAGGACTACAAACAGACTTATCATAGTCTAAATTCATATGACACTTGGACACAGAAATTAATTTCTTCACTACAGACCAATTTTTACACTTCAAAATTAACACAAATGGCAAGCCAAGAACCTCACTTCCATTATACATACTCAAAATAATACTGATGGTTTGAAATAAATTACACTAAAATAACACCCAACTATAAAACAATTGCCTTGCAAAGGGAAGAGAATCTTTTCTTTGAACCCCAGCTAAATAATTTTCTCATATTGCTACTGAATTCAACTTTTCCCCAGAAGTATGTATGTATATGTTCACACCAAACTTGCAATCTTGAATCCTTCAATACATCCTTTCATTCATCCCAAAGCTATTATTACTAGCAATTTTTAAAACAACTCTTTACTAGACTTTTTATAGAAAGATTCTTCTTAGACCAAACTCTTCTTTTTTCAAGAACTAAAATTATTTTTAAGATCAAATTCCTCCAGTTCACTAATAGTCACCAGTCAAACAGCTGAAGAGCAAGAACTAATTAAATAATGCATTAGCCTGACCTGGCATATAGTTTTATATTTATTTTCCAAAGGAAATAACAACAGCCATTATAAAACGGAACAAACAATCCCAAAAGCAAATCTCTGTCACAACTCACCTATCAGCTTCTTTATCTTCAGGCAGCGTGGGAGGCAAAGGCAAGGGTGGTAGTGTGGAGGTCGGTAGTGCAACAATTCGATCCTTCTCCTTGGCTACTACACTTGGTGTACTTGGTTTGCTTTTCTCTTTTACAGGGACCGGTTGCTGCTTCACAACAGTCAATTTATTCTCTTTTACTGCTGCAGGCTTTTGTTTGGTAATTTTATCTGCAATTAAATTATTTTCTGCTTTTGTTTCAGGAAGTGAGACCTTTGCTTTTGCCTTGTCATTTTTCAGATTTGCACTGCTGGTAGGAGAAGGTGTATGCTCAGTTTTGATTTTCTTCAGGTCCTTAACATTGTTCACTTGAGGTGCACTTACAGCAGCATCAGTGTTTCCCTTAGTAGGTGTTGAAGTATTGGAAGCTTTTGCACTAGCTTTGGCTGCCTCAGCAGCTCTTGCTTTTTTGTTTTTGTTCAGCTCAGCAGCCAGGCTACTCTTCAGAGTCAATGTACTAGGAGAAATACTTGAATGACGACTTCGGGATCTAGACAATCTGTGTCTGCTACGAGACCTGGAGTGCCTTGATGAATATGGACTTCTGCTTCGAGATTTTGCTGATCTCCTGTTTCAAAAAAGTAAAGATTTACCCAGGTAAAAAGAAGTCTAGCTGCTTTCCCAGCACATCTACTTTTTTGACAAATTACATTTTTTAAATCAACTATTATCACCATGCTCATAGAATAAACAGAAGTCTATGAAATAGGAAAGACCATGCATTAAAAAAAAAATTCTATAGTTAACCAATCAAGATTCTACACCCTCCTATTAGAAAACATTAGAATTCTTATATGTAGTTTCTCATCACACAGAACTGCAAAATACAATACTTATACAAGGGCAAGAAATGTTCTGCTCTCCTCACTACTTAAGAGACATTTTTCTCCTTAAAAAAATCTTAATGTATGTAACTTGTACTAACACCTTTAGTATATACAGTACTTGAGAAAAATTCAACTGAATACATAGTCAGAATTCAACAAAATGAAATTAAAATTATGCAGGACAAGAGAAATCTAAGCAACACTGTTTTTAATTGTAGCAATGTCTGAATTTTCACTTCCATAAATATCAAAATTCATTAACTGAGAAAAAAATGGAACACTAAAGAAAAAAATTGAATACTAAAGGCTGCAATGTGGCCAACTGAAAGAGAACTTTCCTTTTCTGAAATCTAATTGTACAACTTCAAAAAGAACCAAAACAAACAACCTCCCCAGGTTCCAAGAAGCCCAAGTACCCAACATTTGTTACAGTTATTGACAAGCAAACATAACCCACAAATGGGACTATGCTATAACTGCATCTGAATGCAGGCACTAACAGAAAGAAGAAAAAAAGAAAAAAAAATCAAAGCAACCACATAGCAATGTTATGAAATAAATTAAATTAAATGTAGGGGTTTTCATCCATTTTACCATACCAAGAATAACAAGGATATTCATCAGATTTACAAGTATTTTCTTGATTAAAGTTTGATGGAAATCTATTTTGCTTATCATTTGGAGGAAAAAGCATACTCAGGATTAAAAACACCCACTCTTCATCAGGTGAACAAAGAAAAAAGTATCAAGAAATAGCAAAACTAAAACTTCCTGAAGATACAAGAATTTTAGAGCTCAAAAGATAGCACACCAATGTATGGAGGTTGCTACAAGAAAAGGAAACAAAAAACCCAAACCAAACCAACAAAAAAACAAACCAAAAGAATGCCAACTACAATCCCTATGATCAGGACTACACATCCCACACCAAATTTAATTTTACTGACAATTAAATCAATTCAGTTTTAATTATTAACACACGAAATTACATCACAATGCTTCAACTAAACAAATATTTAATCTAGTACAATAACGTTTCTTTTGTGTGCAATATTGACTAATTTCTAAATTTATACTCTCTTCCTTTTATAATGCAGGAACTCTTACCCAAGAAAAAGTCACTCAGATAAATCAAAAAGTGACTGAAACAATGTGTATGCACACTATATAGTATAGCACAAGCTTCAAAATTCTACAGGTGAAATTGATCCAAATGGCTAGAGACTCACGAAAGAAAAAAAAAATCAAATCCCAGATGAAGATAACTTGGAAATTAGCACAGTTCAATTATACACCAGGAATCAGGTTTTATAGGATTTTCTGGCACAGCAGCGTAACAAAAGGCGATAGCAATAATAATAATAATAATAATAATCCTAAAAGTTTTTTACACTTTAATTGAAAAAAGCCTCACAGTTCTCTTCTAACAATTTTCAACCAAAATCTAATGTTTGGTTTACTCAGTAAAGAGATATTAATGTTAATGTCTAATAAACACCAAATAAAATCATAATACTGGGCAAAAAAATTCCACTGAAAACTCTTCCTTCATTACGAATCCTGCTGCTGAAGTAATTTTTCTCATTACTTTTAAGATCTAAGTGCTAAATCCCACAGAATATACAAAGTTCCATTATACAGAGTTAAAACAATGTAGCAGGAAGAAAAAGGGTCTAAAAAATACACACACTTCAAATGCTATACCAGAGCTCTCTTCACACTGCTGTCTCACTTTTGGAGAGGAATTACTGTAGATCTCAAACAGAGGTGTTACTGCTGGAGATCTGCACCCGCCCTAGAATCAGTATCATTGCGTTTCTCCAGCATCAAGCACAAGCTAAGAGTCCCCGTTAGTCCTAAACTGACTTCTATAAATGGTGCATCATTTGCAAGGATGTCACTGACCTGTCTTGGAAAAAAGTTTCCTTGCACATCTTGTTTATAAATCAGCTATTTCAGACTGACTCTCTCCAATTACCTGTAGAACATAACCTCCATCCCAAGTACATCACTGCAACCTGTACTAGATTTAAAACATGCCCTAAAGGTCTCAAAATGAGCCCTACTTCTTTCGTAAGGATGATGTGGGGTTTCTTGTTCATTTTGATTGATACCTAACAAAGAAAGTAATCATGTAAACTAACAAATACAGAAGTAACTTCACATGCACTAGAAAAGAGAAGTAGCAGCCTAAAACAGCACAGTTGATGAGATACCGTGCCTGATTCTAAGACTGGTTCTGTTCCACTTTGGCACCAAAAAAACTAGGTTTGTTTAGCTCACTACTAAGGATAAAATGAAAAAAAAATCTGTTCAAATCAAGGACAACTAATTTCATCATCTGATTCAGCCACCATAACTCAGTGAGGAAGTGGCAGTTTTGAAAACCTAGGGCAAAAACAACCTACATTTTTGTACTTCAAAAGCAAGTAAGAATTGACAGTGGATTGATGTTTGTACTCTACCAATACTAGCCAAGAGAGTTTGGGCCATGGACATGAATTTGTGCAGGCTCAGCTGAAAAACAAACCAAACCCAACCATCATCCATCATGAGTTTCACACTCTACATGACAACTGTACAACTTTTCCATGTCAGAACTGCATTCATGCAGGAGACAGCAGATGTGCATGCACACAAATAGTTAAGTTTCAGTCCCAGTACCTCTTACAGCCCTTAATAGTGGATCAAAATGATAGCAGTCTAGTTATGAAATACGTTGACTGATTATAACAGTGCTTATAACACTGCACTGGTTTAAATTTTCCAAAAACTTTTCATTATTTATGTCAGAAAAACTATTATATTACCTATATATAGCACCTTTAGCAGCCCAAAAACCTTAGCAAGAACCCCTTGCTGTACCTGAACCACTGAGGTAGACCCTAGAGAATACAGCAAAAGCATTAATTATTAATGCAAAAGCATTTTCAACCAAACTGACAAATCCTGAATTTTAAATAAAAGCGTATTTGTCAAAGTGATAGTTATTCAAGTTACAATAACACCTGCTGTTTTCATAAGCTTAATAGTCTTTCTAAACACTCAACTATCACTTTCTTTCATCTGTGTAGTTCAGAAGTCCCAAAAGACTAAACAAGTTATGTACAAGCTTTCACCTATAAAAATGTGACCAAAAATATGGACACATTTACAAGCTTTTCCTCAAAAGCTTATACAGCACTCAGAGTGGAAAAATATTGCCTAATACATAACAAAACCAGCCAGCTCACTCTGTTCAGACCTAACATTTGACATAAAAGATGAAGTCACAGTAGCATAGAAATGCACTCACACAACAGCCAGTGTCTGCCAGTTAATGGGACACTGACTACCTAGTGAGACCCTGAAAATACACCAGGAGAGACATCTGAAGTACAGTCTAAATCTTCCAGCAGGTCTCTATTAAATGTGTGTGCATGCATACACATACATGTAAAATGCCTTATCCAACGTTTGACACCAACTGATTCAGATGTAGTCAGCAGCCTGTTTTTAACACAGTAAAAAGGAACAAAAGAACGATGGCTGCAACTGCACAGACCTGCAATGCAAAAATCAAATACATTGAACAATGCAATTCAAATTTCTCTTCCTGAAGTAAGGAGAGATCAGGAAGCTTACTAAACCTAAAGGCCACATTTCACTCTCTTAAACTGAAGCACCAGCATGTGCTGTTAACAGACAAGGGGAGAGGTTAATAAGAAGCCTAAGTTAATAAGAAGGTAACTTTCCTTTGATGCTTCTCCCTGTTTGCACCCACAAGTTCTGCCCCATTTTAGAGTACCTTTGCCACTTAAGCCATTAATAGTTTTCTTTCAGCATCTTGAATTCACTTCACACAAGTGTAGATCCCTACAGAGAGGATAACTGCCACACTTCATGACACTTGTAAAATCCTTTCTGAGCCATATACAGATGTCAGTGTGTTTTTAGATATGAAGCGTGATGACAAGAAGAAAATAGAAAACTGATGTGCCTGGAGACTGTAAGTTCGCACAACTAGACTAGCCGCAAAGGGACATGAAAGAAATTACATTTTAGCTATAGCTATAAAATAAAAGGCAAAACAAACAAACAAGCAAAACCATTAAGATATTCTCTACAAACCATATAGGAGAAAAGACATATTTAAAGAAAGCCATAGAGGAAGAAAGCACTAGTGAGGAAGCCACCCTGAAACCAAAACTCCACTTTTCAGGCCAAGAAAAATAGTGCCCTCAAAGATGAAAGGGAAAAAAAGCAAGTTGGTTTAGCTATCACGGTTCTGTCTTTCAATTTTTTGGTTTTGCCTAGTACCCAACATTTCATAAAACAAACAGGTACTCATTGTTTCGCTGCTTCATACAATGTACTTAGTCACTTTAGAAAAAACTACTTAAGAAATCAAAACGTTTCGAATTACAGGTTTCAAAACTATTATAATGTTTCTCCGTCCTGATAAGCAACATTTTATTGCACTTCACTGGATCACAAATAAATTCACTGATTAATTTAACAAAGAAAAAAAGTCTACTGATATAATACCACTTACGTTCTCAAGCAGAAAATGAAAGAATTCCAAATAGTAGCTTAGAGTACTATCTTTTACTGTCTTGATATTTAACACCCAAGAGGAAATAAAACTGTTACCTACGTCAGATTTCCAGGAATACATTTCATTCATTCAGTTTACATGGTTTTTCTTGCCAGGCTACATTTTTAGGTGTTTCTTTCTGTCCCCTTTCAGTACCCCCTCAATACAAAAAAAAGTTACATTTTATTGATAAATCCGTACAATCATGTCTTATCTTCTCATGTTTCTAAACTTGAAAACCTCTTTTCTTCTTAACTGCTTTAAGAGCAAGCTTAATCCATCATGCTGGTGGCCAGCTACATGTTACCTAAGTGCAAACAATTTTGTAAGGGTCTGTGAGCTGAACAAGGGAACTAACTTTGTCAGTAACTTTTAACAATGCGTAACACAAAGGGATTTATGAGAATACGAAGGCAAAACGAAGAAATCTAACAGTCCAAAGGAGGTTAAAACAACTACTGTAGCCCAGCTCTTTCTTTAACCCACAGGTAATGCTGGACTACTGACTAAGCACTGCCATCCTTCCCTGCACAGCAAGTAAATTTAGGTCTCTCTTCTCAAACACAATCAACTGGCTTCACAACAGACCTTCCAAGACATTTACAGCCCCTTGGTAACATAAACCACCTCGACAAAACACTTTAGCTTATACTATTAGCTTTTCCATGTTGGTCTAGCAGGCAAACATATAGTTCATTTCTTTAAGCCATTACAGTAATAGTATTCTTTCACTTGATACCTTATTTATTAATTTTATTTTCTCTAGCCCCTAATTCAAGGTTACATTCTATGCAGCTCTGCAACCAACATCCTACTCAGCTGCTTTGTACATGAAGACTACATAATCTGCCTTACTGATTCAAACTAAACGTAAGTCTTTAAAAGGTCCTCTAATACATACTGGAAAACTCTGAGCTAGGCTTTTATTTGTTTCTTGAACCTGCTTTAAACCCCTCTATTATCATATGAGAACTTGGTCTACAAAGAAATCAACCAGCAAAAGGTCAAGTCAACTCAAAATCTGTGTTTGAACACATTTGAAGTTAATTTTTTCAAATTAATTTTTTTTTTCAATTAAGGAAAGAAGCAGCAGCAACAAGGAAAAAGGAAAGGCACATGGGCAAAAGGCAAAGGCAGCAACGCGCACTGGAAAAATTAGCTACTCAAAACAGTGAAAACCTAAAGTGGTCCATTTTAAATTCTGCAAAATACAGTTTTACTAACCAAAATGAGAGAGGTTTAAATCAGCTGAATACGTATCTTACTGTTTTCACTACACTTGTGATTTTGCACATAAATGACCCGTATTCTGCAGAGCCTCACTACTACAGACTAGCCAGCAATATAGACTGAGATTACTCTAGTACGAAAATAAAAATAAATCTTGTATCTTTTCTATAAGCAACATCTATGCACATACTAGCACTATCTAGTAGTGCCCCACCCACTTACTTTTATCTAAGCAGATGGGTCGGTGTATCCAAATTTGGAAAAATGCAATTACTCGTCTATACTGCTAACTGATTTAAATTTGTGATCACATAACATATGACCAGACTCAAGTTACAAAAAAGTTCTCTGGAAACTAGTTTAGCATGAAATTGTAGGAAGCAAGAGACTGTGTCTACTTCTTTTGTCAACCATGGGGTTTGGTTGAGATTTTTTTATGTAATCCAGTCATCTTACCAGTAGAGAAATAAATACCTCATACTTTTGGAAAAATTTCCATTTTGAAAATATGCATATGTGCTACTTTAGAACTGTTCTCTTACCCCATCCACAAGAAAATAAGAGTAATACAAATCCACCAGCAGCAAGTAAAGAAGTTTTGTCCAACAAGTGAATATAGCTCAATCAGTTTATCCAAAACACAAATTTTCCCTGCTATTATAATGGAAAAAGTAATTAGTCTATCATTTAAAGAGTAATCACCAAGTATGGAACACATATCCAGTGTCTCTGCCTCTCCTTAGAACCCACAGCCAAACAACATCACCTAAAACCAGCTAAGTCAGTACTGCAATTCAAACCTCACAACAACAATGCACTGTTGCTGCTTCAAACTAGCAAAGCTGACTTCACTTGTTTCCTTTCAGCTTTTTACTAGAAGTTTCTCCCTAAGCAGCTCAGACACCTAGATTAAAAAAATCACCATTAAACACACAGGCTTTCCAAGACGCTAGAACTGCTTTGTAATAATTTTCTACATACCAAAATAACGGGGTAATTTACATAACATTAGAGAAGACACATAGATGAGATATAAAATGAAAAGAGCATAAAGACTTGCAGGCTGAAATACTCAGTCACATAAAAAGTCCCTGCTGTCTGGACATCATTACAGCTGGATACAAGCCCAGAATTAAGCCTTTAAGTCATCCAGATGAAGAACACAGGTGCTGTAAGAAGGCATTGCCTTCATGAAACTGTAATATTCTATCAAGTCTAAAGCCACTCTATCATTATCAAACAGGACAGCAAAATGTTCAGCATTTTGGTTGTAGTACTACAGAGTCAAGCAAAAAGTGATTATGACATAGTTTTGAATGGTTAAAAAAAAAGTATAAACCCCTACCTTTCTATTTCCCCGCTGCCATTGCAATATACATTATGATCAATAGCTGTATGGAAGGAAAAAACCACTGGCTTTCATTTCTCCACAACAGGTAAACATTATCAACAATTTATCTTCACACTTTAAGGTCTCTTTTGTTTTCTATGAAAGTGACATTTTTGCAATGAATGCCCCATTAGGACAGACCTTTCTACATATAGAAACCTCTCCTTTTCTCTCAGCCATTCCAATTCCTCTCCTGAACACCTGACAGTCTGCATTTGTCTGCAAGCAGTTAAAAACTGAACACAAATTACAATTCAACGGGAGGGAGGAAGAAAAGTGAGAAGTCACAAAGCTAACTTCTAGAAACAGATCTGCAGGCTCAAGAAAGCCTTATGCACTGCAGAGCGAATACCAAAATCAGGAGACTCAAACTGTGCTTCAAATCACAGGCTCACTACCAACAGGAAAAGAACACTCCTACAAAACTCTACTACAGCCCATTTAGTCAGTGCATACAGAGCCCTGAACTTAACTGGGCTGTCAATCTGGCTATTCCTAAATGCAAACCTCAAATGCATAATTCCATGCATCATTATTAGCTTTCTTATTCCAGGATATAAGCAACTACAGAAAATAATCTGATTCCTAGGGCATTTAAATCAAGCTATGCGCATAATATTGCTGTTATGCTATTAGGCAAATAATTTTGAAAGTGTATTTTAACCACTTGTAAGAGAATCTCACAGAAGAACAAAATGTTTTCAGAGCAATTACAGTGTTTTCTTCTTGGAACACCCTACTGCTTACAAAATTATTCCATACAACCACACCTTTAGACAATCACGATTCTTATCCCACAGTGCTGGCTCTATCTCTCTGAACAAAGTAGGACACAGCTTTGTTACTTTGCTCTTTAAACAGCATTTAATGCACATCCAGGACAGCAGACTCTACCAAGAGCCCAATGAAACACGGAACAGCTTTATCATGTTCCCTGGATACCCCACAGGACACCCCAAATGGTGATCAACACAAGTGCTTATTCAAAACATTAGAGAACAGTCCTCAGACAAACCACCAGGTAATGCCTTGTAAACAAAATTCTTGCCAGTGCAACAACACACTGCTGGATACCTTTAAAACTAAAATCCAGACATGAATTTAAGCAGCTCTACAAACAACAAGGCAATAGTAAGATTCCAATACAGGAAATAAAAATCTTCAGTTATAAACACATACTAAGCAAATACTTTTAAATTTCAGGTGTACTTTTTTGCAGGTTAAAATATTCTGAAGAGCTTTAATTCCACAAAATGGTTTGCATCTGATGAGAAAGATACAGCCCACACTTCCTCTCCACATAAAATTCAAAATCTCATGCAATGCTGACCTTTACATCCTGAGTTCCTACTAATACTGAAGAAAAATTACCTGCAAGCATGCATTAATTATATACACATGCATAACCTTAGCAGGTAAACAGCTTATGTTTTTTATAGCTTATGTAAAGTACAAGACAATTTATCAAAACATGAGACTGACTCAATTTTCCAGCAAAACAGAAATCCCAAGTCCTTCTACAGACCTCTAAAAAGAGCAAGAAAACACTTGTAAACACATATTGCCTGTCGGCTGGTTTTCTCTTTGGATTAGCAGAAATTAAACCAAATCCAAATATATTCGAGATGCATTCTACTTTACCCAAGAACAGAATACATAAAAATGTACCAGGACGTCTGTACTTCCTAAGCAAAGATTTAAAAATCAAAATTGGTCTTTTAGAAAACCTGTCCTCAAAGGAGCATCTTCTTTCAGTCACTCTCATTTGAAAACGTTCTCATACCTTTTAGCATTTAAAAGCCTTTTTCCAGCCAGGTGGTCTCCCACGGAGAGAAACTAGCCACGAAGCGTTACAGGCACTCGGGTCTCCCTTTCTCCCCGAGAGACAGGACAGGAAGATCTTTGTACTTCTCCCTCTCCCCTGCCCCTCACCCCAGCTTTCTGGTAGCAAAAGGACAAGAGAGAGGGATTGCTGCTGGATGCAAACCTCTCTGGCCTCTCCTGCATTCC
>NW_005054393.1:763720-763999 GCF_000277835.1 Geospiza fortis | reverse complement strand
GTGGGCGCGGAGTGGCGAGCGGGTGCCCACGGGGCTGAGCGACTTGCGGCTGCGCTGGCTCTGCGAGGAGCGGTGCAGAGGAGGGCTGTCATCCCGGCCGGGGCTGGGCGACGAGCGCTGCCGCCGGTACGCCTTGGGCTCGAGCTTGTCGTCCCGGTAAGCTTTCGGAGGGTCCTTGTACGCCGAGGGTGGCTCTTTAGTCGCTTTAGTCCGGCTCCGGTGCGATTTGCTCTCCCGGTCTTTCCTGCTGCTGCTGGGCGAGGGGAGGGAGCCCTTTCT
>NW_005054393.1:757403-762190 GCF_000277835.1 Geospiza fortis | reverse complement strand
CGAGCGAGGCGCCCGACCTAGAGGCGCTTGGCCCGCCGGGCACCCGCCTTATCTCTCTCCCTGTGCTCTCTGGAGGCAACGGGCAGAAACCGATGCACAGGAAGTTCCACCTGAATACGAGGAAGAAGTTTTTTACTGTGTCGGTGACCGAGCACCAAAATAGGCTGCCCAGAGAGGGTGTGGAGTGTCCCTCACTGGAGGTGCTCCAGAGCCGTCTGGACGCATTCCTGTGTAATGTGCTCTAGGATGAGCCCACTTGGGCAAGGAGGTGGACCAGATGACCCACTGTAGTAGCTGCCTACCTCGCCCGCTCAGTGAGCTGAAGCTGTGCGGGCGCCGCCTCAGGCTCTGCGAGGTGGTGTAGGAAAATCGCCAGTCCCCAGATGGTTTTCCCTGCTTTTACTGTACGTAGACCTTGGTTATCGACTGGGGGCGTGAGAGAAAACCTCTTCAGAAAGAAAACCACTTGTGTTACTCTGAAACAGTGAAGACACTTCTCTGCTTCATGAAAGTACTTTTTTTTTTCTGTTTTACACTACTGAAACTAAGTACAACTAAAGAAACTTAGGCTATTTTAAGAAGTTTCCCTCCAAGCTTTCTGATTTCATCTGCTAATGAAAGACTCAGACTTTTTTTCCTTTTTCTGCCTACTCTGTCCAGTTGCCTTCTCGTGGTTTTATTGAATTTCATGACTGGAGCTGCAACTACTGAGTGCCTCAATTTGGCTTCTCAGGCTGACTCTCTTCTATTAGGCACATCTGCTCTACCATCTTGAACGTTGTGAACACTTTAAAAGCAGAATATATTGTCTTTCCTTTCTGGCCACCTTGCCATCTGATTGTTGTTAGCTAGCTTATATACATACTGGTTACATGTGTTTGTAAAACACACACAAAAAGACCAAAACAAAGGACCCCGCCTGTCTTTCACTGTTGTATTTCAGCTCCTTAAAATCACTCTTTCCTCCTCATTTCTAAACTCCAGCAAAAATATTGTCTGTCCAGGTCCCAGGTGTCATCTGCTACCCAACAAATCTTCTTTCACAAGTGTGTTCAGTAATTCACCCTTCACCTCTCGTTCCAACTCACATTTCTTCCAAACGCCATCAAAGCATTCATGGCATATTTCTCTAGTTGTACACAGACATACCCAGAGGCACCTGCACTTTCCTTCAGGCTTCCTCTTAAGGCGTGAATTACTTGGAGAAGGCAACCAAGTCCAGGTTTCCTCTTGGGGTGTGAATTACTTGGGGAACAACCAAGTTGCTTGTTTTCTATTTTCTAACGATGTACCATAGTAATGTGAAGGAAAAAGCCTGATATGCTGGCCCACCTGCCATTTCAGGAGAGAAAGTCCCTGTCCAACAAGGGTTACTCTAACCTAGGCAGTGACTGCATTCATACTTTGTGAAATTGGGGTGTTTTATCAGCATGCTGTGCCTTATGGAAATATTGTGGATCTCCCTGCTGTTGGGGAATACCTTATCTTTCCTTAGTGGTCTGGAGGCTGCTCTCAGCTTTCCTGACATCCTTTTCTGCTTACCGTGTATGTGAATATTCAGCAACTATGAAAAGGTTCTCCAGGGCTGCTGCAGCACACTCAGCAAAGCCAGTAAGCCGTCAGGCCTCTGGCACTTTGGGAAGAAAAAAAACAAAACCCAGAAAGCCAACCACCCTACATCACAGAGCAGCTGTAGATACTGTGGATAATTACCCAGGGCAGATCTGGACAAAGCAACACAGGGTGCAATTTCTAATTTATTCCCAAGCATTACCTGGAATTTCTGGATGAGGGATATGTTATTTGAAAGAGCTGTGTCTGTCATTAGCAGTAGAGTGCTGGTGTTTCTGCATCTGGAGCAAGCCTCATGACTTGTCAGAGAAGCTTAACTAGAAGCTAAGCTGCAAATGACAGCAAGTTTGCTCTGCCTGGAAATGAGCCACACCAGGTTGTAGGGGGATGTGCCAACAGCAATCATGTCAGCTGACAGGTGATGGCAGCATAGGAATTGACAGTGGAAACCTATCCATAGATTCCTGACATAATAAAGCAGACCTGGAATAGATTCCTTACAGAGAGTAAAATCTTTCAGAAGCATTGAAGACATTGATGGCATAGTGCCAATTGTTGGATTCACAAAGAGCCATAAAATTCAAGATGCATTACAGCTTATTTCCACAAGGCTTAGTGTGGAAGAGCAAATAGTAGGGAGAGGAGCTCCAGATTAGGTTTTGGCAGTGGCACCTGCAATGGTGTGAGAACCAGTACTCTCTGAAGATGGTTGTTCCACAACAAACTGAAACCTTGTGCCATAGGAATGTTGGTTGCAGGGATCTCATATCTTGCAAGGTATTACTATATGGTCAGCAGGTGAAAACAGTGGTAAACACTACAGAAAAATACACCTGGAAAGTTGAAGCCAGAATACTATCATCTCCAAAAGTATTTTCATGCCAGCTCTAGAAACTGAGCCTTTGGAAAAGCACTTCCCTACCAATCATCCCATGGAGGAAACTTAGGCTAACACTTAGGTGATTTAATTATATTTAGGAAAAAAAACCCCCTCAAGTCATATTCTATTTTTCATTCAAATACTTTGTTGTATCTGCACATTAAGCACATTAAGTCTGTTCTAACTGTTCTGTTCTGTTCCCACCTGTTCACCATCCTTAGTGTAACACAATTGGTACAAATAGATGCTGAGCTGGTCTCAGGTAAGGAGGAGGTTGTGCTACATGTCACAGACAATGGTACCACTTCTTTTTTTGTTGAAGCTTTTGTTGTACTTCCTTCTTTTTTAAAAATGTTTTTGTGTTCTGTCTGTGCCACCATGTGTAATAAGTCCTTAGTAATATTCTTCTGATGCAGAACAAACTGTCAACCCATAAAAATAAAAAGAGTAAAGTCTTCAGAAGTTTGAAGATCTTTTTCAGCAGAATTCCTCAGGGCTTGTTTGTTGACTTGGTAGGCATTTTTCCTTAAGGATGGTTTTGGTTGGTTGGGATTTTGTTTTTGGGTTTTGGGGGTTTGTTTGGATTTTTTTTTTTTTGAGGGGGGAAGGTGTCTGGTTCTCTCCTTCTCCCAAGCAGTAACAGGTACCTAGAGTTCTTTGAAGTTTTGTTTTCAATCTTCCAGCATCAACCTGCAAGGTTTTTTATCCTGCAAGAGCAATTTCTCCCAAGCCACAGGGGAATTCAAATTTCTAACTTGTTTTTTTCTTTTGCTGTTGTTTGGTTGTTTTTTTTAGATGAATATGGAAGTCTTAGAAGACTGTATGCTTTCACATGTCTTCTAACCATTTTAGAAAAATAGTCTGATGTCTACATATACTGTCTTGTGTAGTCTGCTGTAGTTTTTGATACTACCTCTGCTATTTCTTTGCTGCAACTGTATTTGAATCTTGTCCTAAGATTGTTTATTGACTAGAGTGCAATAATTCATGTTTCCCAAGGCCCTGTGGAAAAACTGACTAAATTAACTATATCCATGTTTGTTCTTCTCAACAAGAAGAATGTTGCAATGATCTGGGAACTCAGGTGTTGGAAAAAAAACAGAGAAGGATAAAGACCTGTGTAGTGGCTGGTCAGGACACAAGTGGGCTTACCAGTGAAATGTCAAGTACAACCCATACTACTTGAAGAGCTGAGAAAGATTAATGCTGTCTTTAATTCACTGTTAGACCACTGAGTCTCTGTCTGTCGTGATCATTCTTATTCAGAGAAAAATGAATTCACAACAGGAGCAGAAAAAGCTATAAAGATCATCAGTGAACCGAAATCTCTGTTTCAGAGGAGACTGGCAGAGCATGACTTGTCTAGTGTAACACAGACAGGAAATCACAGTGCTCTATGAATTTAGTTAGAGGCTAGGAAAGGTGTCCTTGCCCATGGCGGGCAGGCTGGAGCTACATGATCTTTAAGCTTCCTTCCAAGCCAGGCCTTTCTGTGATTCTATAAAAGGAGATAAACACCTAGAAGGAAGGACTGTTTGCCCTAAGAGACAGAGCTCGTGCAGGCAGTTACAAACAGTCAATCAAAGCTTTTTGGCTTTTAAGCCCTGTCTCTTTTGAAACAGGTTAATTGCCTGTTGATGAGAGACAGTTGCCACTCACTCCAATTCCTTTAGGGAAGCAATCTATTTATGCTTCCCAAAGCCATCAGGCTAGAATTTAAGTGGTTGAATTGTTTAGCAATTTGATTCATTGCGGAAGCACCTTAGGGAGCAGCTTCATGTGAGGGCCTACTTTGGATTTGACACCAAATGCCTGGTCCCTAGAAAAAGGTCTGTGACTTGATTGAAGCCACAATAGCTCCCTACACAAATGCTCTGGCAAACCGTTTTGCAAAAAAGTTTCCCTAGAGGTCAGCATTCCAAAGAAGATGAAACCAGAAACTGAATTCAGACTGCTTCTACTGCAAGAAATCTGTCATCCTCCAACTGCCCTCACAGCTGCTGCTCTTGGGCAGCTGTTAACTCTAAAAGTAAATTAAAATTTTTGAGCATGGTATCATCTCTGGGAAGATGATACCATAGCCCTAGACCTAAAGTAGAGAATTCTGCCTCAGAAATTATGGAGGTAAACTTTTCAGACGTGTCAAACATTCAGAGCAGACAGCCTGTATGACGTACAACAGACTGTCTCACTGCTTTATCTCTGTTTTTCCAATAATTTTTCACATAATTTTTCACATAAGCAGGAGACATTAAAAAACAAACAAAACAATACCCCTTCCCTTCCCTTCCCATCCCGGATCCTTTCCGGAACCTTCCCTTCCCTTTTCTCTTCC
>NW_005054393.1:752940-757369 GCF_000277835.1 Geospiza fortis | reverse complement strand
ACTGGGGATATCTCTGAAGACAATTCTTTCCAGCCCTGCACTAGCAGAAGGCACTGAATACCCATAACCATCTCCCAGCCTAGGCACTGGCTCTGTCACCTTGTGGGAAGGAGGTGTGTATCTTCCGAGAGAGGTCAGGGCTGTGGATCACGTCAAGATAAAGGGACCATCTGCACAAATTTGCAAAAGGCAAGTGTCACGTGGGGTTTTTTTAACTCATCAGTGTTCAACTGAGATAGCTTTTCACAGCATGGCAAACCACATCACTGACACCAGCGAGGCTCAAAGATCAAGCCTTCAGTCTGGTGCAGGATGTGCTTCTCATCTAAATGGTTGCAAACCACTTGGAGGTGAGCAACACTTGTTCATTTCCCCAGGCATATTCTTTTTTGCTCCTTGTACTCATTTTTAGAAATGTCTGGTCTGTCTTCTATGGAAGAACATGCTAAAACACAAAAGCCTGAGCACAGCAGCACTCCCTCAGAGGGAAGGTCCATCTGGCCCATTACTCTGTCTCCAAAGTGTCCCACCACCAGTGTCTGAAGAAGAGCACAGGAGCACTGAAGTTTAGTCCTGACAGGGTCCTGGTGGTGCTCACAGGCCTCAGTGGCTGGGACTGGCCTGCCCTGGGACCCCCAGCCCCACCACCTCCTGCCAAGGGCCCAGGGACGTGTCCCAGCTCTGCCTGGGACCCTCAGTCCCTGGCTGAGCCCTGCTGTGTGTGTGCCCCTGTCTCCTGGGTGGGCCTGGGACCTGCACTGCAGAGCTGCTCTCGGGGGTGGAGCCCTCAGACCTGGGTCGGGCCTTGTCATGTAGAGCTCTGGGTTTAACATGGCACAATTGCTCTGTTCTGCACTCACCTTGAGTCAAATGATAGTGAGACTGTTATTTGTGTGAAGTTCCAGGGAGTTGCTGATCCAAAAACACATTCAAGAACACACGACACACAGGTTACAACTGGAAATATGATGTTATTTTAATTTTTGTTTGTCTGAATCAGTTTCAGAGCTGATGCTCACAACCATTACCACAATGTGCACGTGTAGCCAGGAGCAGGCTGTATTCTTCAGTTTAGCTTGAAAAAATCCTCTGTAGTATGGCAAAGGCAAGCGACAGAGTTACAGAATGTAGCAGCAGGGATACAGGCCCAGCAGGTCCTATTCCTTGAAGGTTGAGAACATGAAGAATGAGAATCAGAAGCAACAACACAAGAGGTGTATACTATCTTGGGCATGTTCCAAAGTGTAACACAAATCAATGACAAACACACTTTTTGTCTTCCAAGATTTGCTTCATTGCTGTGCTCCCAGGCCAAGAATGCATGAAAAGAACTCTTGTGTCTGTCCTGTGCTTGCAGGCAGGAGAACTGAGAAGTGGCAGCTCTGGATAGATGCAAGAATCCCTGGGAAAATGGAGCCAAGGGAAGAGCAGAGCTCAGCCCCACTCCAGGCTTGCAAGGGGCAAGAGAGCCAGAGAGAGCCAGGGCACAAGTGGTGCCTTGGAGGTGTGAGGGCAGCAGGCAGGAATGGAGTTGCAGGGGCCCAGAAGAGCTGTGCCCAGTGCTACAGGAGGACAAGAAGCAACCCCCAGGCCAGCCTTGGGGCCCACCCTGAGAGTCTGGAAAGCTTCTTGCCCACAGCTGCAGGGCATGACAGGCCATCTTCATGGGGCATGAGCAGCAGGAAGCAACCGAGCCATAAGGGACTGAGGAGCACTGAACAGTGGTCATGCTCAGTGCTGCAGAGGAAGGCAAAACTCCCTGGGAACCAGTGCCAGTCTGCCCTGGAGGAAGATTCCTTCTTGACCCCAGTGATTTGCCATCCTGAAAATGGACTCTGGAATTATTGGACCCAGTGGAAACACAAATCTCCTTAGAGAATCACATCCCATTCTGCTTGTTAACCAGAGACAGTTGGACAGGACAGCCCAAGTGCGAGTGGCACAATAGGTAGAGTCTCCAAGGATGCTCAAGTAAGTCCCTGATCCAAAGAAAAAAACCCCAGCCATTGGTTGGTTTTTTACTCTTTCCTTCTCATTAGAAACCAAAGCTCTTGAAGGGATTTTTAAAAGATCCTGCCCTTAAAAATGATGACAGCCTGGGCACAGGGAGGAGCCAGGTAAGAGTCTGGTGCTGCTCTCAGCACTAAAGGGGGTCAGTGCAGGCAAAGAGCCAAGAAAAAGCTCAGACCGACACACACATCTGCCTTTCTCCAACAGGGAACCCTGGATACTGGGCTCATTCATCAAAGCAGCAGGCATTTGGCTTTTAGAAGTCTTACTTCACACTGAACATAAACTAAACTCCTGCTCAGCTGGCACTGATTGAGGTTATGTATTTTTAGGGTTCAAGATGGTAGGGATGATCCTGTGATGTGCCTAGAGCTTTTTCACCAGAAGATATTCCTGAGAAGATGAGGCAGGAAAACTCCTCTAAAAATCCTCTTTACCAGGCTGGTTTCAAGCTGTAACTCACTTGATCACTTCCCAGTAGTTTTAGTAAAACGTCCTAAGGAGAAGGAAAATGCCCAGCTGCAAGCCTGTCTGGAGTGATTTACAGCTCCCTAAAAGCTGCAGGCAAAGCAGCTTGGGAAGCAGACCTGCCCTTGCTTGGGTGGCCCAGTCTGTGGTAAGCCCTACCACAAGGGAGAGAGATTAAAACTCAGGGAAGTATAGATTTTCTCCACATTTTTCACTGGTTTGCCCAATATTGTGATTGATGCTTATTTTTCAGTTATCTATCCATTTTCAACTTTATTTTTGAATGGGATGAGAGCAACAGAGGGTTTTAATGGTCACTGAGCTAATGACCACACCATTGTGCCTGTCAACCCCAATCCAATGGGGCTGTAGAAAAGAAAAAAAATCTGAATTTAAAAACAACATGGCAAGAAGTTTGTGCAGAGACTGGCATGAAATGTCAGGATGTGCTTACCTCTCCGAGTGGTGCAGGCAAGCAGGATTGAGAATAGAGAATACGGGCTGTCATCTCACCAGATTTAAATAGGCCAGCCCATGTGCCTGATGTACACAGCACCCTCCCATCACAACAACGTAAAACTAGCAGGTAATGTGCTTCTAAAGGAGAAGTGCTTGGACTAATGGCTTCAAATGATTGTAAAAGTCAGAGGCACAAACAAATAATGGCACAGCATGGCCCACATGTACCTGCAGGAGAGAAAGGCCTGCTATGGCAGATTTGGAAGGCAGTTAAGGTTGCCAGTACAGAACAGCGGACTGTGACATCAGCAGTCCACAGACTCCATGGATGGCAACCTAAGTGAGCAACGCACTATGACCTCACATCCCTCACTGCTTGTATTTGGGCGCAGGCAGAGCCTGGCTCAGACTCACTCGCGCCTGGACTCCTGGCAAGCGTGACTGGGAGGACTGGAAGCTCGTGAGGTCATTGGGAGCTGCTGTCAGCAACTCTCAGTTCTCATTCACAAGACTTTGCCTGTTTCTTTAGCCCTATCTGGTTCAGGAAGCAGAGTACTGTGGGTGGTGCTTGCAGCAGTGCAGGTGAGTGGTGCAGGAAACACGCCTACAGGGTGGCCCTGGGGTGGGCGATGGTGTTTGGGGAGCTGTGAGTGTGTCCTTCTTGAGGGGCCTGGGCATTTCTTCTACCTGCCCATCTCCCTGGGACAGAAGGTGACCATTTTTCAGTGTGTCACGTCAACAAGAGGGAGCAGCTGCTCTCCCCAGCTCTGCTGCAACACACAAACATGGCCACGGAGACAGAGTGGAACTGCCCCATCTGCCGTGACATTCCAGGTGAAATCGCTTCTGTAACACCCTGTGTCCACCTGTTCTGCCTGGGCTGCATTGTGCGGTGGGCCAAGACGAAACCATCGTGCCCCCTGTGCAGGCAGGCTATCAACAGCATCATCTACTCTGTTCGGTCAGAGGAAGACTTTCTGGAGATAGTTCTTCCAAGCCCCTCGGACTCATCGGCCGCTCACCACCAGGATGAGCAGGGGGCTGCAGAGCCGATGCCCAGGGCTTATGTAGCTGGCTACCCACCTGAGGTCTGGGCAGGTTTTTTCCAGGACTGCTCAGAAATCCTCAAGCCCCTGCTGCCCTGGCTGAACCAGGAGCTATCCGAGCTGCTCAGGACCCGCTGGTGGGAGGTGGCTCTGGCACAGAGTGCCGTCGTAGCCAATTTGTGCCGCTATGGGCTGAGTGAGGAGGCCTTGGTCAGGGAGCTGCACCCCCTGCTGCAGGAGCACACGGTGGCGTTTGTGCGCCGGCTCATCGACGTTGCCGCTGACAGGTGCAGCGATGAGATCCTGCGGCAGATGAACCTCCTGAACTCCCATGCGGAGGAGGAGGAGGAGGAGGAGGGTTCCACAGCCCTCCCTGGCCCCTCTGCATCCCGCCAGGGGACCCCCACCCCCACCCTGGCCTCCTCCTGCAGCCCTGTAGTCTCCGA
>NW_005054393.1:716156-752753 GCF_000277835.1 Geospiza fortis | reverse complement strand
CCTGCCCCTCAGGCCTCTCCCCGCCCCCCGAAGAGGCCGTCCCGGCGGCGGCGCAAGCCAAGAACCCTTGATAGTAGAAAAAGGAAATAAATTGTTGTTTGTTTGACACAGTCTCTGAGGGTTGCTTTCTCCCCCTTCTCCTGTTGTCTTTTCCCTCTCCCCTCACATCCCACTGTGAGTGGCGACTGCCTGCTTTTGGACTTTTGGGCACGGCAATGGGCCTCTGGGGCTGCAAGGCCATAACCACGGCATCTTCTGCAACAAATCCCGCTGCAGCTACAGGCAGAGCGGGCAGCAGTGACAGCTGGTTTATCAGGAGAACCGCGGCCTCAGCCTGCACCCAGGTCTCCTCCCTGTCCACCGTCACTTTTCTGCTCTGCTTTCTCGTCAGCCAGGGCACCCTCACTCCTTGGAAGGCTGTCCGGGAGGCACAGAAAATGAGCGGGGACACCCAAGCTAGAGACGAGACTTGGAGGAACAGGAGGGGAAGGGGAAAGTGGCTGAGTGGGGCTGCTGGCAGTGCAAAGATCTAGAACATGGGGAGGTGCCCAAGGCTCTCAAGCCCTTATCTGCTGGAGAGCACTGGCAAGACCAAGAGGATCCCTTCAGGAACATCACTGCAGAGCTTTCTGTTCTCATGCCCTGCAGAGATGGGGCAGCAGCTGTAAGGTATAGAGTGCAGAGGTGTCACCCACTGGTGTCCTGCCAGACACGGAAAGGAATGTTGTCTCCAAGATCCATTAGGCTGGGGGCATGTGGGGCTGCTCTCACAAACCTCTGAGATGTTGAGTCAGAATATGTCTTCAACATCTCCTGAGTGGTTTAGCACCCTACATGACAAGGAGATGAAAGGTCTCACTCAAGTGCTCAGTGAACAGCCGGTTGCCAGCACTGAGGTCAGGAAGGAATTTTCTTCTGGGACAGATTGATTAATGGTACCTGAGGTTATTTTACCTTCCTCTGCTTAACCGAGCATGACCACTGCTTAGGGCTTCTTCAGTCTCTTTTGGCTGGGTTGCTGCCTGCTGTTCATGCCGCATGAAGATGGCCTCTCATGCCCTGCAGCTTGGCGGAGAATGGCTTTTTTTCTCACCCATGGTGGATTATCAAGTGTCCTCAGGTGTCTTTTTACCTTCTTCTGCAGCACTGAGCAATGGCCTGTTGTCAGGGCTTCTTTGGGCCATTTTGGCCAGGTACTGCTGCTTATGCTCCACAAAGCAGCCTTTGCGGCCCATATCTTGGGGGTAGAAGCTTTCCAGACTTCCTGGATGGGCCCCAAAAGTGGCCATACCAGTCAATCCTGCCCATCTTTTCCAACAATCAACACTGTTCTAAATCAGTCCAGCTCAATAGCAAGGGATGGCCAGGGATGGTGCTGTGCAGGGTTTAGAAAGAACTCTGTGGCAGCTCCCCAGGGCCCTCCAGCAAGTTCTGCCACTTGGCACCAGGCAGTCTTCTATGCTTGGGTCTCTAAAGGCATTATTCTCCATGGGGATGAGGCACCAGAGGGAGCCCATCACCAATGCCAGCACTAGCTCTCTCTTCTGGGCCATAAACAATTCCTTGTAGACTACATTTCCCAGAGAAAGGGGAACCAAGTCATGACTATTCCCACCTTTGTGGGTTTATCTGTGCTTTTTGGCTTTACCATTGTAGGTCCCTGGCTGAACCTCTATGACTCCTGGGCTCCCACATCTGATGTCTACTAAATAAAAGGGTCTTTTCTCCATGCTTTATTTTCTCAGTACTGGTGAAACTTTTGGAAGGCCACCATGTCAAGAAATTGGAGAGCAGTACACCAGAGAAATTTCCCCTGGTGACATTTCTTCCCAGCTCTGGACTGGCACAAGGCACTAAATACCCATAACCATCTCCCAGTCTAGGCATTGGCTCTGTCACTTTGTGGAAAGAAGGCATGTACCTTCTGAGGGGGTCAAGAGCTGTGGATCATCTCAAGATAATGCAACCGTCTGCACAAATTTGCAAAAAGTGATTTTTAAAATTTTGCTGGGTTTATCCGGTTTTGCTGGGTTTCCACAGGACAACAAACCCCCACACCTCTGACATTATTAAGGCTAAAAGATCAAGCCCTCAGTCTGATGCAAGATGTGCTCCTAAACTACACACTATCTAGCACCTACCTCCTCAAGCCAGCTCTGACTTACAACCACCCATAGCAAAGTGCTATCTGTAGACACAGTACATTATTTTTAACCCCTCTTTTGACACTTCCCCCGTCTATTTCAGTAGGCATTTTGGCAGTTAGCAAATAAAACAGAAGGATTACTGTTTTAGACACATGCTTTAGAGATGACTAATATTTAACACATTAGTCTGGCAGCATTTTAGCTAACAGGTCTGCTTTGTTGTGCTGAAAAAACCCCAACCCTATCTAATAAGTTTGCCTTCATAGAAGCAAAAAGGAAAAAGAACTCTAACAAAAGCATACCAAGCATGCTGAGTTCAGTTGAAGGAAAACTTCCGCTCATTACTTTCAGGACCTTTTCCAGTGTCTAAAATTTAGGATTTAAAATGCTGATTATCATCATGCCTCCACTCTTAACCAGGACATCCATGAAGCACAAGCTCAATCTTACCAGGTCCTCTCCTGTGTGCCTAGGATACTGACAAACAGTAAGCTGTCACAGCATCAATAAAGAACAAAAGGGTGGAAAATGCACAACCCATAGGAAGCACAGAGAGAAGAATAACACCATGCTACCTCAAGGTCCCAGATCCTCCTTCAGACTTTCCACGGAAAAAGAGTGCAAGTGTGCTGTCACAGCTGTGGTCATGGCTGCAGTGGGTCTGTGGACAAAGCTTCCTCCTACCTGCCTTCAACCTCTTTTTACTCTATGCTCACAGGAGGCAACATTAACCAGATCAGTGGCTCACACACTGTAACTATTTACTGCCTACTCCTTTTCCGAGAGGAATGAGAGTGAGGTCTGTGAAGAGGACAGCAGAGGGGTAGAGCAAATATAGGTCCAACACTGCTGCAGGTGCTATCTCACCTGTTACTCAGGTAACAAGAAAATACCTGAAAATCAGTACTGATGCTGCCAGGAAGAGGGAGCAAAAAGAAGGCAGGTATCCAGTTTGCAGTTTGGCACTGTCAGCCTCATGGGCCTCACTGGCTGTTTTTCCACCTTGCTTTTGGCACCAGGAGAACGCCAGTGCTTTGTGCCTATCCCTGGTGCGCACAGTTTTAGTTCCTGATCCTCATCTTACCTCCCAAACCATTGCAAAGACCCATTGAACTTTCATCTGAGTTCTGTACACTTCCTGATTTCTCCCTTTGCCCAACCTGTGCTTCCACAGCTGCTCACAGATGATGGCCATTTGCTCTCAGATCATGCAGAAATCAGATTCCCCCTCCTCTCCTTGCTCTTCTGCAAAAAATATGGCCAAATCAAATAGAAATGAACTAGAAAAAAATGTAATTGCTACCAAGTTAATTAAGTGAATCAATGCATATTTTTAAATCAACATTCTGCACAGCATGTTCTAGTTTAAGATAAACTATGGGGTGGAGCCTGAGAAATGAGCTGCCTCCCCTTTAGTTTTAACTGCTCACCTTTCACCAATAAGGGGAGACAAATGGGAGAAGGTCTAAGTAAAAAAAAATGACAGTTTACTAAAACACAAAATAGCCACAACTTAGATAACAGTAATAATCACAAGGTACAAAGGTACTGAATCTTGTGGACTCCCCAGGAACAAAGAAAATGAGATGGTGGAGAAGCCCCATCCCAATATGGCAGCCTCCAAAGAAGACCACATGGCCCAGGGGACAAAGACAAGATGGCAGAGAAGCCCCACTTGGCTCAGCCTTCCCCGGCAGTGTCAGTTCCCTGGGATTGGCACTGCCTGGGGCAGCTGACACTTGCAGTGTCAGCTCCTCTGCTTCTTTTTGGCTGCCCAGACCCAGTTGGTTTGGTCACTGCAGTTTCGAGTTCTGCTTGTTGAAGAAAACCAACTCACTGGGCACCAAACGCACAGCCCTGGCTTCAACAGTTCCAGTTCAGCACTGCAGCTGTGTATTGTGAAATTCCCTCTGAAATAGTTTGCGATTGAAAAAAAATGCAGTTTCTTGGAGACCCATGCCAGGCCACTTCCCTAGCATGTGAGCAAGAAACAAGAGAGGACTCTGTGTGCTTGTTCCCAGTCTCTTAAAAGGATCCCTCGAACCTCCCACCCCTGACAGAACCTACCCCTCCCATGTTAAAACATTCCAGGTCCATTTCTGGCCCTCAGGTCTTAAAGGGACATTAACACAAACTGCATGGACTGATGGCAAGGAAAAATGGAATACAATATACATTTTTTGGGTTGCCCAGGACAAGCTGAAAAAAACAAAATACCTTAGAGCACACACAAACCAAGTTATACCCAAAATGGATTGTACCAGTTAAACAGATGGTTAGATCTACATAGGGTCTCTTGAAAATGGGAAGAGCTTGGCATATGTCCAATCCTAGGAGATCTCAAGTGGTATGCATTTCAGCATTTCTTTGACAATGAAGCTTTAACCAAGATATCCCAGTCTGCTTCATGTATTTTAGATCAAAGATTAATGCCTGCTTCTGTAATAGCAACACTGGCACATTTCCTACCACTCAATTTTAGTAACAAGCTGAAGTTACTACAAAAATATGCAAGAAGTTTCTCTCATAATTTAGTTATTTTAAAAATACCCATTTATTTAAAATAATTACAGCCAAAAATTGGTAGGAGTGAATTTGGAAATATTTTATGCACACGACTTACTGTACATCCACATGGATGTAAGAGCCAACATGTCTAACAATGAGAAAGTTTAGAAATTAAGGTGTGCTATTAGTTTTTCCTCTTCAATTCCCAGTTGTCGTAGGCTCATCCAGTTCTGACACAACTAAATGTATTGTATGCACTCGTGATACCAGCCACTGCTCTGCTGCTCCATGTTTTGCATTGAACTATGATCAAGTAGAGGACACCTCCCCTCTGGAGGAAGACCTCATTGCACTCTTCACCATCCTCACAAGGGAAAGCAGAGGGGAGGTAGTGTGTCTTTTATCACAGTGACCGGACCCGAGGAAATGGCATGAAGTTGTCTCAGGGAGGTGTAGCTTGGATATTCGAAAAAGCCTTTTAATGGAGAGAGTGTTTGGGCACTGGAACAGGCTCCCCAGGGAAGTGGCCACAGCACCAGGCCCAGCAGAGTTCAAGATATGTTTGGACAATGCTCTCATGCATATGATGCGACTTGGGATGTCCTGTGCAGGGCCAGGAGTTGGAGTCGATGATCCTTGTGAGTCCTTTTCCAACTCAGAATAATCTGATTCTGTAGTTTCATAGGGGCACTGAAAACCTTGGTGTCCCAAAATGGAGCCCAGGATTTTCAGCAAGCTCATTTCACATATAAGTAGATAAAAGATTTGGTTCCTACCTACAACTATAGTGAGCACAAGTCTCAGACATGAAGTGTATTTTATTGCATTATGGTTGCCACTGAATTGCCAGAAGGGTCATAGTGTGGTGTTTGTGAGGGTCCCCAGGATGAGAGGAGAGATGAGAATTTGACTCCATGTTTTTAGAAGGCTGATTTATTATTTTATGATATTATAATATATTAAAAGAATGCTCTACTAAAACTATACTAATGAAAGAGAGAGGATACATCAGAAGGCATAACAAGAATGATAAAGAAAGCTTGTGACTGACTCCTCAGAGTCCAACACAGCTGATGGTGATTGGTCATTAATTAAAAAAAATTCACATGTTTGAATAAACAATCTCCAGACCACATTCCAGAGCAGCAAAACACGGAGAAGCTGATGCTTCCCAGCTTCCCAGAAGAAGAAATCCTGGCAAAGGGATTTTTCAGAAAATATCATGGTGACATCATTCTGCAGCCTACTGTGATGTTAGCAAGGTCTCTATGAATGGGAAGGGACTGCCTGCACACCCTCATGCTATTGTGAAACAGTCAAAGAAAACTGCTAGACACCGCTATTGTTAAGCTACTGTATAGTCAGTGGGAGGCTACAGAAATTACTAAATATACCACAGAGTTCTTGGCCAACATTTTTGAAAGTCAATTGAGTTTCTAAAGCTATGAAAAGCTACAGAATAAAATAAAGTGAGCATAAAAATTCAGCATTGGTTTCATACATAAGACTCAACTTTATAGCTTTTTACAAATTAAGGCATCTCTTTCTGTTCTGCAGATTTACCAAACATTGCATTTCACAAAAGTGAGCAGCAGTACTGCCAGCATTAGGCTAACTTGGAGGGAACTGCCATGGAAAGCTTTGATCTTGCCAGAGAAGAGAGTGTCTTCAGCTTCTTGAAGAAATAGGGGATAAAAAGTGCCCTCAGGCACAGAAGCACTCAGAGCAGGTAGACCTAGGAATTTCAGTCACTCAAGTAGGCTAAACAAAACACTCCTCTATGATGCAAATGTAACACTCACTTTTGGATGACTCTCTCAAGATATACCCAAATCCTGTAATACATGATGCAAGCTGTATTCCTTGCAGGTTGAGGAAGCTCACTTCGATTCTCCTTGTGTGCCAAAAGAAAATTACTTGGAATGCATTTTTATTTTATTAAAAGTTATGTAGGTTGTCTTTTTTTTTTATTTAGGGTTTTGTTTGTTCGGGGTTTTTAGTTGTTGCTGCTGTTGTTTATTTTTTTAAATCTCACTTTCCATTCTTATAGAAAAGCAATTTTGGAACAAGCTTACCTCAGTTTGTTGCCCATTTTCATGTAGTCTTGTAGCATCTAAGCAAATCACCTATGGATAGAAGGCAGCACATACATAGCTTTTAAAAAGCAGCTTTTTACCAGACTAATTTGGTTTAATGTACAATTTTCTTCATGCACATAAACCAGTCTTCTAGACTACTTAGGTTTAACAGCTCGACAATGGGTATTAGATGTAGCAATGTTTGAGTAATACAGTTGTCAATTAACACTGCACAAGTATTTTAGAAAAATGGAAGTTTATTCATCTTTCAATGGCTCAAATAGCAAATAAAAGGACAGGATAAGGCATCAGCCAAGACAAGTTTTGTGTGTCCAGTGGCTTCATAACACCTCAGTTCCCAGTATACAGGTTCCAAAGCTAAGTCACAATGTTAGTGGTTAGACTCCCTGGCTAGATAGACCCAAATGAGTACACAGTAAGATGAAGACTGGCTTATATTTGCCAGTTACATGAGTAACTTTTATTCTGCACTTGGCAGTCTACTAAATGCACATACAAAATTCCTACTGATAAATATTGAACATGACAAATGTAACTCCTAAGACTTGAGTCCCTAAAACATCTGTTAGCATGAAAGTTAAATATTTGTTACCTAGTTTTCTTGAGCACATTTTAAACTGTCAGTTATAGGCTTATACATGTATAAAAAGTATAACAGTTTGTGGAATTGATCTAGGCTGTCTCACCCCAGAGGATTCTAAAACCCTCAAACATTCTGGTATATTTTTAGTTAAGATGTAGCACACTGACCATGTGCTAGTATTCTTCTTGTTCTGAAGCAACTGAGGCAGTATGTTTTGTTTGGGGATTTTGGATGTGCATGTTAAAGGTTTCTGTATTGCAAAGCACATTTGATTGTTTGATATCAACATTAAGTAGAAAAAGTAGCTACACTGTTCCCCATTTGAAAATCAACATAGACTAAACAGTACAAAACCTGCAAGGAGCTTCAGCATAACACACCATGTTCCAATAGCTAAGTATTAGGAACATAAAAGAAATTAACCAGAATTTCCCAGACAACATCTTAACTCAAAACATATAAGCGCTACTAGATCAGCCCCACTCCACCCAATTCCAGGGAGTTAAAACCCAAGGAACATCTAGACAAAAATCTATGTGCAAAAGGGAAGTTTCAAGGTACCAGCATGTTACATTTTAAACAACAATTCCAGGCTTTTATGTGCCATAGGCTTATGACTTCAGTCTAATGTGTATTCTGACCTTTTAGTTTTAAAATACCATATTGTCTACCAAGTTACAGATGATAGAATATGCTCTGTATTATTCACATTACCAGAGTATGGCACACATTTAAAGAACAAACACTGCTAGCAGACAGCTAGTGAGTGAAATCATCCAAGTAACTGCGCTCCACAGAGAGGGCAGTCTTGCACTGATGCATGAGGACAGCCTCCATGCAACAGAGTTGAAAATACACCCTTGATTAAGCAACCTGCTATGTTTGGGTTTTAAAGTTAAGGCATATTCAAATGTTTCAATGTAAAAGATTACATCGCTCTTCTAAGTTAATCAGGTAATGCAGAACCACATTTAGTTTTCCTCAACATAGCTGTTCACATATACATTATTCTTTTTTAATTTGCATAACTCCATGGCAAAACAGCTGCATACTGCTTTGTTAGGTATCATGTTCACAATTGTAATTTTCAAGGCAACAAAAGACAAGATGAACTGACAAATACCAGTGATAAAAAAGTATGCTTTATAAGAACCCACAAAGTAATACTTTGCCCCTCTTGTTCACTATTAAAGAAAAGACTACCTATGAAACACTACATTCAGAAGAAATGTGAGAAGGTAGGCAAATATGAAATGGACTGAACTTTGCTTCTCTTGAAGCCACATAATTTTTTTTCAGTGAATTTGACTTTCAGTGCCGCTCCAAATCATGCTTTTAGTGGTACATTACATTTTCCAACATGTTAGGGTAATTTCAGTCACTTCAGCCTTCAATGGCATGCTTATAAATTATGGTTTTTATTAGTATGGTCAGGGTAGGAAAGGAATCCAAGCTTTTGATTATAAAATGCAACATCTTTCTCTGATCCTCTTAGCTAGGCTTTTTCTTTTCTTCTTCCCATTCTTTTCTTTGCTGTCTTCCATTTTTCTGGCTCTAATTTCTCTCATTAAATCAAAAAACACCTGAAGAAGATATAAGAAGATATATATGCAAAAACAAATAACAGACATGAGTTAATTTAAGCTATCACAGACATCCACTTCAGTTGTTGTGAATAGAATCAATAACATACAATCAGGTTGACCAAACAAATATTAATTCAACAAATCTGTCACAGGTTTTGAAGGTCAAGTTGATATGATGCAATCCTGCTTGTTTCACAGCATCATAATGTTCCCTTGTCTTCCGATATTCTCTTATGAATCCTTCAGGAAATTTTAAACAAGAATTGAAAGAAGGGTCTCATCACCAGCCAAGATTTGCAGACATTGTATGTACATATTACTGAAGAAACTTAAGGAAATCAGTTTACCTTTTGAATATTTTAAGTCATGAGCTGCAAAGGCTGAAAAAGTGCAACATCCAATTTTAGAAACTTATTAATGGGGCAGTAGCATAGACTGAAATGCACGTATGTTGTATGGTATGTTCCATAATGCAAGTCTAAGCACAAAGTGACTAGAGAAAAAAACCAAATCCAGCATTTCCTTTAAAGCAAAGTCTTCAAACATACAACTACATAAACAATTTTGTTGCAGTGTGATTTCATGGTTCACCCCAGAACCCCAGTTTCTCCCTTGAAGATTCCCTCCCAGGTGTGTCAATCATCTCTCCTTTCCCCACCCTAACCCCTGCCGAGCACTGTCTGTCAATCCTGGAATTCCAGAAGGGCATAGAGTGATTGGGCAGATTCAAAATATGCCCTCTACCCCTGGAGGAGCATTGGGCCATCCAGGTGTCCTTTGTCCCTTGAGACCTCCTCTCCAGTACCTGGTTGGTGGGCTTCCTATCCCTTCCCTCCTCCCCTCCCCTGGGTAAAAGGGCGAGCAACTACATGGTCTGGGAGTTCGGTTGGAGGAGTTGCTGGATTCAGAGGCCTGTGGACCAGAATAAAACTCTGGATCAAAACCCTCCAGCAGAACCAACTCCTTTCCTTCACTACTGCCTTAAAGCTTCTCTGGCAGAGGGAAACCTGAGAGGAAGCTTCATCCCGCCACCACCGGAGCCCCGGCATGTCTAGACTTGTCTCCACACGCCCAGCTGCAACCTACAGCTAGCCAAAAGTGTCTCTGGGGTGAAACACCACAGTTGCCACTATTTGGTTCAGCCGCTGGGGCCAGACAAGCCAAGGCAAGTCCTGTCCGGAAATATTGGTAATACCATTACAATTTCTTACATCAGAATCTCAGCTGCAGCTACCATATTACAATCTTAAAGTACACATAAAGTTCACTTTCATCAAATGGTTTAGGACAAAGTTGGAGATACACCACTGACTCAGGTAAGAGAGATCCTACTGACAGACAGTTACGGTTTTATGATTGGACTACTTAAAGCTACTAATTTCAACAGCAGATCTTGACTTGACTTACAGAAGGTTACAGCAAACAGTATGTATACATCTTTATAATTTTACTGTAGGAAATCAGCTGAGTAATTCAGCAACTTTTCTCTCAGGAAAGAGTCTTTAGATACCCTATCAGCCTGAGAATGCTGAATCTCATCTGACTTGGAAGCTATACAGAATCAGGCCTGGTTAGTACTTGAATGGGAGACTACCTGGGAATACCAAGTGCTCTAGGCTTTCCTTTTCAGCCCTGAGATGAAAACTCAGTTGGTCAGAGCATGATGTTAATAACACCAAGGTCATGGGTTTGATCCCTATATGGGTCATCCATCTAAGAGTTGGATTCAATGATCCTTGTGGGTCCCTTCCAACTCAGAATATTCTGTGATACTTTGAAATTTGAACTAAGCAATACATCTGTGTCAAGGGATTTGATCCATTTCTGTGAAACATGGACAGTGCATGGGCTGAAAAGCTCCTCTACAGAGCTCAGTAGGTTTTTATTACACTGCAGGAAAAGAATCAACCTTCATGACATCAAATCCAAAGAAAATCAATGGAACTAAACATTTCCATCAAGAAATGAGATTGCCTTTAGATTTTTAAATGTGTGCTAAGTTGCTTGTATTTAAATCTGTGCTAATGGCAAGATGCAACTGTCAGCTTGCTTAAGTACTGATAACTGTGCAATAGTATTTAGTTGTCTGGGATACATAACCTTCTGAGAAAATGTTTAGTGGGTCACCTTTGCCAAAATGAGTGGAGGCTGGCTGTGTTTTTTCACGTAAAATCACTATTCTGGAATTCAGAGAGACTAGATTACAACAGTAACCCCAAGCTTGTGTCGCAAACTCCAAAACTTCATATGCTTCAAGCAACTAAGAATACACAGTATTCACTGGTGCCAACAAGGTCTCATTTATGGCCTGCCAAACCATAAATCTATATGACACATGCTAATCTGGATCCATTATGCCATCAGCTCCATGTATGTACAAAAGCTATTGATCCAAGAGCTACTGAAAAAATATATTATATGCACTTTTTCCCCCAGCTGCTAAACGATAATGAAGTGGATTTGAAGAACTGGATTTTTACAACTGTAATAAATGGCTGTTAACTGCAGTTATATACCAAAACTAAAAGATGTGTTATTTTTTTAGCAACAAAAAAAATTAGGGCTTTTTTCAACAATGAGGATGAGTTCTGCTGTACTTGATTAAGAACTCTTTGCTGTTTTGTAGGGTAAATCACTATAGTACTGAAAAATCAGTTTCTTCAGTAAGATAACTGACAGGACACAACCAACAGTTATTGCAAAAGAGAATTTGCATTATAGCTCTCCTGCTGCAATTGACAGCTCATACATATGGATTTACATTAGAGAATTTTTAACCAAATGCTAGATGCATATCTGGATCAGGGCAAACCCAGACATCAGTACAGACTAGGGGATGAACGTATTGAGAGCAGCCCTATAGACAAGGACTTGTGGCCTTTCGTGAATAAAAACCTGGTCATGACCTGGCAATGTGCACTCACAGCCCAGCAGGCCAGTGGTATCCTGGGCTGCAGCAAAAGAGGATTGGCCAACAGGTCAAGGTAGGTGATTGTCCCCTTCTACTCTCTCATGAGACCCCACCTGCAGGGCTGTGCCCAGGTCTGGGGTCCTCAGCACAAGAAAATCATGGACCTGTTGGAGTGGGTCCAGAGCAGGCCACAAAGATGCTCAGTGGGCTGGAGCAGCTCTGCTATGAAGACAAGCTAAGAAAGCTGGTGTTGTTCATACTGAAGAAGAGAATGCTCCAGGGAGACCTTACTGCAGCTTTTCAGTTCTTAAAGAAGGTGTATAAAAAAGACAAGAAAGCATCTTTTTATGTGGGCAGCTTGTGGTAAGACCCTTGCGGGAACAATTTTGAACTAAAAGGGGAGAGATTTAAATCATAATTTGTAAAAAAATTCTTTACTGTGAGGCCAGTGAGGCACTGGAAAAAGTTGACCAGAGAAGTTGTGGATGCCCTAACTCTGGAATTGTTCAAGGCCTGGTTGGATGGGGCCCTGAGTAACCTGATCAAATGGTTGGTATCCCTGCCCATGGCAGGGCAGTTGGAACTAGATGATCTTTAAGATTCCTTCCAGCACAAACCTGTGATTCAAGGTGGGATTAACTTTGTCAACAGCTCTGAAAGGCTGGCACATTGCATTAAACCTACTTATTTCTTTTGCCACACAACTGTGACTCTTACAGTCTGCAAGGCTGACAGTTATTCTGAATTGCAAGACCTTACGTTCTTGCTGAAGCACTTAGAACTAAGCAGCATTCTCTTTTGTTGGAGAAAAGCATTCTCTTTAACTTATGAGGTTCTGAACCAGGTTTTATCTCTGAAAACTCATGAGGCATTTTTGGGCTTTTCATAGCTTTTGGGGTTCATCCAGTCTTCATCAAAACAACATACAAAGAGGTAGATGGTTCAATGAGGGTAGGGAAGGCTCAAATCCCTCCCCCTTATTTGCTTTTATAATGAGGATCAGGAAGTATTCTTCACTGTTCAGAAGCAGACTCTCCTCTAGTTACAGAAAATGCAGTATGAAGTCTAGGCCAAAAGAGCTGACCCAAGAAAATTCTATAAGGTCTAATATCATGTTTTGGATAATAATGATTCCTTGCAGTTTAGAATGGGATAAATGTGTTACACCTAACATTTTCACTGTTCTACAAGGAGTCACCTAGTCATGCACTCCTGGCAAGCTAAGAAAGAAAAGTATTTGATTAAAATTCCACAAAATTACTGCTAAAATTAAGAACATAAGGAGTATGATCCATGAAAAAGAGGGATAAAATAAAAACTGATGAACAGATTGTTTAAGAGGCCAGTTATTACCTTGTCAACATTAGCTCGTGTTTTTGCAGAAGTTTCCACATAATTAACATTCCACTGATCAGCTCTGTTTTTTGCTTCCTCTACAGAAACTTGCCTTTTATCTTCCAAATCTGATTTATTACCAACTAGCAAAAAAGGAACATTCTCATCTTCTTTTACTCTTAAGATTTGCTCCCTGGAGAAGAAGGAAAAAAAAAAAGAAAAGAAAATTAAGCTTTGCATAGAGTACCATTCTTAGAACACATAAAGAAGAACTCAGAGTAAATACTTTCACATCTTACAGTGAAAAGCCACTTATTCCTATTATGTAGTTTACATAACAGGAAAGTGTTAAACCTCATTGTGACATTTTACAGAATGAAGACAGAGACAGACAGCTAGTCCTTGAAAAAGGAAGCAGTTGCGTCAGTAAAAAATGAAAAAAATAGAACAGGACTGGTTTAGGTGAGAATTTATAATAATTCATTTCCATTAACAGTGTTATTTGCGAGCATCTACCATTACATTACTGTTTTTGATGGTCATTTTTAAGCTATCCAAGCTTCAGATTAACAGCTGATTCTTTCCTAACAAAATGTGCCATTTTAAAGCTGATGAAATGGTCCATAGGATGCCAAGAGAAAAATCTCTTCCTTTCAGGAATCTTTCTCAAGTCAATTATATTCAGTTTCTCCAGAGATCTTCATTTAAATACATACCTGTGTACAGACACAAGCTGTATATACATCAGATTTTTAATGACAGACCCTGATACTGTTTTAACTGCTAAGATGACAGGTTTATAAATAAAACTCAATACCACAAATGGTTTGGTACTCAAATCTTAAACACTTAAAAAATAATGAAAGTTTTCTTCTAATTGAAAATGCATTAATACTATCAGGAAGAAGAGTTGTCTCAGAAGAAGAATATTCTGTATTTTGTCTATGAAAAAAGGAGTATAAAGTTAGTTGTGAAATGTAGCCCTTTATCATAGAGCAATTCCTGAAAGACTGACAAAAAACACAGAGAAATAAATATCTTTTGATGGCTGAGGTGAGACCAAATTTAAAGTTAAAGGGAGAGAAGTTGAAGACAGCTAAGTAATCAATATTCTAAAGATTTGGTATACGGCAGGATGCCCACATTACAAAAAGCTCTGAATAGCATGCAGTCTTGTGGAGGAAGCCTACTCACAGAGCTAGGAAACTGCAGATAGTCCATAATTTTTTTTTTTAAACTGTGCACTTGAGGCAGACTGTGGCACCACATTTATGCATGAGGTATAATTAAAAAGCGACATTTCTCCTCTTCCACACAAATACCAGTGCAAATGTTTTAACAGATTCTGCAGCTATCCAAAAGTAATTTGAATAGCCAGGGGATCAGGAAGGTGGCCAGATGAAAACTCAGCGCATCATGGCAGTACCTGTGTAAGTAAGACTTCTGGTAAAAACTAGTAACTTTCAACACTAGTTATCCAGGCAATCCTATACTGGCTTAGTGTGACAAGGTTTTGTTAGTGATAAGTCTATACATGTGGCTTCTGTGAGAAGCTTCCCCAATGTCCATTACTGGCAGAGCCAATGCCAGCTGGCTCTGGGACCAACTCACTGCTGGCCAAGGCCAAGCCAATGGTAGGTAGTAACACCTCTGTAATAAGTTATTTAAAAGTAATACTGCACAGGTACAATTGCACTCAGAGAGGAAAGGAGCAAGAATATGTGAGACGAACAACTATATAGATACTAAGCTCAGTGAGAAGGGGGAGGAAGTGCTCCAGGCATAAGAGGTGGGATTCCTCTGCAGTCCATGGAGGACACCCATGCTGGGGTATGCTCCTGGCAAGGATCTGTGGGTCCCTGGAGAGAGGGATCCATGCCAAAGTAGGTTTACTGGCAGGAATTGTGGGGGTCCTATATTGGAGCAGTCTGTTCCTGAAGTACTACAGCCCATAGAAAAGGACCCATGCTAGAGCAGTTAGTGAGCTGCAGCTTGTGGGAAGGACTCACAGTGGAAAAGTTGATGGAGAATTGTCTCCCACGGGAGAGACTCCCCACTGGAGCAGGAGAAGGACTCCTCTCCCTGGGGAAGATGCAACAGCGGGAACAATGTGTGATGAACTGATCGTAACCTCCATTTCCTGTCTCTCTGTGCCACTGGGAAGGAGAAGATAAACCCCAGCATGGAGGGAGGGGTGGAGTGGAAGGCATTTTTAAGGCTAGTTTTGCTTCTCATTCTTCTGCTCTGGTTTTGATTGGCAATAAATTCAATTCCTTTCCCCAAGTGGTGTCTCTTTTACCTGTGATGGCAATAAGTAAGTGAACTCTTCCTGTCCTAAACTCATCAGCCTTTTTCATTGTATTTTCTCTTCCCTGTCCAGCTGAGCATGGAAGATATAGAGGGGCTTTGGCGGGTACCTGGGATAGACCACCACAGATGCCAAACAAACTTTTACATTTTTACAAAAATGTACAAAGTTAACCTAACAGCAATTCAGATGATGATATTCATATTGTCCTTTGAGCCCCTTCTGAAGGCTAGATAAGAAATATCTAATTAATGATGTGCCAGTTTGAAATTGACAACTTAAAAAAAATCCACACTATGAGAGCCAGAACAATTCTACTCAAAGCAAGCCCAAATTTTAACAAACAAATTTTCAAGTATTTAAAACTATTGTCATTGCAGTATTGTCATTTTCTAAGGCCAAAGATTATATACTTTGAAGCATTGGCATGATTTTAAACAGAGCTGAATATGTTATTTTGCACTCTAGGGGAACTGAACTGTACTAAACTGTCCTCCATAACTGACAGTACTCAGCATAAGCCTGCAAACAAAAAAGATCTGCTCTTCGCTCTCTCAAAATATAGAAATACAGATATATAGAAACACAAATAAATTAAAAACACCAGAAGATGAAAAATTTACTTTCTCCTCTCTCCATACCTCTTCCTCGTCCCTTAGATATTAAACATATGCTGCTACTTAATGCTAATTAAGTTGAACTGTGACAGCATCTCTAAGAAGACTAATTTCAATGGGATCCAGATAACTCCTTTTTATATTTGGTTCCTTAATTTTATTTTAAATATTTCCTATTTTAAACATTTCCTATTTCACTACACTTTGAACTAGTAAAACTGTTTTCTATTATCTTTTGTCTTTTTTTTCTATTATCTTTTTGTCTTTTTAAAAAATACAATAATGAGTTATTTAAATGTTTTCTCTCTCAACTGAAATGAAACACCTGCAATATACTCCTACCTGTATAATATTCTCTAACTATCGTTAAGAGTTTTAATATGATGCAGTCTGTGGTTGAGACCATGGTGAGGCAGCTATGTTCTGAATGTTGCTGTGTATCTATTCTGTGGCAATAGCCTTTCTGGTATTCCAAAACACAGCAGCTAAGACATCTGAAGTTCTACAGATAGCAAAGGCCTGGCTAGGCATCTGTTCAAAACATTATGTGACAACAGTAAGAGCTGCAATCAAGTCTGGACCACCAAAAGGAAATTACAAAACACACACACAAAAAAATCACTTTCAATCATCTCAATGTAATTAGAATGATTATCTTGCCTTGTAACTCACCTGAAGTCTGCAGTTGCTGCAAAGGATTCCAGCTCTGTAATAGAGAAGACGCAAAGAAAACCTTCTCCACTTCGGAAGTAGTTGTCTCTAATTGCAGCATAGTCCTCCTGCCCTGCTGTATCCAATATATCAATTTGGACTTCTTCCCCATCCAGAACCACCTTTTTCCTGTAGCTATCTGCTTTGGTGGGCTCATAGTCTTCAACAAACTAGAAAAAAAACCCCTTCACGATGTAAAATCATACCTCTACAAAACAATTGCTTCTGTTTGTGCATCTGGATATAGCAAACATGAAATGGGAACTGTAACTAATTACTAAGCATTGTGCATTTAGGCCCTGTGAAGTACTCAAGCAACTCGTAGTTAAAGCAGACTCTTCATCAGCCCAAAACAGCTTTTAGGTTTTTGCTTTCCTCAGCCATTACAAGAAAATGTAGAGGTAATTTCAAAACATCAGTGTGCGCACTACCCAAACTTCTTCTGGTTCAAGCACAACATCTGTCTGTGTTCCATTATGAAATCACGTAATCTTGACTTTAGATAAATTTAGTATCTACTTTTAAAGTACATTGAATGCTTAGCTTCTGACTTTTTATTAAAAGGGATGACTTCCTCTGGAAAAAAAAGGAAAAGAGAAACTGATTTTCTTTCCTGTCCTCAACACCAGCACAAAAAACATGGAAGAAACTGTTTCAGATGTCATGCAACTCAACTAAGTGAAGAAGCTTTGAGCTATAATAACCAAGTTCTAAGTCTAGTGATCAATGCAAAAATATTCCAGTAATATGACAGAGTATCTAACAGCTGAGAAGTCTGAAAAATGCCAAATTTTACCTTCACAGGTACCTTTAGAGAGCAAATCAGTAATCTCAAAACATGTTTTTGTCACACTTAACTGCTGAATTTCATACCACATCACGTACATTTAGACCCTTTCAGAAAATAATTCTACAAATGTAACTTAAACAACATTATGTAGCAGGTACCTCCTGAGACAATTTCTATGGCAGACTCTTACCTCATCATACATAAACTGTAGTGTTAAAGCAGATTTTCCTACACCACCACTTCCCACCATGATGACTTTGTGCAAAGCCAACGAATTCTGTCCTTTAGGTTTATTTGCTGCCATCTTTGGATTGCAGAAAATTCACAGGTATCAAATGGAAAAATCTAGAAGAAAAATATTTCTTCGTTACTTTTCTTTTCCTTCTCCCACATGAACTGACTAATTGGATTTTTTTTCAAATTCCTACATATTTAATGACTTAATTTCAGTTCTGCTTTAGTGAAAGCTACTTGCTCTTTCACTGGAAACCATTCCACAAGTTATATTGAGCTCATATTTTTTTTTTTTTAATTAAGCAAAGAAATCCTTCACCATTTGGAAGCAGCATTTTAGTATGTAGTATTTTCTTTTAGTGGTACAGTAGGTGTCAAGAATTCTTGATAATTTACTACAAGAACTGAAAAAGGAAGCCACAGTGAGTCAACACCATAATAAGAAAACATGATATGACAGCTGGAGGGGAAGGAAACAGACTTTTGAAGGGATTTCCAGTTTAAATGGCAAGCACTAAGACACAGCAGCAAGGATTAGCTAGAGTACTTTTACAGGAAAAGCAAGCAAACTTAAGATCTAAAAATACCCAGTTTCAGTAAATTAGAAACCAAAATAACAATCTAGTTTAGACAGTGGAAAGATTTAACTTGCCTACAAATGTAATTATTTGGTATATTTGAAGTAGTTGTCTCAGTCCTGTGATTGCTTATTTAAACACAAATCTCTGCATCTCACCAACACCAAGGGGCTCTATGACAGCTAATTCACATAGTTTAATGTATGTGAATAACACAAGCACAAAAAGTAGCAATTCCATTAACTTAAAAAAAAAAATAATGCATACTATAGTTTTAGTGGATCTCTATTTTCCCCACACTTTTGTTTCATTCTCTACCTATCTCAATAGTAATAAAACTGTGAATGCTTGCACAGGTCTTAAAACATAGGGAAGTCCCTCTACAGTGACCGAATGTGCTCTCATCCAGAGACTTCAGATCAAAACAAGGTCTGAACTCCAAAAGAGACAATGACATCTACATTACATATATAAATACAAGGAAGATTTATGGTAGCAATTGAAAACCTAATGTAACTTTCATATTTTAATTAAAAACTCAAAAAAAAGCACATTCACGTGGCTCAGTTATATAACTACCAGATAATAACGCAGCACAGTAACTTATCATGATTACCTTGTTACCTTTAGCCATCATGGTTATTTAAAAATGTCACACTAAAATTACATCCTACTGCATAATGAATTACCCTTCTGTGCAGGTTAAACCATCAGAATGTGAAGCATGACAACTTTCTTCAAAAACCCCAGTTTTCTATCAAAAACCCTACTGTATTGTATTATAAACCCTATAATAGTGTATATATATATATTTATATACACCATAAACCCTATATATTGTATTATAAACCCTAATGTATTATTATATTGTATCAAAAACCCTAGTTGAGGCCATGCACTAAGGCTTTCTCAGCAGTGATGCAGGTAGTATAAAAGCACCATGACTAAAGCTTCATCAGAGATGAAGCCAATCCTTCATGGAAGTAAAATAAATACATGCCATCAAGGCTCTCACACTGCCATGCCAACAAGCAGACTGGGGATGAGCAAGCAGCTAGGACAGCTACGGCTGGACCACCTGACCAAAGGGATATCACCATGCCACAGCCTAGCAATAAAAGTTGTCAGAGAGGTTTGAAGTTTGTCAGCACTGCCATTGCTCAGGAACTGCTGGGCGTTGGTCAGCTAGCAGTGAGTAAATTTTCTTTTAATAACCTTTCTTGGGTTTGTTTTCCTTTTTAAAAATTATTTATTAAGTTATGCTTATTTCAACCCACAAGTTTTCTAACTTTTATCCTTTCAATTCCCTCCCTCCTCCCACCAGTGGCAGGGGGAGAGAGCAAGCAGTGGGGCTTATCTGCCTACCAAGCTAAATCCAAACTATGTGCAAAACTCTTGAGATCCCATCAGCACAGCTACCCATTCTACTGTCAAAGAATTCTGAAAATGCAACTGAAAAGTAAGTCAAATTATTTTCCCTGGAAGGATTATCTAAGCAAAATAAGCATAAGTAAGGTGCTATACTCAGTACAGAGATATAGCAGAGAAATACAACTAATATCATGCTACAAGTTCTTTTTAAAAGGAGATGGAAAACAGCAAACATTTCTGTTTTGGCTTTAAAAGAACCATTTCTTTCTTTTTACTCAAGAGGGAGTACAAGAACACAAAAATAGTTCCAAGTCATGTTTTCAACCTACTACATTGTTTTTCTTTGTGCACTTTTCTCTTAAAAGGAAAAACACATCCTGAAAATCATGCTTCTTAGTATGTATGTCAGACAAGTAAGAAAGAAAATTAATCTGAATTCCACTATCAACTAACAACAACTCAGTTTGTAAATGTTAGATTACAATATCCACCTGGATGTGACCTACTCTAAGCTTACTAAGCATGAAAATAGACGATTCTTCTGTAAGTACTCCAATACTGGAACAAGTCCAAATGAACCCAGCAGGACCTCACTCAGGTGAGTTTGGGCTAACAATACTACAGTTTGAAAAAGATTTAAATGCACAGTGGCAATATTTCACTGTAATATTTGTTGTAAATTAATCTCCAGTCTTTAAGTAGATTGAGCAATGTGAAATTCCATATTTTACTTCAACTTACAATTTAACAAGTAGTGTCCCAGAGAGTACAAGTTGCCACTTTTTGTACTCTCTGCAGCAGCTGACCCACAAAAAACCCCAAACATTTCCATTTCCAATTTGATCCTGACAAATAATTGTCAGTAAACAACATTCCCTTAAGATACTGAAAATAGGAAAACTTCACACTACCACAGACTTGAAATCTTCAAGATAAGCTTGTCATAAACACTATGCCACCTTTTGGAGTAGGAGACTGGCTCAGGGATGTCAGTTTACTCCCAAGTTCTTCACAAGCCAATAACGATATAATGCTGGCAAAAACTTCCGTGTTGTCTGCTGAGTAGTAGACAACGCAGAAAGAGAGAGAAATAAGTTACAAACAATGCAAGTACATTACAATACTGTGCAAATAACACTTAACCCGAAGAGACAGCTTCAGAGCAAATATTGTGCCTGAGAGAAGAAAGACCTTGAAAGTGATAAGTTCTAAGCTATTGGCACAATTCTACCTGTTTCAGTGTGCTTTGAAAAACAAAGAAGAACCTAGATTCCAATTTTAACAGTAAAGCACCTGAGATGAAGTTTTATGTAAAGTCTTTCTGCCCGTAATTTATGTAGCCTAACTTATTTTCATAAGAAGTATTAATTTGGGTCATATCTAGTTATTGAACTGTCCTACTTTATAATTATGATAAAAGAGAGAGACTATGGCAAGAACCCTGCTGTATGATGCTCGAAAAAGCATACTTCCTTAATAAGCATACCATGGCATTGCTTAATTTTGCTTAATAAGTGCAAAATTACTTGCAGGTCAGAAGATAAACACAGGATTATCCTACAGTCAAACCCTACGTCACCTACAGAAGAAAGATGTTCACAAAGAGCCAAGAACTGTGTTGTCAGCAGCTATATAATCCATTTATACAAGTCAGTTTTTTACCACACCCATTGGAAATCCCAGCACATCAATTCAGATAGTAACATATACAAAAGTTTATTCTTAAACAGTTCTTTATGTGGTTCAATAAGTTGGAATGGAAGCAAAAGCTTAACTGGCTCAGCAATGTACTGTAGTGTCTTCATTCAGAAGGGCCAGAAATTGTCTAAGCCCCAGGCTATGGATCAGTCCTCACCTCTGCTGCAGATAAACTCCTAGGAAGCTGCCCTTTTCCAACATATTTGAGCAGATAAAAGACACAAACAAATGAATCTCTGACTGCTCAAAGTAAGCAGTTCTCAAAGCTCCTACAGCTGTTTTATTGCCTGCTTGCAGATAAACACACCCATGATTCTGTGCTCCATTTAATGGCAGTCTTCCAATTGGAGCTAGGATTTTTTTTTTGAGTCAGGCTAGCAACCAATTCAATTAACTAAGAACTGCAGGGGTAGGAATTATAATTCATGCTAGCATCAGTGATATTGGATAAGACAGTGTCTTGTCCAACAGTCTAGAAATCTGATCAAAGGAAAGAAGAGTAGGTAGCAAAAGAACTTTTAAAGTTATTTTTACATTGTTAAGATCATCAAGGAACTTCCACCTAGAGTTGTAAAGCTGTTGCTTGTCTTGAGTGATTGGCTTCTACCTGTATCAATACTTCTCGGAAACTTTTATACATTACAGCCAGCACCGGTCCTCTGCACAAAAATTACAATGTTACCTTTAGTCCCCCATGGATTTAAACACAACATGCAGCTCCATCCACTAGAGGAGAAAGCTGGATAGTGTAACACAACTTAGACACAGTATCATCTTAACTTCTGCAAAAAGTCTTCAAACACAGAATGGTTACCTCCAGCTACAGAAGAGTAAGAGAGATAATCAGGTGCCAGCTCAAACAGCAGTTTTGATCTCCAGGGACAATATTTTCAGGGCAAAATTTTTGCAAATACAAATTAGGAAAGAAAAAAAAAAACAAAAAGCAGGAATCCTTGGTCTCTGTTAGTCTTTATTTTGTCCTCCTATTTACAATTTCAGCCAAATAAATGGAGACAAAAATATACTTATGTGCAAAAACACCTTATGGATTTTATCCCTCACTCAACTGAGATGACTCTTCTTAAGCTGTCCTATTCTTCAGTTGGCTTTTTCTTACAGAATAACTTGCTCCAAACCAATCAAAGCATGTTTCCTTACATACCCATTCCATTTGTCCTTTACATCCCTCCCCAGTACAATAATCCCAAGGTTCATACACTAAAGGAGAGCAAAAAATTGGCCAACAGAACAGCTGCATACCGTCCAAAAAGGGCAATAGACACCCAATTTATATTGCTTTCTTTCCTTCACTGTGCATCACACTGTGGATTACAGGGTACGGAATTCCCCATATTTAGCCAGCACCAAATACTGAAGAAATTTATAGAAACAATCATATCCAAGATATCTACATCTCTGTCAAAAGGTACCCAAAACTAGCCAAGAGGCCAAAAACTAACAAAGAACAGAGCATATGATCAGTCTCATTGTCTTAGACAAGTTGACCAAAAGAAGTCAAGAAGCTATTCCATTCATTTTAATTCCTCGGAATCCTGTAAATGCAATGTAAATGAGAACGGACCAGGAAAAAAAAAAGCATTACACCAAAGTCACATCATTACAGGCACAAGTTCAGCTGGCATCTTTTTCACTACTATGCATAAAGCTGAATGCAGGCCTTGTGAATATGCAGTTGTCCTTAACAGGCGGACTTTGATTTGCTGCAGACATTTGTTTGAAGGGGTCTAGTTAAACATAGCTTGTATTTACAGATAGCTGGTACAGTTAGCATAGTTGGTTCTAGTTAATAAGTAGAGATAGTCGTGCCTTTCATCAATTGCAAAACAATTTTTTATTGTCAATTTTATAGCCTACATAAAACTAATACATCAAAACTAAATCCTAGTTAATTTCCTTTCTTTAAGAGAAGATTACATAAAGATTTGAAAGTCTGTCATATTAACCTCATTACCCACTCACTTTCAAGATGAGTAGTTTTCTTCCCTGAAGACTGCTTTATATAACAAGCATCAATTACAACTGCTAGCTGATACATTATTGCACCCGCCTTTACTCTGTTTAACGGAGCTAGAACTTGATATATTTGAAGGAACAGGAATAATTTAACTGCAGTATGTGAGCTGCCTGCACAATATTAAGAACTACTTAATATGCTTTGACCAAAATATTTCCAGAGAGGCAAAAATTATCAATTACTTATTGAATAATTAAAGAAAATTTTACAGGGGAAACTCATATTGCTCTAAACGAATAACTTTTTTTACTTGAAGAAATTAATGCCTGCACAACTCTGCACTTTACACTTAGTATGTATCACCTCTAGAAACACAATCCACAACTTATTTCACACTGAAGTGAAAATCTATGGTAATTATTTTTTAAAGTGAGTTTAAAAATTCTCCAAAGTTTTGTAATTTCCCGAAGTGTATCAAAACTCTGTTGCCTTATGTGACCTACAAAATCCAAATTCAATTTTCTAAGAAAAAGCACAGGAACAAGAATTTTGAAAAGTGGCAACATATTTCACATCCAAGGACCATGAAGCAATATATCTGTTGTGAAAATATCATATCACAAATTCAACCAGTTACTTAATTGTTTATTGAGTCCCATAGTTCCAGTTTGGTTAATAAGAGCAAAAGTATACTTGAGAATGCATTGTTTGAAAATAGCACTAGCATACTAAGTGCCAAATATCTCGAAGACTCCTCACAAATGATTCCAATATTTCTGCAACAAAAGCATTCCTGGAATAGGAGGGAAGCAACTCCAGGCAAGCAGAATCTAACCCTCCCAGCATCTGGTTCCAATTACAACATTCAAACCAGATCAGGAGAAACACCCCATGGCCCAGAGATTGATAGGATATGTGAGGACAGAGATGGAACACAATACCAGCTGGTTTAAGAACTAGAGAATAAGGAAGTTTTAAAAGTTAGATCACCATTATTGCTGTGTCATCAAGTCTAATGGTGTTTTATTACAGTTTCAATGCACAATATCCAAACTCCAGCAGAAAGTAACATCAGTATTTTATTCAGGTAAAACAAGTATTTAAAATGTTAAATAACCACTACAAACTTTAAGTAGTAGACAAGAAAGAGAAGAAGGAATCCAAATGTTCAAACCTATCTTAGTAATGAGTAATCTCATTAGATAACAAAACAGGCCTCCTGAAACTCAGCCTCATAACAAGTTAGAAACTTTCACAGCAAGTATTTCCCTATGTCCTGAAAATAATCCTTTGATATAAACATGTTGAACTAGGAATTAAAATTTGAAGCTTCCCATGAGTTTAACAAGCAACTAAATCACATTCAAGGTTTCGTAAGAATCCTTCTTTCCAAAGCTTTCTAGGGCACACCTTAGCAGGTGCTTATGCCTCCCACACCCACAGAACATATTTACTATGGTGACTGACTACACATATACTAACGAAAGTAAAGGGCAGAAGACTGACTTCAGTTTTATCTCTCAGCAGAAGCAAATTTCCTCAGGCAAAAGGCCCAAATTTCCCAGCTCCTTGAGACAAGTACTTCAAATCATAACAATACCCAGGCACTTACACTGGAAAAGTCAACGAGTGAGCTCTTCACCCAGTAACAGAGGCCCATCCATCCCATAAATTACATTGTGTTGTTATAAAGAATACTAGTTCCCACATGCCCACAGCTTTAGACTCCTAAGACATCATCAGAAGAATTGCAATTTCTCCAACAAGAAGTCACTAAAACACAAGAAACAAGTTCACAGACTTGCAAGAGGCTCCCAGAGGCTCCACAGGGCCTTAGTGCCAACTTCTGGGCATGGCCATGAACTAGACTGCGCTTTCTGAAGTGAGAACAGATATGTATTTCCTATGCTTTAAGCAATCATTTCAGCATTTTCTTACTAAAAGGCCTCTTCAGCTTCCTGCAAGATGAGTTCTTGCATAAAGAAAAAAGAAATAAAATTTTTTCTTGCATAAAAATAAAGAAATTTCTTGAAACCCACATGGAGCAGCACATGAAAACCCTGACAAACTGAACAACAGAAACAGTCTAGAACAAAATAAAAGTCTTAAGATTTCAAACCCTGTAGTGTACTGAAAAGAAAACAAAGCAGCTACATCACTGTCCACATGAACAGCTGACAAAACATACAGCCCTTGAGCCCAAGTGTGTCTATCTGCAACGCTGATCTAAACTGAACCGGCAACACTCTGTCTGATATTCCCATGTCTTTTCTCCCAATAGCACTGGTGCAACTATTAGGTGAAAAAGCACTTAAGAAATTGCTCTAGACAAAAACTATACTGTTTTTTGAACAGATACGTTACCTAAACAAGTCTTCTGGTACCAAAGACAGCCCAGAACAACACATAGCTGAGCACAGGGAGAGCAAAACTACAGCACTTCTAGCCTATAAACATTGTGGCAAAACAATGCAAGTGTTCTAGGGCTCCTCAACCATAACCCAGCACCTGTTGAAGACTTCTCACTTTTTTCAAGTTATGTGATGGCTATTACAAAACACTGGGAAGAATTCTAGGTACTTGCAATGGTTTATCTGTGTCACCATTGAATCGGGAATAGATGACAGCGACTCAGATCAGAAAGCTCAGAGGCTAGAAGCCCTGCATTTATTCAGACCTCTTCTTTCATACGCTGGTTTGCTACAGGTGGACCTGATTGGTCATTTAATCAACACATTTCACATGATTGGCTAATTAAGAAGACACCCTCTTTATGAGAAAAACGACTTGTTAAAAACACTACCTGCAGATTGTTTATCATTTGATTATAATTTTTTCTCTCCAGCTCCCTAAAGCTTCCCAGACCAATTAATGGGAAAGCTTATCTAGCTTTCTCCTTCTCTGACCAGACTGTCATATCCACATACCTGGACTGATCCAAAGATGAGTGGGAAGAGCAGCAAACTCAAGCCCACCACCAAAGTTAACACAAGGTTAAAGGTGCTTTCATAGTTCAACAGACTAAAGTTACACTGTGAAATAATTTTGATAATATACACATTTACATAAGAGTCTAGAATACTGTTCCTGCTTCTACAAGTTCAGTACGCGGCTGGTGCCTTCTCTCAGTCTATTATAATCATTGAGAGCACTTAGCTTTCTGAGTGCTGAAGTGCTTTAACCCAAAGGGTAAGGGTCATGTCTTCCTTCATATTAAATTTGTAAACATGAAGATCTGTAATCTAGCATATTAACAGAAGGCATGTGTTTTGTATTGATTTAAGACTATACACCATGAGGAGAGAATTAACAGCCACAGCAGACACAGTAGAATAATGAACAATTACAACTACAGGCCACTAGCCTGTCAAAGCTATCCACAGACTTTTTTGGATTCAGAGGGAAGGCAGACAAACAGGTACTAAGGTACTACAGCTGATTTTTTACCATGAAAGGCTGAAACAGATGAGGGGGACATCTGTGGAAGAGCCTCCCACATCAGTTATCCATAATCAAAAGTCAAGTTACATTCATGGGAGAAGCATTTGATATAGAACAAAGACACTCTTCCCAACCCCCATTCCCTCCAAAATGTAAAGAGTCAACATACAGCCTACAAGGATGAATTTTAGTAATGGAGAATCAACAGCTCAGGTTCTTAACTAGTGCTGTTCCAATAAGAACTCAGTGAAACATTTCAAGGACACATTTAAGTTAGTGTCACCTAAGATATACAAGATACAGCCATTTTTATCCTATGTTTCAAGCAAAAAAAAGCCCATCTGGAAGCTAACTTTTGATTAATGATAAGCTAGGCTTCACTGACACTTGTACAGGGCTGCTGCTTCCAGCTGTTCTAGAAAGCAACAAGAATGGAGTTCCCTTGAAGGCACTACGCCAGAGCTTGCAGCATGAGCTTCAGCAGTGCACTTCTAAAAGCTGTTCAAGAGCACTGCATTCAAAACTTGTCCACAGCATATTCAGTATCAAAAATTCAGGGGTTTATGGTCAATCATATTTCAAAAGCAATTTCAATCACATTAGTGCGTCCTTTTTGCCCCTGTACATTTACACTTTGATAGAGACTATAGAAATTTTAGGAAGATTTAAATGTAAACATGTTGACTTGGCTTGATGAAGTAAATTCTTTGAGAAATGTCTGAAGGTAGCTTCCCAAGACATTCTTGAAAAAATACAGGTTTTCCTCTAACCCAAGTATCTTTTTAACTGTTAAAAACCCTAGTCTTCCTTTAGAAGTTCAGAATGTCAGATGTGCATTTTCTAGGAACAGCACATATTTGCATGGTCATTTTTACAGCCAGAAAGAATGACAATCAAGATCCATATTGACTCAACGTAAAACTGCACCCAGACAGTTTCACTGCTCTACAGGCAGGAAAGCTAACTTTTGACAGAGAAATCTAGAAACAAAAGGTATCTGCAAAGCAGAATAGTCATTAGGCTCATGGCAGACTGCACCTAACAATCTTATGGAATCTATAGAAGGGATGCAGACAGCACCCCTTCTATAGGTTAAGACTTGATCTGGTAGAAGCAGTCTTGTTGTTTTGCAGGTTTCTCTTGTCACACCAAGACAAGTTCTGATGCTGATAGCTCAGGGAATTTATCCTGCTCAAACAACTACTTTTCCCTGTTAGCCAGTCATAACAGTACCATGGTGAAAACTCACATGAACACCCTTAAATTCTTTCAAGTATTAGTACAGACAGAACAAACACAGGAGCCTTGTTTGAGTAACACTCCTATGAAATTTTTGACAAAGAAAAGGTCTAAGCTTTCAAATAAAGCATTTTCAAGGCAGGCACTGCCTTCTTCCATAAGCCAGTGCCTAGGTGAATGAAGTTTCAGCAAAAACTGAGCAGGAATACTGCAATACATTATCCTTCACATCTCAGGCTAATAAAACAGCTTCTAACAATGAAGGATGCAGGAAATGAGTGCTGCAGCAGGTACAAGCACGTTTACATCAAAGGTCACAGCACAAATGGTATAAGCGCATAGGACTGAAGGCAGGGCATTAACGAGAGACACCAAGAAGCAGGTACTACCAAGTTCTCCGTCTCCTCTTCACAAATACAGGCAAGCATTCTCTCTCCCGCAGGCAGACTGCACCAATACACCAGCCAAATGGAACCTAATGAAATATGAGCATGTTGGATTTTGCAGTTCAGAATTTTCCTTTTATTCCTCTAAGGAGCCATGCAGCTGCAGCAAATTTCTTTAGTGAAATCTGACTTAGCAAAATAACTTACTTCATTCATTTTATGACTTTGCCATCTGTTTTACCACCTAATTAGAAATGCACAAGTTGTTTGGTTTTTTTTTGGTAGTATTATTGCAAGAGCATTACTTTTGCAGCCGTATTTTGTTCCAGTTATGTCTCCTGTTTATATCCTATGCAGTACAAATTTCTCTCCTAAAATCATAATTTTTCTGTTTTATTCAGAGAAAAATGATTTCATAGGCACGACTCACTGAATGAGACTGGTTTGCAAATACACAAAAACCTTTTGAATAGGTGATTCAAGAACACAAGTGGTTATAGATCTGATATTGCACAGTAATACAACACACATAAAACTGAAACACTGTTAGGTGAATCTCTCCCCATTTTTAGATGCTATTAATCCTAAAATTGTTAGATATATGATTTGACAAATTGATAGAGTTAATCTAATAGACCCAAAGGACCCAGTTGGGCAATGAATTGTCTTTTAGTTCAATATATGCTTGCCAATCACGATACACGATAGACTTTCACGGCAATTTCACATACTATGGGCACTGAATTTGCAATGGCTAGAAACAGAGGGCATTCAGTTCATTAAAATAATATGAAATTATTAATATTCAATACAATTTAACAATTTTCACATCAAGTGCCAGTGCAAGGTGGTTTTCATAATTTCCTGCTTAAAATACTGAACATGCTTTTCTTGCAGTACCACAGAAGGGATTTTCAAACTGAATGTTCAGAAACTTAAAAACTGCTTTTTGCTCCTGTTTCAATTCTTACAGCTCTTACAATGCACAAAGTAACTTGGAACTGTTAAATGACTTTACAAGAATGTAAGTGTGTAAGTTCCAAGTTTTAACAGAACAGGCTATCTAAAAGAAGTTCTTTCCAAAGCAACGTATGTTAAAATCATAGATCAATTTCATAACACAGGAGCAAGCATAACACTAATTTCTGACTATTTGGGGAACCAAGCGAAGCAGCTATCAAAAACTTCTGATAAACAACCTAAAAATTAGTTTTTTAATCATCCTCCAAAGGCAAAGACTCTCAGAAAAGGCACCATTAAGGTGGATGGGTCTCAAGTGAGTCTCTCAAGTGACCTAACATGGAATGCAAAAACTAAAGCCATTCCAGCAGTGGTCAAACTCAGTTTATTTTAAAGGCCAGTCTCTCCACAGAAAAACTACTATAGAAGTCTGTCTACAGTAAAATCCAGTATCTTTATCAACATTTAACTAATTTAATTCTAATTTAACACATGTTGCAATGTTAAACAGTACCAAGTGTGAACTGCTTTCCTTTCTGTACACACAACCTTTCAAATTCTTGTGAGAAGTATGTGATCTAATACCTTTTCAATGTTGTATGGTTTTCTCTGGCCTAAGAAACCTTCACTACCTCTGACTTATGAAAACATCTTCTTTTCAGCTGGTCACTTGCAAGCTTTCAATTCAGTGGCAGTACTTGTATGAGCATCAGTTCACCACAGAGTCAGAAGCTAATTTTACTGCTTTTCTCCTTGAGGGGTTTATTTCTTTTACCTTATGCAGTCAGAGTCCTGCATAAAGTCTGGAAAACTTAGCATTATTAAAACCCATTCCTGTTGTTCATAGATGATAGTATGACTTCTCTTAGTTTGTAGTAAAACTGGAATTACGTTCCAGTTTTAATATCTCCTTCAAACCCCTGACCATCTATGACATTCTGACTGGGTTAGGTTTCAATATTTTATCATATTGTATTTCACTGTTCATACTATCTTAAAAGAAATCCTAGTACTTGGCTACAATATTGTTTCTGTTTCAGTTTTCCCTCAGAGAAACATATTTTTCCCCATACCTGTAAAAACACTCGTCTCTCCTAAAACTGTAGTAAAACTTATTAGAAAGATTACAATAACTCCACTCCTCAAATAACAGACTATTTTCCTAAAATTTTCCAAACTACTCTTAAGATCATTAGATCTTAAAGCTGCTTTTACAATGCTCTTCAAAATACTCCAATCTGAAGAAAATCACAAACTCTGCTTGTTATAAATGTTGTCTCACTTCTAACTCATACATCCTGCAGAGAATATTTTTGTTAGTTTACTTCATTCCTCTATCTGCTTTGACTGCAAGAGCTATAAAATTCAAACTTCTCAAGACAGCAAATACAACAGATACAGCTTAACTTTCACATAACTTTTATTAAAAGATGCTCTTCTACTGAAGTTCAACATGTACTAAACAAAGTTACCTAAAAAGAAACAACTTTCTCATTAAGATCCAATGAACAACATTAAAGAGGCAGGACAGTGAAGTTTCTCAAAAATCAGGACCTCCTAAGGTTTCAGAATTATTCCAAACCGAAACATTTCATATCTCACACTGGTTCTGGGGCAAAGAAGAGCCGAGAAATTCCAGTATTCTTGTGAGTGGCTACACTATACAATCTTTAAATGTAATTGTCACTCTAAGCCCATCAGTAAACTAGTAACTACATGGCCAAAATTAGTGATCCAGAGGGAGACAGTTGCATGGGTATACACACACAGGCCTTCCTAAAATATTTTGTGAATCAGCTACTGACCTCTCCAACATCATCAACCTATAAATTATGACTTCCCATGCTCTCAACTCAAGAAAAACCAGTTGGCAATGCCTGCGATGGGATTTCTTAACAAAGCACAGAGGCATTTAAGATATGGAATATATATAGGTCCAAACTGAGTATTTTCCCGGAAAATCAGAAGCACAAGGATAAGAAGTTTAAATTATGACTTAAGATCCAAGTTATTATCATTATGTTTTTCTAAAAGTCCTTCATGTTACACTACACACTAAAAAAATTGAGTACTGATGAAAACCATATTAATAATTCAGATGAGCAGCCTTCTTGTTCTTCATCAGTACCTTAACTTTTCATTATTTTTCTTATCACAGTCTTCATTAAGTAGGGAAAAACAATCAAGTACTCCCATTCAATTCACATATCTCAAATTAGTGAGTTTCTTCCTACAGGGTACTCTGAGATGTTCCGGAACACCTGGAATTAATGATGAATACTATCTGTAGCTATATTTTCTTCCTTACAATACTAACCATTTAATAACATTTTAGATGGTAAACTTGCTGAACTGAAAGCAGTTTCTGATATTTAGTCTAATGCATCTGCTCTTTAAATTCTGAGTGACAACACTGGACTGTGTAGAGAAGGACTCCAGAATAGAGTGCTTTCTTTCTAGGTTAAGTTTCCCTGATTTATTATATACTTTACTTCTACTGAATATGAAGCCTGGAACCTCAAAGCCATCAGGTCTAATCAGCAGCAGACAAAAAATATGCAATCTGGACCAGTAAAGAAAGATGCTTTAATAAATCACACTCAAAGGCCCGTACTGTATCATTGACTTCAATATGTAAACTACATCAATGTAAAATAAATTTCACATTCATTTTCAAATCAGTAACAACTTAAAAAATGTTAATTTATTAAAAAATCAGAGAATTCAAGTTGTGATAAAGTGCACTAAGCTACCAGTCATGACTCTACTGACCAGTCACTGAAGCATGGCAATGAACTCTTACTTTGGACATTACAAATTTTAACCTTACAAAAATCAGTTCTCATGAGTGTGCAGCGTTATTTCTTAAAATATGAGTGTTCTGAGGATTGGAATGAAGCTTATGTGCATGTTACACTACATAGGTAAAATTAATTCAGGTGTTTAAGTGTGCAAGAACTATATGATTTAGAGGTGTCATCCCAAAATAGCTCTTTCACACAACAGTCACTTGGATTCAGTGACTGGATTCACTGATTTTGCTTACTTTGATCTCCAAAGGTAACAGGGACAGATGGTCAAAGATGAGTTGCTTTGAGTAAGGCCTTTAGGTCCATCTACTCAAACATCTCACATTGCATGACCTCACCCATCAAGTGTGGGTTTTGTGACTGACATAGCATGCCCACAGATGTTAATGTCTGGCACATTAACAATGTTTTCCTGTCTGTTTAATTTCTTCTATTTTGAGATCTGAAATAAATCCCAGAGAGCAAAGTGTTGCTGGTATTAACTACTTCCGTGTTAAAAGCCTTGTCAGGATGCTCAGCTACATCAACAGGACTACTCTGCTACATCTTGAAATGACAGACCTCCTTTACTCTACACCTCCTGATGGGCTTGAATGGGAGTACTAGTAAAGAGATGGACTGTTCCACACATAGTTGGCTTTTTACTATCTTCACAGATGTTTCATTTTTGCAAGACTTCCATGTTCACTGCAATCTATTTCATGTTGACAAAAACATTTCTGGCTGCCTGTATGTAGGTGCTACACGTGCAGCATTCTCAGACCCTCAGAAACAAGGATGAGAGTTAAAGATCAAGTCTTACAGTAGTACAGAAAGCTATTAAATTAGTGTTTCAGACCATAAAATGAAACAGGTACCAAGGCCTGAATGCATGGCTGATCCCTACTGACTACCTACTAAGCACAGGTGCAAAGCACCTTCATAAATAGCATTTTCCATAATTTGCAGAAATATTTGTTTGCTGGTACAGTATATTTACATGCCAATTTTTAATGAAACCTCTGGCCACTGCACCAGACATTTCCACACTCTTGCATCAAATGATGTAAACACACTACTATAGAGAAAAATACAATGCATTATGCATACATACAATGCATGAACTTTACAGGTAGGAATTCAATGTACATTAGAATTACTTCAACTAAGGAGCCAACATCACAAAATAAGCATCATCAATTCCACTAAAGTAACAGCTGCAGAGTTACCATGCAACCAACTCCACATCTCTTGTTTGTTCTACCTTCTTTACGTTCTTGGCTCCTCTCCGTTACAAACTGATTACAGCATAGCTTACTTTGAATTCTCTGTAGTAACTGCCCATGTCATTTAACATCTTCAACACACCTTTCTCCATTATTACCCCTCTGTGCAAAGCCTGGACACTTCAGTGTTGCCAATCTATTGTCCCAAAGGTGCTGGAAATTTTGACAGAGACAAACTGAATCCCAAACAAAATATGACTAGTAAATACTAAGCCCCTCCTCTGGGCAAAGGCAATGAATTCTCTCACTGGTTCATTCTAAGGCAGCATTACTTAATCTATACTACATTTCTTTCCAATTTATTCCTACCTTTCAATCTCATACTGTTTTTTCTATGGGAACTACAGAATTTTTTTTTCTGCTGTAAAGAGTCCCTAAAGCTCTAACTTATAAGCGTAACCTGATGATTATGGTTTGCACAACTACCAAAGGGATTCAAGAAGCAGCTGTAACCACTGATAAATCCTTGGGCTTTAGGTGCTGAGTCTGACTCACAATACTTAAGAAAACAGGACGAGTAGCAAAACAGGATTCAATAATCCCCTGGTCTGCAAGGTACATTTGCTATAAAGCAACTCTAAGTTATTTAAATCCACAATGACTATGACCATTTTCACATTCTGCAGACAGTAAGCCTTAAAAATAAAATCAGCTCTCAGGATAGTTATAAAAAGTTAAGTACTGCAACAGAATAATAAAATGTAACAGTTTCTTCCCTACTTAGCAAGTTATAAAACGCAAAATATTTTGCAGAACATTTAGTGGACATACATAATACCAACTGTTCTATTTACTTGGTTCCTCACATAAATTCTTCCTAAGGTAGAAAGGAAGCTTAGCACAGTTGTCCTGTAATCATGTGTTTGAGGCAGGCAGCCTACAATATGTTCACAAGAATGCTGTCACTAGCCTACCAAACTATTTGTTCACATAAAACAGATTTCAATTTAGATGCAAAGTAATTTCCATAGCTTGGAGCCATTAAAAGTTTACTGGAAGCTGGCTATAAGCACTTTCAAGGGGGTGGGGTGTTCCCTGTCTAGAAGACATCAGCCACTGATTCCCAAGACCACTACATCCTACACTACTTGCTAGGACGGCAAAGCAACCAAATCTAATCACAAAATTAAAAGATTTTTCTCATATAATTATTTCTTCTTCAGTTGTAAAACTGCAGCAAAAAAAATGCTGTTGTTGGCTGAAATGAAGTGCCTAAACAACTTTTCACATAAGAAGACACTGTATCTACAGTATCCTTTGATAGCGGAGACTACCATATATCAGTTTCTAAGATAGCAGCATCTTTTGCTTCCAAAATCTTCCAAATCAGATACACTTGAAATTTAACAGGAGCAAAACCACTTCTTAGATGGAACACCTTTGTTTCAGGATAATCCCTCAGAAAAAGTAGATACAAGGATGTCAGTGCATGACTTAGTAACTGAGGTTAAGAACACAACTGTTCTTATGGGAACTAGAAGTCAGTCTGAATACAGAACACATATGGACCACTGCAAGGTCTGCAACTACACTTATTTAACAGTCTTTTGCTCCTCCTTGGTCACCTTTATCCAGCACTGCCTTATCCTCACAGCCACATCTCTCCCTGCCCCACTTCCCCAAGCCCATCCCTTCCCCTCACTAGCCTACTATTTCTATGGGTTATTTATCTAAGAGTACGCGACCACAGGTGACAGCGTTTACAACTAATGCACAGCTAGGACACATTCCAGTTTTCACTTTCATGGCTAAAGATTCCTTAAGGTCCAAAAAAAAAAGACAACATTATTACAACAATCTCAAAGAACACTCAACTCAAAATACTTCACCTTAGGATGTCTGTAATCTTTCCCTCACTCAAATTCAAAAGAGCACTAAGAAGGAAAGACAGAGATCAAGGAATTTGCAATAGTGGAGTAGTACACTCACTGTCCAGCAACACAACTTATTTAACCTCACAGCTGACCTCTCATGCAGTGGACTGAAGGCTTGTTTTGATATTTTTGTGCAACACTATGTCATATTCTTCTATTTCTACAGAAAAGAATAAAGGGTAAACATGACTAGCACTATCAATTTCTCAAATTTCCACCATTTAGAGGCTTCCACAAAAAACGTTTGACAAACTGTCATGCAAGCACAGAATGAAGGATTTAAATCTACATCAGAGACTGACATATCAAACAGTTGTTCTTCACTCCATTAAGAATGCTCACAGTTTCCCAGGACTTAAATGTTGAGGTACATGCTATTAGATTAATAAATCAGCCAAAAAGAAGTGGATTTTTAATTAAAAATCCAGGTATAATCACTACTAATTACCCTGAAAACTAACAGAAGAGCAGGATCTTCTCCCAGCGCAGCCCCTCTCTCAGGAGCTCCTCTCTTTTCAGTTTAACTTTCAGTGGAAAAGACAAAGAACAACTGATAGGTTATGGAGAGATCTGAACATAAAACTGTATGTGAATTGAAATGCCAGCAGAGGAACATATTGCTTAGACTTATAGAAGTGTAATGTTTTGCAGTGCAGAATGCAAGTCTCTTTCCAATAAGAACTGGAAATGCAAGCATGAAACAAAATATCAGGGTCATTTTGAGTCTGAAATAAAAACATTTTGGCAGTCTTCTTGCCAGGACGGTTTGGGGATGCTACAAAACAAACACACAGATCACTTTTCGGGTGGGTCTTGGGATACCTATGGCCCACTTAACATTTTCATAAGACTCAATTAAGGAGAAGGAGCTGAAGCTATTAACTTCCATTTCAAAAAAACCCAAAAGCAAACACCAAATCGCATACCTAACCAAAGAGGTGAGCATCGAAAGACTCTTTCATTTGGGGAACTTAATAGCATACTTCGTACTTCTCCCTTGTGTTACAAGCAAACACAAGATCTAGTAATCAGTGACTACAGAAAAGCCCAGCACATGAAAGCGGGCAGCTATTAAATGTTACAGAAGCCCGGTTCTTACTCACCCTAGGAACCGCAGCGCCCACACAGACGCACAGGGTCTCCAGCACCCGGCCGGGGCAGGAATCGCCGC
>NW_005054393.1:682980-715169 GCF_000277835.1 Geospiza fortis | reverse complement strand
TAACGGGCGGGCCGGCGCCGGCGCCTTCCCCGGGCGGGTCATTCCGGTGCGGAGTCGTGTCCCGCTTGTCCCGCCGCACCGTAACTCCAAGCCTCAAATGGCGGAGCTGCTTTCCTTTCCTGTATCTGCTCCTTTGTTTCAGCCGAAACTCTTAAGGGCGATAGTGAGAAAACATTGTAGCTCGATGTCTGTCCCTCCTTCTTCCCAGCTAATCCCCTATCTGGAGAATAGAGGAGGCGTGTCCTGCCATGGTAAGGAGATAAATTCCCGACATCTGTCGCTAGGTTTATAAACACAATTATTTTTAGTGGAGCTTTCCTCAGGGCACAAGTGTAAGTTGAGAAAGCATTTAATATACTGAGTTTAAGGAAAACGATCACTGGCAGAAGGGAACATGAAGCAGTGAACCTATTAAGAGTTTTTCTTTTATATAGTAATGGACCACTCCATGCGTGGAGGATTTTATAGGTGCCAGACAGAACAGGATGATAGGAGCATTTCCATGTTAATTACAATCATTCAAATAATAATAACAAGAGTGCCTTAATAACTGTATCTTTTACTGCAAAATTGTGGACATCAAGAGGAGCTTTGTGCAAACACAACATGATTTAAACTCATTGTGTAAGTGATGTAATGAAACCTAAGCATAATATGCTTATATCAAAACTGACTGCTCAGTGTATGTCTTTGTTTGTCACACTATAACCATTCACAGACAATACAAATTGTTTTGAAGCATCCCCTCCTCCACTTAATTGTTTGGCTGAAGGTAGTTTCCAAGTCTGGAAATTCCCGATTTTATCACCTCAGATGAAAATTTTGACCTTAGTGTTCACCTCATGGAGCCATTGCACTTTACTTGCAAAGCAGGTGCACTTTAAAATCTTCATTGTTCTCTGTGCTCTGTTTTCTGAAATCTTTGACATCTTGACATTTTGACATAATTTAGCCAGTGTTTAGTCCACATTCCTCTAGAATTTCATTTTGTTGGTCTCACATTTCAGCATAAGCTAATTTTTGCAAATTCCTGAGAGTTTGAGAAACTGATAGCAATCCAGATGCAATTAATTCTGATTAAAATATCAAAATACGTCCATTTACACAAAGAAATATTGGATTCTGTTAAATGGAGAGGGCATGGAAAAAAGGAGGAGAGGAGAGGAAAGGAAAGCTAGTAACACTGAGTCAACCAAATGTCCAAAATAGAACATTTTTGATATTTCATGAAAGGGAAAAGTTTTAATGGTATCTATGATTAGACTTTTCATGAGACCACAAAAAGGTTGGAAGAGTCTTTGCGTGATCCTGTACAAATAATGGTTCAGGAGTCCTCAAGAAATCCTGGCTCAACTTCTGCAGCCCTTTGAGTATCTCTGTGCTGTATTACTTTTTAATACTTATTCCAGAATGCCTCTGTTGCAAAAGAGTGGGTGAGTCTTAGTTAAGGTCTCATTAATACTGATGTCTGCAGCCATTCAGTACTTCCTTATTCCTTCAATACTAGAGCTAGTCCAAAACAACCTTTGCCCTGTAAGACATATAGTGTACTTACCCAGATGTTGGTAGCAGCTGTTTCACTCTCTGGAAATGCCCCTTTGCATAGAATGGTTTGGGTTGGAAGAGACCCTAACGATCATCTAATTCCAAACTCCCTGTCAAGGGCAAGATGACACCCACTAGACCACGTTGCTCAGAGCCCCATCTAGGCTGGCCTTTAACGCTTCCTGGGATGGGGCGTACACAGTGTCTCTGGGCAACCTGTTCCAGTGCCTCACCACCCTCAAAATAAAGAATTTCTTCCTAAGCTCTAATCTAAATCTAATTTTTTAGTTTACAACCATTTACTCCGTGTCCTATCACTAAAATGCTTGTATAAGACATTGCTCTTTTTACCCTTTAGGTATTGGAAGGCCTCAATGAGCTCTTGCCAGAACCTTCTCTTCTCCAGGCTGAACAACCTGAGTTCTCTCAGCCTTTGTAGGAGAGATGCTTCAGTCCTCTGATCATTTTTGTGGACTCTCTCTGACAGGTCCACATCTTTCTTATGCTAAGGACTCCATACCTGGACACAGCGCTCCACTTGGGGTCCCATGAGGGCAGAGTAGAGAGGGATAACCTGCCCTTGATTTGCTGGCCACCCCTCTTTTAATACAGCCCAGGATACCATTTGCCTTCTGGGCTGCAAGTGAACTCTCTAAGTCCTTCTCAGCTCAGTTGCTCTCAACAAGTTCTTCTCCCAGTCTGGACTCATGTCTAGCATTGCCTTGACCCAGGTGCAACACTTTGCACCTGGATTTGTTGAACCTGAGGTTCCTGTGGGCTCACTTCTCAAGTTTGCCCACCTGGATATGATCTCTTCTTTCTGTTGTGCCAACTGCACCATTCAGCAGACTTGCTGGTGTGCACTCAATCCCACTGACAGTGTCATTGATAAAGGCATTAAAGAACCCTGGTACCAAGACAGGTTTCCGAGGGACACAACTCACCACCAGCATCCACCTGGACATAAAAGCACTTACCACAACTCTGGCTGCATCCATCCAGCCAATTCCTTATCCCCTGAATATTCTATACATCAAATCCATGTCTTCAGTTTGGAGATAAGGATGTCATGTGGGACCAGCTTACGGAAGTCTAGGTAATTGACATCTGTGAGTCTTTGTCAACTGTTGCTGTCACTCTATCATGGAAGGCCACCAGATTGGTCAGGCATGATTTGCCCTCAGTGAAGCTATATTGGCTGTCTTGGATCATCTCCTTGTATTGTATGTGCTTAACATTTTTCCATGAGTATCTGCTCCACAGTCTTCCCAGGAAGGGGAAGATCTCTGGTATGTCCTTCCCTGGGTCATCCTTTCTCCTCTTTTTTGAAATATGTTTTTTTTTTTTTTTTTGATGTTTCTCTTTTTCCAGTCACTGAGCACTTCACCTGACTGCCAGGGTTTTCCAAATATGTCTTAACAGCATCAATCGCTCCCCTCAGGACCCTGGGGTGCATCTCATTAGGCCCCACAGACTTGTGGCTATTCAGTTTCATCAGGTGGTCTTGAACCTGCTCTTCACTTTACAGTGAAAAAAAACCAGTTTATAGTATACCTTTCATTTTTTGCTTGGATCTGTCCTCTGGCACCTTACCTAAACCAAGTGGAAAAAAATGAACTCTTTAACCCAAAACTAAAAGAAGTATTTCCATGAAAATGGACTACATTAATAATTCCTATTCAGTTGCTAACAAGTGACCATAGTGAGAGCTCTGGTGCACCTGGAATATTTTACAGCATGACTGTGGCTCCTCCGTGTAAGGGAGCAACTGGTCAGAGGAGAGTAGGTATTGCAACTACTTCACTGTACAAGACAGAGCCCAAGGCAACAAGAGGTTTGAATTGCTCTCTGGTGTTCAAATCCTACAACAGGTACCTAAAACCACACAGGTTGTGTAGTAGACATTTGCAATGTGATTATAAAGGGTGGAGGTAATGAATGTCCTTTATTATTTATTAGCATATTGCAGCTCTGCACATAAAATTCTGGAAGGGAAAAATGATGAAGAATAATTAGGTAGAGATGTAATTAATTGTGTGCTAGTAGTACTTGCATTATGTACCTTAATACAATGAAGAAATCAACTGACAAATATTTCATTTATCTTCAAAAGCTAAAGATACAGTGAACATGTCAGACAAAGCATGTCTGAAACTTTGGGAAAAACATTGATGTGCAACTTCCATTCCCACAGAGCAAAAAGTACTTGTTCCCTTTACTTTAGAACACATTTAGTAGTACACAATTTATATATAAACTATGCATAATTTAACACTGTAATTTTATCCTAGATTTCTGTTGACATGAATAAATGAACCACATTCTTTGGAAAACCATCTTATCATACATAAAACATCCATTCTTCCTTCAAGTGCTCAATAAATCTTCCAGGGTGAAAGAGACTTAATTTTTTGAAGGGACAAAAGAGTAAATGAACAAAACCACTTACTGGTTCTTGAGGCCACCCTCCTATTTCAGCCCAGAATTGATTACCCTGGCATCTGCTGGGTCTGTGGGTGTATGGGCCTTTGTGTTGTGAAGTATTGCTGAACTGAAATCAATACATGGAGGTAGGATTTCCTGGTATTATGGTTAATTTCTTCTCTTTTAGACTGGTGGCACAACTGTATTAAAATTTATTAGACAATGTTTTATTACCAGTGTGTAAAGATGCATAAAATGTATTTGTGAATTAATGGAGTTTCTAAGTAGCAGGCCAGTTGAAAAGAAATCACCTAGCCCAAATCCATGTGTATTCTGAGCAGAATCACCCCCCCCTAATAAATGGAAAGTGCTAGAAGCTTTTATCCACCTTCAGTTTGTACTAGCTGTGGGAAAACATAAGTAACAATGAGTGAAGAATATGCTAAACAATTTCTTGACTAGTTATTAACATACTCATACTTCTCAAGTTTTACTTTGTGTGCTTTTCTGTGCTGTTGTGTAAGGAATAGTCAGGTTTTAAGGACATACTACTCTTGAGGTATATAACTGGCACACGTAAGGACGGATTTGGGATGTAGCTCCCACATTACACAACTGAGTGATGGCTGCCTTGAGGCAGTGGTGCATCTGCTGGTTGGGGGGTGGTCAGATCTCCCTCTGAGTGGGCCTGTTTCTCTCTGAAAACTAGCAGGAAAATCTGATATGACAAAGTTAATTTTGGTGCCTGCTGTTGGGCAGTACAACTCCAGGTCTTAAATGACAGACTACTGAATTGGAATTCATATAATCCTAGTTCTACTCTGTGCTGGTTTTGGCTCGGGTAGAGTTGATTTTCTTTGCAGTAGATAGTGTGGGACTATGCTTGGGATTTATGCTGGAAACACTGTTGATAACACTGGGATGTTTTAGTTACTGCTGAGCAGTGCTTATACAGCCTCAAGGCCTTTTCTCACACTGTCTCACCAGGGAGGAGACCGGGGGCACACAAGAAGCTGGGAGGGGACGCAGCTGGGACAGCTGGCCACAACTGTCCAAAGAGATGTGCAATATGACCCATACCTTATAGTGTCATGCTCAGCCATAAAAAGTGGGAGAAGAAGAAGGAAGAGTGGGGATATTTGGAGTGATGGCATTTCTCTTCCCAAGTAACACATGGTGGAGCTCTGCTGTTCTGGAGGTGGCTGAACACCTGCCTGCCCATGGGAAGTGGTGAATTAATTCCTTGTTTTCCTTCACTTGCAGCGCGTGGCTCTTGCTTTCCCTATTAAACTGTCTTTTTATCTCCACTCTGGAGCCTTCTCATCTTCCGGTTCTCCCTGCCCTCCCCCCACCCTGCAGGGGAGTGAGCAAGGGGCTGCAAGATACTTACTTGCCAGCTGGGGTTAAACTACAGCATACCCTCACAGTGTCGCTAATTTGCTCTGATCTTGGCCAGTCCCTCCATTTCCCATCCCAGTTTTTATCTGCCTTTTACAGTTAGAGGTTAAGCTCTGTAGACACAGTCTTTCTGAAAATTATACAAAATTTTCAGAAAGGCACAATCTTTCTTTATGCTTTTTTCAGCACATACAGCCTGGGGAATGTTTTTGTGATGTGAGCAGATAAATAAATATGCAATGCAGTACAGATTCTGAATGCTATAAATCAACACACACAGAGGCTGTGTGGACATATTGTGGACATTTGTTCCTTGCCCAGTGCAAGGACATAATCTATCAGCTCCCCAGAATCTTCACATCATCTGTGGCTGACTCCAAACCTGTCACATGTGTATCCCTACACTTGCAAACAAATATATACACCCTAAAAAAAACATAGTGGGATGACTGTAATAAGATTTTGGGCAATAAGATTCTTGTATTTCCTTAGCTCTATTATCTGTCCAAATGACATTATTCTCAGTACGCCATCTGAGCTAGTCATGGTTCTTAACACTTACAGCTTTCTTACCAATTTCAAAAGGTTCATCCCCAAATGCATCATCCCTATAGAGAAAGTGAGGTTAAGTGACTTGAATAACGAGGAATTAATGAGTAATGATGAGTTTGCAGTCATTCACATCTTGTCATTCAACAGAGCTAAGACAAATTATATCATTCTAGTAGGTGACTAGGAATCTAGAAATCTGAGAGTTGAGGGTTACAGCAAAGTTGGTTCATAATACCTAAGAATGGACTAAACATTTTAAGAACGTAATTAAGGAATTAGCAAGTGCCTAAAAATATAAAAGCATTAAAATGTATAATTGAATGTGTATTGCATGTATTTATAACATGCCTTCACAGTTTAATTAGTTTCAGTTTTAAAACATAAGATATGAAAAACAGTGTCAAATTGTTTAACCAACATAGAATGATGTAAAATGTGTACTTTATATGGAGTTCCTGTCTGCATGGCACCACTGATTTATCTTCAATTGGCATTTGTTGGGATTGAGCTCCTTTATGGTACTGCCTTTCCTGAAAAATGGGTCCTTCCCACATGCTATTTTATTGAAATCAGTATTTGCCACTGATCGCTGTTTCTTTTTTAGTCTGCATGTTATATAATCCATATCCTTAAATACATTCATTCAGAACCCTTAAGCTGAACAATCGTCTCCAAACTAATATTGGTTTAAAACAGCTTAAAGTAGACCTAAACTCATCTCACTTTTCTGTTATTAAAATAACACAAAATTTTGTATAATTTTCAGATTTTGGTGTTGTCTGTATAATTATTTAATATTTTCCTTCTTATGTATTTTCTGCTTTTCATATCCTTTTTCAATTAATTCTGGTTTTCATACTTTATATGGCTTCATACTTATGTTTCTTTTCATGCCTTTTTCTTGTGATTTTCAAGTCCCTTTCTCTACCTCTTTCTTTCATTGCTAGTTTCCTTCTTTCTTCTGTGTGCTACAGGATGTGCTAGAATAGAGTCAGGTAAATTGCAGTCTGGTTTCTTAGTTTTGTGGCCAGCATTTCAGGAGTCACTTCCTCTCCCCATCTCTCTGCATCCCAGTATGGAAAAACAAGATAATAAGCTGGCTCCTGTGTGGTTAGCTTTGAGGCATACTGGTGGGAAGCTCCTTTAAGTAGACTTATTGTCTTTCTGTACTATACCTCTTTTCTACCTCAGTGATCTCCCCAGTAGTCATCACTATTTTCAGCTCCTCAACTAATTCTTAGCTCCCACTTCTCCTTCCCTCCTCCTCCATCCCCATCTTCTACCAGTAACATTTTCAATGTACACCTTCAGCATAGTATGGGTATTACTAATTTTGCCATTTTGTGCAGATTATGTGCCAGCTACATTCACTTTATCTCTCTCTTCAAGGAGAGCTGTGGCAGCTCTCAAGTGATTAGTTCCATTGATTTCATGCTGACTCATGTCAGTAAAGAACATGAATGATGGTGCAACGCCTGATTTTAGTTATAAAAATGATCACAAGACTCTGAGGAACATAAGAGATGTAGAAAAAGCAAAACTGTTCATTTATGAATAGCAATCATGGTGTCCTATGAAACCCTGTAAAGGGCAAATGCACACATGTGAAGGCAGCCCTCACATGTTCTTTCATGAGGTTATTTAAATTGTGGTTACATTGATCTAGGGCCGTTGGGAAAAGATTTAGACAATAACTACTTGGAGATTATAGTGCTAATGTCAAGCAGAAATCAAATGTTAGCCATATCTTGACTATGAGGAAAAGATATGCCCTGTCTGTGTCAATGTGTTTCTATATCCACAGTAATTTGCTATGAACCTATTTTTCTGATGTTTGTCTATACAGCCTTTGGCTTTGAAGAATTTTAATCACTTTCAGTGAAGAAGCAGGAAACAGACAAATCCTGCCAATGTTAAGTGTCTCAGACTAAGTGCCAGAAGTGCTATTCAGTAAGTTGTCAAGTAAAACTGGCTCAGTCTATATGGCTGTAGTGAAATAAAATGCAACATTCTGATGTTACTCTCTGGAGCTAAATATTAACACTGTGTAACTGAGGAGAGGATGTAGAGACTGAATGAAAATGGCAAAGCATAGTGTAGTTTTTATGGGTTGTAAAGCCATAAACTATAGACCATATCAGACTAAACTATAGGTCATAAAAGCTAAGCAACACTTCCATCCTGCCTTAGATGGAAGAGCACCTAGGATAGATAAAGGAATTGTTTGAATGCTCATCATTTTTTGTGAACACTGATTCATGTTCCCGTTACATGCCCATTTTATAGCTGTCACTGCTGATCACTTTAAAATCCCATGGCACTTTGTGAAAAAACACAGTTTTAGCTCTGACCTCATAATTACAGCAACATCTCTTACACATCATGCAGTTCGACCTGGAACCACTGCTTTTCACTGAGTGCCCAAGGCCCCAGTTCTGTATTTAGACTTACTATGGGCTGTTACGTAGCTGCTGTTTTCTCTGGTCAGCAGTTCAGCTGAGGGCTTCTGGAAAGATGCAATTCCAATAAAGTGCTGGATGCAGGCCAGTGAAGATATATTGCTGATGATTTATTTTGATTTTATGCTTTAAATGAAAAAGAATCAAGACTGAATATAGGAATAATAGAAAAAAAGCAACCCCCAATGTGCCAAAAGAAATCAGAAACAAAAAACCCCACCAATAATGCACTGATTATGGAATATCTGGAATATTTTCTGAAATGATGTCACTAAAATGTACCCATTACATAAAAAGTAAGCCAAGGTTTCTTATGTTCTATAATAAATCTAGAGTATCTTCACTGAAAAAACTAATTGAATTAATGCAAGAATATGAATGAGCAATATGTTGATTCTTTCTCAGAAAAATTACCATTCAATGAAATGGAAAAATTATCAGAAATGTTAGAACTATGAAATTACAAAATGCCATTTTCATATGAATCACGATGTGCCCAGGCTATGCATTGTGACGCATATTACAGAGTCAGGAATTTAGCAAGATGCAGACAACCATGACAAAAATCAACCAAGTAGTAATAATAATTAATTTCTCAAAAGGTGCCTGAAGAAGCATACCTGTTCTACCCTTTAAAAGGGAATAAGATAACCTGCAATTATTTGAGAGCAAAAGAGGATTTAATCTGGGGAAAACTTATTAAGTAACTGTGCACATGAAAGATTCTTTCAGCAGCAGTTTTTGGTGAACAGTCAGAGAGAGTAATCCAGAGCAGGTGGGCATGTAGGATTCATGTGGTAATTCCAATTATTTTCTATACTCATGATAATGCGTGTCCAGTTGTTGTTTTTTTTTTATTCCACAAACTGACCCAGTTAAATGTTTGTGTATTTAATATGCCTGAGAAGCTATAATTAGACCATTTTTAATTATTCATCACTCTTAACTCTTCTCTGGAGTGCAGTAATTCAATACAACAGTTCTGAATAATGGAACAGCACCTTGTTGTGAGGAACTTTTTGACAATACTTAAGCTTCTGTTTCTCATATGTGATTTTTTCCAGTCCTGCAATTTTATGTGAAGACTAATAATTGTCTTGGAATATTTGTCTTGTTATGAAAATCTGGCACTCTTTCTATCCTGGAAAAATGGTACAAATTCATTTACCTAAATACATACTTTTGAGCACAATGGAAATGGCTTTTTGGTTGAAAGTTAAAGTGTATTTTAGGCTTATCAGCCATACTGTACTGTGACTAACTAAACTTGAAGTCCTCTGTTTATTTGCAGAGCAGCTATTATGCAGATCAGGTAAGCTGTGGCATGTTTCCTTCTGTTATTTTGGAAGTGTTCTCTTCAAGATAATCAGCAAATAATTTACTTTTCTGCTTATTCAGGACATGATCAAACCACTGGAGTTAGTATCAAGATCACAGTAACTCCAAAGAGCTCTGGACAAACATTTATGAAAAATGCCACAAAAATATTAAGCAGTACCAAGCTGTGGTATGTCATATTTGCACATACCCATTCCTGTGATCTGGACTGAGGCAACCTACATGTTCTTGCTCAGCAGAAAACATTTCAATAGGTTGTTCAAACAAACCTAAGCTAAAATGACTCCCTAGAAATGCTGAAAACATGTTTTTAAATTCATGCGCCAATTAACAGGTAAAGCTCATTATTATAGCTATGATTATACCTGTGTTGACTGCTAATGTCAGATTAAAAAGTAAATTAGTATTTCATACCATACACCAAACGAATAATTTTACAGAAGTGTGATTTACCACAAGTGTGGAATTACATTATCAATTTACTTCATCATATTTCACCTCCTTTGTAAAGGCTGAAGTGCAAATACATTTAACTCACTCAGCTGCATTGACTTTCTCTAGTATGCTTGACACCTGTCTGGGAGACAAATACAACTTTTTGACATATACTTCTCCTGGAATTCCTAGGCCCATGCTTAGTTTTTTTCTGTAATCTTATTGAGGCCAATGAACTATGTAGTTTCTACTCAGGTTCCTACACACAACTAAAAAAATACTCTATTTTATGTGGTATGAGACTATTTCAAGTGCTGCAGCGTGACGGATGATAGCTGGAAGCAGGTTTGCTGTAAGGTATCCTCAAACAGTGCCACCCAGGGGTTATGTAGGAGATATGCTCTTCTTGCTGTAGACCTTGACATTCCCAAGTAACCGCATTTCGAGCTAGTGCCTGTACAAAGGTCCAGGATTAACCCTTGAACCTCACACCACCATTGTACACTGATTCCTATGTACAAGCAGATTGCAACCTGAGATGGTCACAAAATATACACATTTTTGTAGAAATACAATGAAACATTATTGATACTGGTTTTTTAACTCTCTCCACTAAAAAGCAAGACAAACCCCTCCTTTTGGAGTGCTTTCCTATTTTGCTGAGTGATTTTTACTATCATACCTCCCTGTGTTTTTGTCCCCCAGTTAAATTCAGTCTCTGAGAATACGATACCTTCTGAAAAGATAGGGATAGACATTATGCTTTAGATGTGGAAGAACATGGCTAACAGGGTACCTCTTGTAAAAAGTAGCAGAGATGATGTTGCTGTGCTTATCAAGCCCCAAATTCAAACACAAATCCCTGGGGACCAGTTTTTTGAAGGAGCAAGACTTCTGCCTTGCACTGCACCTATGGCCGCTGTGTTGCAGCTGCTACAAATAGGAGCCTTGGTTTCTTGCAGTGGGAATGGAGATACAGGGTGGGTTGCAGCCCTTCTATCAGCATGAAGGCATGGGCGAGTGGGGGCGTGTTCACAGTAAGTGTGCTTGCAAGAGCTGGTTGGGGTCCACTGCTCCCTCTTCCTCCAGCTGGCTGAAGTGGCCTGATTTATAGGGAACTGTGGTTGCTGCTCTGTCATCCTCCCTGCAGGAGGAAGAAGCTGCCAGTCCCTTCTCACTGTCCCTCCTTGGTGTATGCAAAAGGCCATCTCTCTCCTAGTCAATCTGTCTTTCCCCATGTAGTGCCTCTGGCTCAAAGGGGCCAGATCTGTGCAGCTGTTGTGCCCACTAAGTCAAAGAAGCCCTTTGTAATATTTCTTCTGGTTCTGGGGCAGAGCAAAGTGGGTGGCATCTTGCAGGACTCAATTTCTTCTTATTAATAACTTCGCAGTCTTCCTACCTGTCTCAGACTGATGCATTAGGAAATTCACTCCTGTTTTTCTCCTGATGGAGGTAATGGTGATGGAAGTATCACATCTCAGCAAAAAACTTTCTTCGTACATCTGGATTCTGTGTTAGGCCAGAAAGAATATTTATAGGGAGATAGATGATGGACTGAATATATTCCTTCTCCCAGCCCCATTCTCATTCCTTGCCATCCCCAAAAACAAAACAAAACAAAAGTTTCACCACTTCATTGAGATTATCCTCTGCAAAAGTGCAGGATAATTTGGGTTGGAAGGGACCCTTAAAGACCCTCTACTCCAACCCTCCTTCAATAAGCAGGAACATCTTCAACTAGATCAGGTTATTCAGAGCCCTGTCCAACCTGACCTTGAATGTTTGCAGGGAGGGGGCATGCACCACTTCTTTAAGCAACTTGTTCCAATGTCTTAACACCCTCATCATAAAAAATTATCTCTAATTTTTTGTCTCTAATTAAAGTGATCTTTAATGAGCTCTAGGTGGGTGTGTCTGGATATCTCAAGTCTGTGGCAAAGCCTTGGTGTTTATAAAGAATACACATAAGAAATTGTGCATAGGTAAAGAAAGCCTAATGGTTTAACAAACTGATGATTTGGCTGCATATCTGTATTAATTATTGAGAATATTTGCCTATGCAAATCTCCCCCTGCTCTTTTTCTGTCAAAGTCTTACAAAAATTAGATGTTTGTATGTGCAAAATTCAAGTAAAACATTTTTTTATTCCTTCTTTGACGCATAACATCTATGACCTTAGCAAGGTTTTACACTTGTCCTCCTCCAGCATTTCTGGTTGCCTTTATATTTAGAACATTTTGACATGTTTTTCAGGTGTTGTGACAGCTATTTCTACAAATACTTTAATGGAACAGTTGCGTTTAAAATACCAACAAAGGCCATGGACTGAAACTCTGAAACTTGTTTATTTTTGCATGGTAAGAATCACAGGTTAGGTGAGAGAAGGATATGTGGTATAAGAGTATGTTTCCAAGGTAGTTAAAAAATTGCTTGACTTTCAAAAACAAGCAAAACCAACCAACCAAAAACCCCCATGCAATCCAAAACCAATCAAAAGGTAATCCCCAGAAAAACCTGGTGCCTGGTATAGCCTGGCTCCCCATTTTTCTTAGGACAATGGGTTATAAAGTTTCCTGCCTAATTTTAACACATTAGGGGTTGTTTCTTGCATTGTTTTAACTTGTTTTAATGGTGTTTTAACTATTCAGGAGTTAGTACTGATTGTCTATCAGTTGAGGTTACATTCATTATCATTACCATATTCATAGTATGTAAAGACAATCTATTGCCTATAGGACTGGGAGGAAATATTGTATTTTAGAAACTGGTCTGATATCTCCTATCTAGACTTTCTGCTGCTGTGATATACCATTCCATGCTTCCTGCCCTTCCAGTAGCTAATTTAAGAATGATCATCATAAAGAGCAGATTAGCACAACTGCTGTGAGCTCAATGTAAAACTTTCCATTTGTTTCTATGCTTCTTTTTCTTAATGCTTAACTCAAGCCTTACTCTGAAAACAATGTCCTGAATTTGAACAAAGTGAAAACTCTTCAGCGGTGAGTGTTCTTTGTTAATTGAAATGTGGAGTATGAGAAGTTTTCAGGCAAGAGCTTGAAGAGAACCTGGGAGAGTTTGCTTGCTACTGAAGTGAATGGCTTCACAAGCTGAAACTTGTATTCTAATCTAACCAAGTACTCCTGTGGCACTTACTGATCTATTCACTCAGGCAGATTTTTTCTAAAATAAAGCCACAAGTATTTTCTTAGTTTATCTCTAGCTTCACAATGAAATTAGCTGACACATCTAGAGATCAGCTCAAAAGACAGGGGAATGGAAAGCCATTCCTTGCTCCAAAGGCATCTGGTACGTAATTACTGCACAATAATATCTTGACAAATCCATTCAGTGCAGCCATTTCAGAGATAGCTCCAATCGTAGGTAACCTCTGTGTTTGACAAAAACAAATAACCAGAGGTTTGTTGTATGTGGCATCTGTGTGCTCTGCCTCTTAGCTAGTAATTTAAGGAATCTTTATTTGTCTCTTGTTTTCACAAATGTGCTAGGATAACCCACTGCGAAAGCCTGTCAGTAATGCTCCAGATGGTCTATTGCTTTCATGCATGGAGAAGATAGAGAGGACATTAAATGGTAATGAGCTGTTGGATAACTCAAAGTACATTTTTTAAAATATTGTGTGAAATCTACCAATCCTTCTCTACTGATGTTCTTCACAAAGAGGTCATATGTACAAACACAGAGGTGGATAAGAGACAAGAGACTTGCAACTCATCTTTGGGCTAAGCCTTCAGGCTATAGTATTCTTAAAGCCTGAGAATATTTTCTACACAGCACAGCACTTATTAGTCATAATAGTTGTCATTAATAACAAGTCATTCAAGAGGAACTATTTTCTTATTACCTAAATCATATCCTTTAAAGCAAGAAAATACTGGTTCTACTTCTTGATCATTGCAGTTTGATTAAATTGCCTTTCTGGTTTTTGCAGCTAAATCCATGTTTTCTGTGATGAACATATTGGAACTTTTATCCAGACAAAAAGGGTAAGTTTGTTTATGAATAAATGCAAACGAGCAGGCATGGCCTCAATTCCAGAGAGGAATACCATCTGGATGGCTTGTCAACAATGTTATTTTTTAGCTCAGTGTTCTAAAGGAGTGTATTTGCCTATTTTGATTAGCCCTTTGTGGAGAAGGTTTTTGGGTAAAGAGAGGGTATAAATGCCTACATCCTAAAGCTACAGACCAAGGTTAATAGTTTTGAGCTGACCAATATAATAATGCAAAGAGCAGAACACAAATACATGCCTGGTTGGATAGTTTTCAGAAGCTGAGCCAAGGAAGAGTTATTTTTGAAGCATCCCTGGTGTCTCTTCCCATGACCAAGTGAACTATACTCATTTCCTTTTTTAAGTGACAGAATTTTTATATATACAAGCTTTTTTTTTCTTTTTCTCATCCTTCTCAGACTTACTGTTCATGTTAGCCCCAGTGGGACCACCTGCTACATAACATCAATGATGTTTTATGTAGAAATTCAGCTGGAGAAGGATGGAGATGTGATGGATGTAAAGTTGGCTCACTTTGAAGAAGCTCCTGTGGTAAAATGAATTTTCTCTGTCTCTCATGACCCTGTAGTCTCCCACCTGGCTTCCAGCTGTCATGTCAGAAAGGTTTTAACTTCCTTTTGGTCTTGTCACATATGCAAGCCTGTTCATGACACTAGCTACCTCTTTAGGCGCCTGAATCTCTCACTTAAACTTACAACTCAGTTACAGATACTAAATACTCTAGTGCTAAGTGTTACAGTAAAAGTCAGCTGACAGACTCACCTTCCAAGAATTTTGTGGTATCATGCATAAATATTTTTATTTTCATGCTTCAGTGTTACCAGTATACAGTAAATAACAGGGGCTTAAAATATTTTCCTACCAAGGTGTAGTGCAATATATATACTCAGTGGATGTCTTGGAGCTATTCTGTTTTTTATTCTGCCTTCTTTAGGAGTATATATATTTCTACTAGTGGGGATGTTTTTCTAGCAAAATTTCTATTAAATTATTCACAGAATATCACCGTGAAGTTCACATATCATGTTCTGCAGTTGTTACAGAATTACAGACAACCCTTCAGGTCGAAGATATAACAACAAGCTGTTGTGGGGGGTTGGGGAACATAAACTCTGTTTTTTGTCACTAAGTATCCAAATGATTACATTATTACAATTATTACTTTGTAGTTAATTTTGTCCATTATTTTTAGTTGAAGTCAGCCCTGGAATTTCAAATTGTTAATTTAACCTGCACAGGTCTGTTGATCAGTGAGTGCTGGACAATATAATTAGAATGAAAATACATATTCAGAGAATTCTAGCACAACCAATAAAAGAAAAACTGGCCAAGATGCATTTTTTTTTCCTGAAAGAGTTATCAACAAAATATTTCTGTTAATTTTATCCTCTTTCGCAGAGCCTTTGTTCTTCCAATTATTATAGTAATATTTTTTTAACTATTGCACTGTTAGTCTTGGTTTTGAGTGTTGGGGATTTTTTTATGCTAACCATACAGCTACTTAAAAGTAATGAGGATCAAGCTTATAATTACTAATGAAGTGCTTATAGAAGATGTGACACAAATTGCAAGAAAGATGAAACTCCTGTCTCTTATTCCTGTAGGTTTGTGATGATTTGGTCCAGCTTCTAAGGTAAAGAATTACATATAGGGTTTCATGTTGAATGGAAAGGAATTCCTCATGCTAGAACCATTCCAGTGTAAAAACTGAAGAGGGAAAAAAAAAAAAAGAAAAAGGAAAGAGGGTCAGGGAACAATAACATGAATCCAGAAGACAATAGAACTGACACTGTTTTTGATTCCATTTTTTTGTGGGAAGTTGGTTCCAATCCTCCATATTGGAAGTTGGTTGTCATTGTAACTATTATTATCTGCTTCGAATTTGTAAATTCAAGGCTAAAACTGCAGCAAATATAATTTTGTAAAGATCCTCCAGGCATTATTTATTTCTCAAGTCATTCCATTGAATGAATCTGCTTCAATGAAGCAAGGGTAAAGAGTAATCCCCAATATGTTGGCTCTAGCTGCCAGTCAAACACAGCCTTGGAATACTGGCCTTTGTCTTGATTGTAAGAATTATAGAGCTACTTGGACCCGTAGTTTTGGTAATGGACTGAAGATGACAATTCAGAACTGGTAGATTTACACATACAAACTAGGCATTACTTTTCCTTTCCTCCTTCCATCAAATACTAAATAGCCCTCGTATTGTTCATATGCAAATACTTTAACTGCATGTCCTTCAGGCTTCTCTCACAGCAATGAAAGCAAGGTGGTATCACATGGCCTGAGTTTCTTTGCAAATACATAGGGGGAGATGTGACCCTAATTTTCTCATGTAGCAGTAGGGCTACATGAGAAACCCCAGAAATAGCACTATATATATGTATTTATTATTACCATGTTTTCTTCTGCTTGAATAGCTGCTGTTCCAGGTCAGGCCACCACTTTAAAAGTCTATTTTACAGGTTCTTCAGTGAACCTGTATGATCAAGGTTCCAGATTTTAATAATAATGAGTATATTTAGGAAATTGGATTCTTAAATCCTGTGGCTGAATAGTAGATAGGGAAGAGAGAAAGAATAATCATTGATCTTTAGTGTTTAATCTCTCTTTTGTATTATTCATCATTAGTTTTTTCAGCCGCCTTTTTTCCTCAGAAATGAAGTTGTATTAGCTTTATGAGTGTAAACAGCTATGACTTAAAACTTGAACTTGCATTTTCCTAGGTTTTTGACTTCCAGTGATGTTAATGCCAGCAGTTTGATTCTTGAGCACTGGCATATAGTTACCATTGGTACTGTGGGTGCTACTTTTCTGCCTTCCTGGCTTTGTTAAGATTTGTCACAAAGCACAGGTATCCCTTCTACACCTCTTGGTGTAGTATTTTATTTGGTTGTAAGGCAGTTTGTTATATGTGTAATGTTTCCCATGAGTCTCAAAGTAACTATAAAATTAAGATTTTAAGAACCAGACAGCTAATGCATAGGCTAGTACTGTGTCTGTTCCTGTACCACACATGCCTGCTTCCCTTCTTGTTCCCTGCTTCCCCACTAGTCTAGCTGGAAAGGGACAGAGGAGAGCTGAGTGACTTGTTTAGGTTCCAGGTTTGAAAGAGTTTGTCCCAGTGTAAAAGTTCAGGCAGGCTTATTTTTTCTCTGCTGATCCACACTACTGCCACATCTGCATAGGAAAGATGGGTCACATCTTTCACACTGCAGTCACACAGCTGTCTGTGTGACTTCACACCAGTGTCTAGTAAGGCTTATAAAACTCACATAAAATCTACTTAAGCACAGGTGCGTTAATCTGAACACTGCTCCACGCTGCCTCATCAAGTCGAAGTCCACAGGAATTCTGGGGTTTGCGCAGTCTGAACCATTCATTTATAAACCAAGGCAGTTGACCCTTTTTTTTATTTTCTTTTTTTTTTTTGATTGAGGTATCTATCAGTTATATTTAAGGTCTGTCTCTCTCACATGGTGCTGTGAAGTGCGGTATTAATACACTTTTGATATTTTAAGATCAGTGTATGCATGCAAGGTCTTAGGGAGGTAGTACTACGTGATTAGCTTTATTGGAACATCAGGAAAAGTGTTTTGCAGCTGATGAGCTGTCATATTTGTGTTTTGTGTACAATTATTGCTTTCAGTAGCGCCTACTTCAGTGCCAGTTTCAGCTATAATTACAGTGCTTCTTGCAACAAAACCAAAGGTTCACATTTTCTGGTATCTTCTATGAAAATTTAAATCAGTACTGCTACTTGATCTGATAAGGAGGGGCCACTGTCACTCTGAAATGGTGCCTTTTATATCACGTTGTGTATAAGAGAGTTATTTTCTATCTCATTTAGTAGTGATTGCCATGATTTTTTTGTTTTTAGGATGAAGAACTATGATGCCTTTGGCAAGATTCTAGAAGACCTGTCAAATATGTATCAAATTCCAGGAAACAGGTTGCAGTTATTTTTTACTCAAAAACTTTTGAAATTCATAACCTAACTTTTGTTTACTTACAAAAATAATAAATTGTCTTTTCTCTCTCCCAGCGAAATGAAAGCTAAGGGATATCTTGCTTTGCAGGCCCTTGAAAAAGACCTTTATTCAATGTCACTTCTTGACAGGTAACTTACAGTCTATGTCTTTGTCCCTTCGCCTCTACTCACACCCCTTCATTTCACTAAAAAAGTTAACTGATCTAATTATAGAGCAGGATGTGGAAGGCTAATGAGTTTTCTCTCACTGGGAAGCCTGAAGCCTTTATCAACCCCAGACAAGCAAACTAGTTGATCTATTGAACTCCTGTGCTTTATCTCAGGGACTTCCTGGGGAACTGGTTGGTTACAAAGCTTGAGGGTGTGTGCACATGACCACCCACTAGGAGCAAACAGTGTGTCTGAAAGTCAGCAGTCATGTTTAGATCTCCCTGTGGCAGAAGTAAAATAGACTTCTTGGGGTTCTGCTGTTTGGGTATGTCATTTTGTCCTCAGGTTTTAGATCAGGAGGAGTGGATGCCAGCTTTTCTCCTTCCTTTTCTCATATGTTCTTTCATAGAGTAGGATTACAGATAGATAGGGAACAGTTTCCTAAACCTTCTGGTAATTGTACAAGGATTTTCATTGTTTTCAATAAATAAGAGTTGAGGGCAGTGCTTTCCTTCTGGATTTTTGATATGTCTTCTCTGATACCTTGCCTATTAAGTTACATACACACATACCTTGGCAGGTATGGCCTCCTGTAACTCTAAACACCCTCTTTGATTATTTTTGCAGTTTTCCCTTATGAAGCATAATAACACTATGAACTAATGTATTATATTCCCACTGGTCACAGATATCTCAGTAAATAGTAAATATTATTTATAAGTTAAACAGATTATTTGTCCCATCTATGCAGAGTTAGTACACAGCTATGTAAATGTATGGCTGTATATATTTAGCTATATGAACACACTTGAAGTCAGAGAGTGGTTCTGTCCAAGTTAGTTAACCAGGCTATTTCTTCATTCTTTGCTCAACCAGTTGCCACTCTAATATTTTTAACCCCCTTTATTTCTGGTAAATAGCACACCAAAGTGCAACATGAAAGAGCTCAGATGCAGGGAAAGTGGAAGCCCAAGTCCCAGAAGTAATGCATGTGTGGAGTGGTGGTCTTTTGGAAGCTAGACATACAATCTACTTCCAAATGTCTTCTTTTGATTAAGGATACAAATTAGAAATTACATTAGCCTAGCTAGCACTGCAATGCAGGAAACACTAATTAAGATGTGTTTTGAAATAGAACACAGGATCTAAACAGAGTTACTGAAGTACTTAATGGAAAAGTAGGACACCTGGTGCCAAGAACTGGAGGTGATTTTTTTCCTTTTTTTTCCTTTTTTCTCCTTTCTTTTTCCCCCCCATTTTCTTTTTCTCCCCCACCCCCCTTTTTTTTTCTTTTCCCGTTTCTGAATTTAAAGAATTGTAATCAAAACATACTACTGAGTTGATCTTTGTGTACAGGAAAGATCCTCTACTATAAATAAAATCTGCAGTAGGGATTTGCTGTGCCTGTATTCTCAGATAACATAGAGATATACAGAACATATATTGAACAATATTGTAAGTAGAGATGTACTCTTACAAGGAATCCCCTCTGCCCATCTACAGTGTTGGTTTTTTCACCTTTGTGTCAAGGCACCCAACATATTTCCTCTACTGACCTGTGTAGTAACTATTATTTTTTTATTCCTCAGGAACCCCAATGAACATTGAATTTTACATTTCTCCCTGTCAAGTTTTGGAAGCAGAACTAAATAATGGTAAAGCTATTTCAGCTGTTCTGCTGTTTCAGCAGAAATAGCTAACAAGAGTTTTTCAATACTACCTGTTTCATTAAGCAAAGTTAATTAATGAAAGCTCAGAATTAAAATTTAAAATTCTAGTTTAGTAGAACAATTTATGTGATGCATTTTAGCACAGTTTTAATGTCCATCAGGAAACTACTTTCCATGTCTTGGTTGTTGATTCAGCCATTGCTGCTATCATCTTTGGGCAACTTTGGCCTTTTGGGTGTGGTCAATGTAAACTTCTCTTTACTGCCCACACCACTGTGGCTGTCAGTTTGACCTGACCATCCAAGTCCTTACCATTGTATATTTTGTATGCATAGTATTAATATACACTAAATTAAGGAAAATAATGCCATTCTCTTTCTCCCTAAGGTTCCCAGGTATGTGGAACAAAAACAGTTGTAACTGTTGAAGGCACAGATACACTCCAAAAACTGCCTCTTTCTCCATTAATTATAGATCCTCAAGCTGGAGAGGACAGGTGAGGCTCTGGACACTTGTCAATACAGAAATGGATTTACAAGTCCCTGGCACTGACTTCCACATAACTTATATTTAGCCTCTGCTGAAACAGAAGTTCTGTTTTATTTATGGCTTTGTGCTCCACAGCTACACCGTCTATAATCTGTGGCTTTTACGGTTTTCCCAAATGGACTTCGAAAGTATTGTATTTATATTTAACTGTGTCAGTTGCATTGAACTATGAATTTACTCATAGATTTGAGGCTAGAAAGAAACACTAGAACAGTATTACTGAACTTTCTAGTATTCAACAAGCAAGTCCTTCATAGATTCACAGTAAAGAAAGCATACGCTGAAAGATATTACACCTAAAATACACAAAATAGTTTGTCATCCCACTATGGGTACTGACACCTCATCTCTCTCTACCTCAGTGTTGTCTGGAGGGGAAGTCTGAAGTAACTTTCCGAACTAAAATACTTTTAAATTATTTGTAAAAAACACTGCTCAGTTTCTGTGTCTCACTTTTCCTTTCTGTAGGTTTTCACATTAACCATGTTTTAAACTAATAAAGTTGCATTTATAAAGCAAAACACTTCTCAAGTCAGAAAATGTATGGAACATAATAAACTCCTAGGGACCTAACAGTGGCCTTGCATTTAGAGTCCTTGTTATGGCAATTTCTGTAAAAAACCTTTCATTCTGACAATTTTTTTCCTAGCAACCCTGATTTTTTGCAACTGACTGATGAACTCAGCATGGATTTGCCAGCTCATTTTGTTCTGAAGTTTCATCAGCCTGTTGCAATGTCTTCATCCAGTATTGAAGAGATACAGAAGCTCACAGGCATGTTATAATTGATTTTTAAGACTAAGTACTTCCGTGACTATGCATTGCTTATTTGCTTTTTGCTTCCCCATGTTAAAGTTGCAAGAAAAAGTTGCTTCTTGGGCAGAACATATTCTGTTCTACCAGTCCAAGTGTAACAACCAGTGCAAAACACAAAAATTCTAAGAAAGATGTGACAAAGGCAAAGTTAAACACTCTGCCTCAAATTCCCAAGAGCAAAAAAGGGGAATAAGAAAGCAAATCAGTATTTTTGTCTTTTCAAAATATTGTGTTTGTTTTTAATAGTAGCTTTCACAACCTACTGTCTTAACCTAATTGCTAATAAAAATAATGACCTGGTTTCAGGAATTCAGATTTCTGGCTTGAAACTAGCTCCACTGTATGAGCTAATTGTTCTGTCTACTCTTAAAGAAAAATGCAGTGAAGACTTGTCTACAAATAAATCTTGTTTCTTTGTGGTAAGTATAGTGTGCATCTGATACACACTGTGCTGTTGTGCAAGGTATATATACTGAATTACCATTTCCCCATAAGCAAGCAATGTAGGTTTCCCAGAATCCCAACAAAAGTGCTCTTTAGGAAATAGCTCAATTTACGAAGCAGTATTAGAGCCTTTCATGTTAGTGAGCTTCTCATGCTCATTAATAAAACACTGTGTGCTTGGCTGCTGAAGTCACACTAATTTGTCTGTGTGTAACCCAAATATTTACTCTTCTAAAAATTGCTCAGAACTTTATCATTAATGCCTTAAAAAGAAGGAAACTTGTTGACTGGTGTGAGGAGCAAGTCCCAAGAAGGTACTTCCGTAGATTTTTGAAGATCTTTATCATGCTGCATGTCACACTGTTTTAACAAAAGGGGTTTCTTAATTAGGTAACAGTGGGACTATTGATTCCTCTTAAAGGGACTAGCAGGAAGAAAAATATAAAGTGTTACAACAGTGATGCCAACTAGAGACAAAGTTGTTTGAAGAAGGCTTCCCTTTTAATAACTGCATTATTGAAATACAGTTGCTTAGGCTGCATTGGATGTAAAGTTTTAGAACAGAAAGTTGTGGCTAAGATTCTTTCTGCCAGATTTATGTACAGGGCAACTATGCGACAAGCTTCAAAGGTATACTTTTTTTTGCTAGGAAACATTAATTTTGCAATTCATGGCAGCAAAAGAAGAGGGTACTTTTTTTCTGTTCTACTAGCAGTAGAGCTCATTGCCTGCTTAGTTCTTGGACCTTGAGGTGGTGGTACAGAAGGTAGTAGTAAATTTACACCATGATAAAATAATGTTTGGCATAGCTCTTCTGTAAGATGGAATTAATCTTTCAGTTCTATTAGATGTACATGAAAGGCTCTGTAACTTTTCAACAATTCCCTAGAATATTTGTACTTGGTGGGAGGTTTTACTTCTGAGTTTAAAGATTTTATTTCTAGAATTACTAAATTGCATTCTAACCTTGAAATGGGCGTAGGGAAAATATGTTTGATCCATGAACACACAAGGAAAAGCTCTTCAGCCTTTGTTAATGTAGGTCCTCCTCATTAACTGTCCTGCCCTGTTCTTAAGGGGACATTCCAGTTGGCATCCTGAAGTAGATAAAACCATACTCCATTTCTAATTTTGTCACAGAATTACTGTTAACATGGACAGGTGGTAAATTTTTCTATTTCCTCCTCATCTTCAAGTGAATCATCAGGAGATATTCCAGCCAAACTTATCTCTCCAAAGAAAAAGTAGTAGTGATGGAGGTTGGCACAACATCTGATGTCCAGAAGAGATTTCCAGCAAAACTGCTATCCTGTTTGTGCAACTGTCAAGCAGCATTACTGATATTATTATTTTGGTCACTAACATTTTTATAGCCTATACGGCTCTGAAAAGTATTTGGAAGAACTGATGACACTTGAACTCCTGACCACTTGGCTCTGGGTATATTTGCCTAATTTGGATGTATTTGGGAGGGAGAGTGGATCTCATTTAGCTTCCACTAAGGATTCTACTAGAAATGCATAGGTACCATGGATGTGCTAGAAATGTATCTTTCAAAAATATTTTTGTTGTAGATTGTACAATTGCCTGATAACATCAAACTTTACTTTCCTGTTTTCAGTCCTTGAAACATCACCATTATTTGTTGCTTAGTCTCTTCCAGATCATCCAAAGCACTGTTACTTCATAAACAAGGGCTCAGAAAAATCAGTTTTAGCAGGAGCCTTGGTCAGTAAAATCCCATTTAGCCATCCAAAGTGTGTGCCTGGTGTAATAGAGATTCTTCGACATCAAGTGGCATATAACACTCTTATTAGCAGCTGTGTCTCTGAGAAGCATATAAATGAAGGTAAATTGTGTGGCTGGAAGTGATGGCATAGTATTAGAGACAAACTAGTTTCTAAATTGGGTGTTGACAGATTTTACTACTCCCTTGCCAAAACTGTCATTACTTGTGGAGTACAGTAAATGATAAAAAAATCTTAACACTGTATTGATTTTTAAAAAAGTTCTATGCTCATTCTATGTACACAAATGAAGCTGTCAAAGTAATGAAAAATTAGACTATTGTATCAGTATTTTTAAAATTCTGGCATGTAATTCAGCCAAAAAGAACCCAGCTTCAATGGTGGATATCACTAAACAGTATTTTTATTTTTAGATGATTCAGAACTTCTTTACTTTGAAGTGGTACCACACAAGAAAACCAGCTTTTCTGTCTTTTTCCTTCATCCTGTGAAAGAGAATTTAGCCTGTGGTATGTGTGGAATAATTGCTACTGTCCTCTTTACTGAGCTGACAGGAGACTTGGTTCGAACTAGGCTCTTGCACTATGTTTCTCGGTTACAAACAGTCTAAGGGCCACTCAACAGTGTTCAGCCCAGGAAAAACACCAAGTGCATGCACTTGTGTATAAACTGCTTACTAGAAGGTGTTTTGTACTCTGAATAATACAGAAGGTAAATGCAAATATTAAAGTCTTGGCCTGCATTTAATTAATAAATTGTAATTTCCACTATTTCTGATTAAATATATTAAGGAAAAGCAAGTCATGCAAATATATTGCTGCAAACCTCTTTCCACGGTCTTCAGTCTTACATCTCTTCAAGCATCAAAATGAAAGGATGGTTTTTGATGTTTGTAAGTATTTCAAACCAAAGATTTTTCTTGTTCTGTTCCTCCTTAGTGGTAATTGATGTTATAAGCTGTAGAGAAGTCCAATGTCACCTTCATTTAAATCCTCAAGATCCAACTCTAAATTCTACTGATGACTTCATAGCAAGAGTTGTGAAACGGTACGTACTTTTATTTCCCAACAGATGTCCATCAAATGGAAATATCATGTGCATTTGTAATGCCATGAACTCAGCAACTGGAAAACTTCACTTTAGTAAAATGCTGTAATACAATAATGGGAATAAGTTATTTCAGTGTCATAAGTATCTCTTTCAAAAATTTTAAACATTAACAGCGATGAAGTATTTCTAGTAGAAAGCATGTGGAAGTAAGGAAAGACTATTGAGTAAAGAGTTTTACCTTTTATGAAGATGCTTTTCTGAAGACTCTAGCTGATGACAGTCTCATGACTAGTGTAACTTCCAATAGCATGGAAAGGTCTTTTTACACATCTGCCTAACAGCAATCAGTGCTTCTCTTCAGGAAGTGAGTTGTATATGGCATGTCTACAACACTGACTCTGGCTTGTTTTCTGAACAAATTCCAAGAGACTGAGTTGTTGTGATACATGAACATAGGCTAGACAAACTGATTCAGAACAGTCTAAGAGCACTAAGTGGTTTGGCATAAGCTAGTACACATCTATTATCTGTTTGATGACAACAAAACCAATGCAGGTTGGATTTTGAACCTGAATTTAAACAAGGTACTATTTTTGGAACCAGGTTAAGAGTGGGGAAAAGACTCCTCCAGTATAAGACAATGTTTTAGAAAAGATACCTTCTGTACCTGTGTTACACAAAACATGAAGGTTACAATTATAAAACTCAAGAAGAATTAATATATTTCAATATTCTTAGTTTTGGTTTTCACTAGAAGTACCCTTATGACTTTTTTTGTTGACCAGATTGACCAGACTGAAAGACCTCCCACTATTTCAGTCAAAGCTTCTGTGCACACCTAACTTCAAAGACTCAGCACTAAATTTGTGTGTCAACATATATTTCTGGTACAGCACATGCAGTTTGTATTATGGCTACAAAGTAACACCAGGTTGCACAAGACAAAACCAGAAAGGAGTTAATGCTGGTTTTCATTCAGGGGTCAGCCACAGTTTAAAAAACAGAAGTACTTTAAAGAACATTGTATAATGTCCATAATAGTGACTAATGTGTCATTTCCTTCTTCAGTTGCATGTCAGTCCCAGTTGTCATGAGAGCTGTTTTCAGGAACGCTGCCAAGGTGAAAGCTGACAGTGAAACACAAGATATGGACACAGAACAACCTGGACCACAACTGGAGCAAACTACAGATTCTGACAGTCTCAAAGAAAGCCCTTCTGGTGCTGGTCAGCAAGACTGGGCAGTGAAAGATAAGCCAAATGATACAGAGAGTACAGAAGAAAATCTCTCTACAGCCAAACTGGAAACTCTGGGTGATAACATGGAAAAAAAGTAACCCCTCACTATGCACCGAAACCTTGTGGAGGAAAGTAAGCTAGTATAGAAGCTGATGTAATAGACAAAAAACATGATGGTTTTATGAACAAAAATGAAGCCTACTTAGTAATTTGTGAATGGTATCTCCTCTTTGCAAACTTTTAAATATGGGAAAGTAATTCCCTTGAATCTGCATTTTAAAACATCCAAATCTGTAAAGTCTAACACTGCTCTATTAACCTTTATTTTGTCTTGTTACTGAAAACCTAAAAAATCATAGTGATAAACAAGATTACCTCTAACACTGTCTTTTTTATTGTTAGAAGGTAAGGCATTACTTTATTCTTGGTCAAGAGATATGTGTTCCTGACAAAGTTCCAGCCTCAATGCTGATCCCGATACAAAACATTTTGCTTATTTATGCATTTCTTGCAAACAAAGACATCAATGTTCATTGGTTTAATTTACATAATTCTCTTCATTAATTAATATTCCACCCCCTATTAGTTATTTATTTATTTCTCTTCATGCTAATCTGGTCCACACCCTTTATTCCTTCTTTTATCTTTTTCTCCAACTTTCCAGGCCTTAATCTTCTCCATATCTTCTGGTTACTCTAATGTCCTTGAAGGGCCATAAATTTAAGATCCCAGATGCCCAATCTTCAAATTCCTTTGCTTTGTTCATTGAAGATAGTCAGGCTTAGTTTTAACAAACTCAAGATTTCAGTGATTTAATGATCAAAGTAGGTCTGTGAAGAAACTTAACTGGTGTTGGCTAAAAGTGGGCACTGCTTACAATTAGTTAAAACAACTAATTAAAAATTAGTTAGGAAAATTATATATATATTCCAATACTTTCTGCACCACATTCTACCAGAATATGGAAGAAATCTGTGTTTAGCATGATACAGTCTATAACACAATGCAGGCATTTGAAGAAAAGTAATGTTTATCCATGTCAATATTATGCTAAATAAATTGAAAAAAGTCACTTGAACGATTTTTGTATATACACAATTAATGCAGACATCCCTCTCTGTCCACTATTTCATAAATGCATTCAATCTAAGACTCTGAACTGCAGTTCTGCTTACCCCTAAAGCAGAAGTGGTACTGAAAGGAAACCAAAATTACAGTCTGTCAACTCTGACAGGGTAACGGAGTCTTTAGTAAGAATGTTGTATAAACTTAGGCTCTGAAAATCAAAGAATTTTTGCCTTCAATTTTTTCTGCCTTTAAGTATGAAATGGCTTTGTGCGTGTGTTTTGGTTTTTTTTTTTTAATTACAGTTTACTGTTCAAAATCTTACTTTGCCTATGTTCCTTTGTCTCCAATATGAACGAGTTCCAGGAAACTTCCAACAAGTAAGCTGGGAACTTACTATGAATCAGTTTAATTAATGTAAAACAGAGGCATTTACAAAGAAAAAACTTCCTGAACAGAGCAATTTACAGCTACAGTGAAGGGAAGCAATGGGAAAGCAAGTCAAATATAGAATAGTTACAGAAATACAAAATGATCAGAAATAGGCATGTGTGGCTGATGTGTTTCTAAGAGGTAGTGAATAAGCTTGGCTTCCTTGGCTTCCTTGAAGAGTTTGAGAAAAACATTATTGGAATGCGGGAAAGAGTTCAGGCTAGATGTACTGACAAAATAAATACAAAAATAACAAAAGGATGTTCATTAGACTGGAAGCATGTTTAGTGTGGTCTGACATGGTAAGAGTAGATGTCTAGAAGTAAAACAATGAATTGTCAGCAATTCTGTATTTGAGGAAAATGGTATGTTTTCAGCAAAAGTGACAAATATAACTATACAAGGAGGGAAAAATAGTTTTTAACCATGAAAGTGCATTGCATCATGGGTAGAAAAGATAACACAGAATTTGACAAAAAGTGACTAGAGTCACAGCAGTCTAGGAATTAGCAGCATATCATGTTCTATTTTGCACACAGCATATCATCAACAGCAGCTTATTCTGCAAAAACACCGACCATTTCCGTAGCACTGAGCAGTTATTCTTTTGATATTGCAGGGGACTAATTTAGAGGGGCTATTTAATCCCCAATTTAGAGGGACCCACTTCATTTCCAAGCTACTGCCAAGAAAAAAATAAGGGTGAAATGGGATCTCCTGACGCAAAACAGAAACATATTTAGTAACTCTTTGTAAAGCTTTAAAGTCACTGCCCCTTTCTGTGAATGTTACCTTTAAGGTTGGAAGTGAAGGGTTTTGCCCAGAGCCAAAATCATGGCGAGGATTTACAAAAATGACTTCTACTATAAAGCATCCAAATTAGATTTTCCTAAAGCAAAAGTGATGCATCAGGCTGTACATGGCCCACAAACTAAGAATCAAAATCCACTGTGATAGTTTTAAGTACCATGAGACAGAAAAACTAATGTTCCAGTTGCTGGACATGATGGAGTACATCCAGTGATAAGCCCAGTTGCTCTACTAACCAAACAGTCTGCATTTTAACCCAAGCAAGGGTTGACTTTTCAGGATCTGTGCAGAGGTTTGCCTTGCTGCACTCAGACTGCAAGGAACCAACCTCACCACTGTTCCTACAAATGTTTTCACCGGAGCTGCTGCCACAATCGTTGTGTTTTCCATCTTTAACTTCCCTGTACTCTGTCCCAGCTGTGTGATTAAGGTCCATGTCCTGAACCGAGTCTAAAATGTGTCCAAGATGTGGCTGTTCTTCAGTAGAATTCAGATACTTAAGCACATCATCTTCATGCTTTCCAACCACATCAAGAAGATTATTTATCATACTTAGAGCAGAATCATGTCCATTAAAATGACACCAGGATAAGAGAGCACTGAAAAGTGAACAACAACAGAAGTGATTATATTTATCTACGTAGATCTCCACTTGGTGGAGGTAGATAGACAGCAGTGCGACAAGATATCTATGCATCATAAATACATTTATGTATAATTCACGATTTATGGAAAATTCAGGCAGTAGAACTAAATATTAAACTTAAGTACATAGATTCAGACAATTTTGGAAGAGTAACTGAAATAGAATTTTTAGAAATTATACTTCTATACCCAGGTAGGCATTCCCTGTTCTCAAGATGTGAGAATTCTCAGGTTGCTAACTTTGGACAGTTTCAAAAAGTGGTTGTTGGTTTTTTTTTTTGGGTTTTTTTTTTTGGTGGTGGTTGTTGTTGTTGGGTTTTTTGTTTGTTTTTTTGGTTGGTTGGTTTTGTTTTTAATTAAAACAAACAAAAACCTGTATGTGTGTTCCCCTGTTACAAACCCTCCATATACATTTGACCTTAAGGAGTTTGTAACCTACTTCAGGGTTCCTTTGAACTGGCCACATGTAATCATCAGCTCAGCACCATGTCTGTAACCTTGATTAAAGCCTGTCTGGAGTGCAAGTTCTTTCCCAGCCTCAATTCCATCCCTATAGCCTTCCTGTAACAAAAGCAGTGAAAAAGGTTGCTCAGTGTCACAACATGACAAAGTGGACCTCCCAACAAATACATAACAATAATAAAAAAAAAGTTTAAACAATTATCACATCTTTTAAGTTACAGCTTCTATATCTGAACATCCTTCACCGCTACACCCCCATTGCCAAATCAAAACATGCTTGTTGCAGTATACTATGATTTACTGACCTGTAAGATGCAGTTTTTTACTTTTCCCAAAAGGATTCCCAGAAAGTGAGAAAAGAGGGAAACTTCTTTTAGAAAGATCAAAAAAACCCCTCCATGTTTGCTTTTAATGATTACCAACTGCTTTGTGAGAAATGGACTTAGAAGTACCACATACACTTTTTTCTATCTAAAAAGATATGCAGGCTGCCAATCTTCCCCTTTAGCAGAGGTACTCTTCTATCTGTAATCCATCTACATGGAATCCATTTATTTTCACAAAATTAACTGCTGAGCAGTGCTCCTTTATTTGCTGGACCTCACTCCATTCAAGAGTTATAGCAGAAAAAGAGATGGTGATTGGTGATTGACTGAGTCATATATAAATACACTTAACATGGGGACTGCTTTCTTTAAGTAAACAGCTAATGACTGTAATACAAATTACTTTCTTTATTCTTAACTTTTTTCATATCAAGATTACAAGCTACAAAAGTGAAAACTCCTACTTGCTCATGGTGGCCTTGCTAGAAAAGCGGTCTGGAACACAAAAATTTATTTTGCCCAACATACAACTCTAACTTCAATAACACTTCATGATTTTGCAGTATCTACTCAAAAATACCAGAGGGATTTCTGTAAGAACACTAAACAGTTGCTTAAGAAAACCAGTCTTTTCATGGAACTTTTCATGGAACTCAGATGAAGGAAAATACACTGGGTCTGCTGTAATACCCTTCTTCATCAACTACCTACACAACTGTTTCCATCCACGTTCTTCAGCCAAACGCTGCTCAATTGTGAGGAGAGGAGCCCCACTCTGAATGACACAGTATCTGTCAAACTCATCTGTTTATGCTTTGTTGCTTTGTTCTCTGCAGAACTGCAGAGAGGCAAGACCACAACGCCCAAATGTGGTTGCACACAGAGTCACACATCTTACATTCTGACTGATGAACAACTCTACTCAAAACCCCAAACGTCTCACGTTTCTTTATTAGCACTGTTCAGCTCTGTTGCCCTACATTTAATAGGGCTATACCTACAAGTAAAAAGCAAGTAGCTTGCATCACAATTCAGCACTGCCTTTTATAAATGCACATGGTTGTGCAGAAGGAGTCAATGTCTTTAGGTAAAACAGTACTTTGCTCTGGTGACTACTAAGTATTGTTTATGTACATTTCTGCCATATTTTCATGATATTCAGAAGAAAGTACACCACAATAACTTTTAAGCAGCTAGTTTTACTTTTCCCTTGAAATCATTCACATATCTATTGAGTTAAAGGTCAGTAAATCTAAAATGCTAAAAAGTATATTAAATAATTTTTACAAAAAATACCTTCAATCTCTTTTTCATAGTGCTGTTCCATTCCTTCTGTAGTAGATACATTTCATCTGCATCTTCATCAAATATATCCTCACTGGATTGGCTGACTGCTACTTGTACCCAGGACATAATAGCAGTGCCCTATCACCCCTGTTTATGTGGTAAAAAACCACTGAGAAACGCTCAGAAGTGCTTCTGGTGAAGTGTCAGATTAGAAGTATTGGCAAAAAACTGTGAGCTCTGAAGAGAAGCCAGGTATGGAGCTGATTATTCAAGCTGTACATGGGAACTTGGTGCTGTGTGCCATTAGGGTGCATCTGTCAAGAAAAGGAAGTCAGATCATAGTTCGCAAAGTAACTTCCAAGATGTGTTAGGGCAACTTATGATAGTTCCTCCCCATATTATGGCACTGACACACATATGGACGCCAACGCAGCATTTATGAATACTGCCAGTACAAGGACAGCTGGCAGAAACAACTTTATGACTTGCTTCCAACAGCAGCTGACAAATAGTCCCATACAGCCTCCATGTGGTGCCCTAAAACAAGCTGTACGTATACACACAACTTTGTGTATTTGCACTGTGTACACAATTTACTACACACAGGTTAATACTTGCAGAGTTAATAACTGGGAAGTACTTTCACCTTCGATTTACAGTTTTCTGATTATGCCAAATACTCAACTATCTTATAAAACAGAAACAGTCCTTTCTATTTTGAATAAAGAATTAGCAAGTGCTGCTGCAGTGGAAAGGATAAATTTTTGAGTTATTTAATCTTTTCCTATGACGAAAACTTTTGAGAAGCGTCTCACAACTAATTCATTTGCCTCGCTGTAAATTGTTAGAACACACCCACACTTCCTTGCGGAGACACCGGCGGCTCTCAGAGAACCCAGGGCTCTAGGACACAACCGGCTGGGGTCTCGCAGCCTGCGCTGGGCAAGCGGAGCATCCCACAGCCGGACCGGGCGGCAGGCAGGGCCAGGCCCGGCCTCAGACGCTGCCTCCCCTCGCCTCGCCTTTCCGCGCTGCTCGCACAGCCACCGCCGCCAGCCCGGCCCCGCACACTGACCCTCAGCACAGCCGCCGGCACACCGCGCCGCGCTCGGCCATCTTCACTGAGGGCAAACGGACGCCGGCGGAAGTAGTTGGGCAGCGACGGCCATGACGTCAGAGCGCGTCGGAGACGCTGGAGGCGCCATCTTGAGTGAGGGCGCAGCTCCCTCCAGTGGCTCAGCCGAGCCCGGCCCTGCCCGGTCCTGCCCTGCGCGGTCCTGCCCTGGGGCGGCCGGGCGGCAACGCGGCGGGGGGGGCGGCCG